>NC_077230.1:16513368-16855868 GCF_027887165.1 Monodelphis domestica | reverse complement strand
ATATTTTGTAATAAGACACATTTATCAACTCAATAGACCCCTTTGAGCCCCCTCACACCCCCACAAAAAAAAAGAACGCATGTAAAGTGGTGTACTGTGATATTTGTTTTCTATCACAACTTGAGCAACATGGAAATATGTATTACATGAAAGTGTGGTTATAACCTTTAGCAAAGTGTTCACTGCTTGAGGGGGAAGAAAACCTGAATTTTAAAATGTCAAAAAATTGTTTAAATTTTTTCTACTTATAACTGAAAGAATAAAAACATTTTTTCTTAAAGCAAATATTGGAGGAAATAAAATATGACAAAACAACTAACAAGGGAAAAGGCCAAAAAAGGTAAAAGAAAAAGAAAAAAATGCTGTTTCCTTCTCTGGGAAGGAAAACACTTGGGTGAATTCCAAATATATGCCTATATAGTATAATCTCCATCAATCACTGCTGAGTTATTGTGGCCAGATACAATAGAACAGGCAGTCCAAGACTGTTAAATTTTTCTTTTTTAAGAACATTTTCCCAGTTGAATTAGCCTGACTTATCTTTGTTGGGTTGAGTAGGGTGGCTTAAAAAAATCAAAGAAACATAAAAATCCTCAAAGATTTTTGGGGTTCTCAAAAAAAGGATTCAACATGAGGTTAAATGGAGGTCAAGGGGGCAGCTGAGTGGCTCAGTGGATTGAGAACCAAGCCTAGAGATGGGAGGTCCTGGGTTCAAATTTGATCTCAGACACTTCCTAGCTATGTGTGACCCTGGGCAAGTCACTTAACCCCCATTGCCTAGCCCTTACTGCTCTTCTGCTTTGGAACCAACACACAGTATTGACTCTAAGATGGAAAGTAAGGGTTTTTAAAAAGTGTTTTTGTTTTAATGGAAGTCAAGCTTCACATTCTGGATGAGGTCAGAAGATATTATCCATGGCCCAGGACTTCCCCCTAGACAACTGACTCACTCAGCCTGGTTCCTGTGCTGGTTGTTGACCTAAGGCAGTCGTATTTCTTTTTTGGCTTATTCGCCATTTGCAGTCCACTTTGGGAAAGTCTCCAAATATAGCTTGTCCCTATACTTCTATAGATGTAGATAAAAGGGGTCCTTCACTCTATATGTGCCTGTTTTGGGGAGGTTCATATTCCCAGTGTGTATAGCAACAGATGTTTGGGGAAGAACTCTAGAGAGCTTGTGATCACATCCACAACTATGGTTCACAGATATTTCTGGGAAGGAGAAAGAAGTCAGAGAGAGACCCAGAATGGATAAGGAAGACAGCATCTCATCTTGAGATGGGGCATGTGGGTTGAGCCATTAACCCCAACATGTTTCCCCAGTGCCTTCCTCTAGAGGACTTGGGAAACTCTATGGCTACAGAGATGTGATTTCGAGAACTAGATACAACAGGGTCAGATCCCCTTTCCCAGATACTACTGGGTCACATCGCCTTCTCTCTGCATGGTAGGAAAGGGGCTGATGCTTTGCCTTCCTTCTGTATCCAAGCAGCAACTTCCTCCTGCTCCTCTCCATCAGAAAGCTCTGTCTGTTTCAATATCTGGGTTGATCAGTATAGAGGGGAAGCCACTGGGGCTAAGGTGTCAGAGGGAACCATCAGAGGTCTCCAAGAGTTAGCCCTTGGGTGGCTGAGCCCATGCCCACTGCTGCCCACGGTGCTCTGTGCATTCTGAGCCGGGCTAGAGTGAAAGGAGAAAAAGCTACATAAAGTCCAGAGAGAGTATTTATAATCCAACCTAAATGCACTCCTAGACAGAAGACAAATCCAGCGACTAGAATGAAAAGAGGGATACAGAAGAGGGATTACGCTGCCTGGCCTTTGTCTGGATTCCTCTGCTCCTAGCATTCGACCCTGTTGGCTACAAGCAAGCTGCTAAAATCTTATTACACTTACAAGCACCTCAGGTAACAATTCAGAGAGAAACCAGTGTCTACTTCACCCCTCCAGAAAAGGCACAACATGAAAAACAGTCATAGGAGCCCATAAACAGATACAGAAAACACACAAAGTATTTGCTCTAATTCATAAGAGTTCTAACTTCTAATAATTTTGAAGACTTATTAATTCATAACTTCTAAGTTTTAATCTTTTTTGGAGAATGTTATTAATTTTTATTTTTTTTGTTGGTTGGTTACATTAAGATTTTGGAGAATTTTATTTTTTTGTTGTTGGTTGATTACATTAAAACTTCCAGACATCTGCCTCCCTCTTTCCCCTCTCTGAATTAGAGAAGACATCATTTGACAAACAAACAAGCAAAAAGGTAGATTCCTCAGTAGATAGAGAGGCAGACCTGGAGATGGGAGGTCCTGAGTTCAAATCAAATCAAATCAAATCAGATACTTCCTAGCTGTGTGATCCTGGGCAAGTCACTTAAGCCCAAACTGCCCAGATTTTACTACTCTTTTGCCTTGGAACCAATACTTAGTATCAATTCTAAGACAGAAGGTAAGGGTGTGTGTATGCGTCTGTGAGTGTGTGTGTTTATGTATAAAATGATGACTTTCGTGTTTCTGTTTGTCAGTTCTTTCTCTGGAGGTGGATATTCACAAGTTATTCTTCAAACATTAATTCTGTAGCTGCATATAATGTTCTCTGGATTCTACTCATTTTGTTTTCTCTCATTTTATGTAAGTCTTTTCCCGTTTTAAAAAAATTAACCTTCTCATCATTTCTTAGAGTGTGGTAGTATTCCATCACCATCGTATGCCACAACTTGTTCATCCCCAGTTGGGGGGCATCCCCTAGATTTCTCATATTTGTGCCGCCACAAAGATAATATATTATGTATTATGTAATCAAAGTAAATATTTTAGAATATCGAGGTTCTTTTCTTTTTCCCCTGCCCATCCCAGGAAACAGGGGATACACAGTTTTATAACTCTCTGGGCATAATTCCAGGTTGCTCTTCAAAATCATTGGATCATTCGCAGTCCCATCACCAGTGTCCCCATTTTTCCCCATTTGTCATTTGAGCCAGTCTGATAGGTGGGAGATGATATTTCAAAATTGTTTTGATTAGTATTTCTCTAATCAGTATGGGTATATATGGCTTTGATTTTCTCATCCTGAAATTTCCTTTTCAATATCTTTTGACCATTAACCAATTAGGGAATGGTTCATATTCTTATAAATTTGACAAAGTTCTTTATATATTGTATTTTATTTTTTTAAAAACACCTTACTTTCCCTCTTAGAATTAATACTGTGTATTGGTCCTAAGGCGGGAGAGTGGTAAGGGCTAGGCATGGGGGTTAAGTGACTTGCCCAGGGTCACACAGCTAGGAAGTGTCTGAGATCAGATTTGACTCTAGGATCTCCCATTTCTGGGCCTGACTCTCAATCCACTGAGCTACCCCGCTGTCCCCTCTTTGTGCCTCTTCATATTTAGATATGAGACATTTATCTGAAAAACTGTCTATAATATTTTCCCTTCAGTTTTCTACTTTTCTTTTCATCGTGGCTACATTAGTTTTATTTTTCCAAACCCTTTTAAATTTAATATAATCAAAATTATTCACTTTATATCTTAGTGTTCTTTATTTCTTGACTATTCATAAATTCCTCTCCTATCCCCAAATCTGGTAGGAAATACATTCCATGTTCTTCCACTTTGCTTATGGCATTTTCCTTTATGTCCTCTAGGTCTTATATCCACTTTGACCTTATTTTGATAAATGGTGTAAGATATTGGGCTATACATAATTTCTGTTATTAACTTCTAAGAGTTAACAATTCATAAGAATTCTGAGTTCTACTAACTTTTTAAAAAACTCTTAGCATGGGTCTTAGAATCAATGCTAAGTATCAGCCTCAAGGCAAAAGAGTAGTAAGAGCTAGGCAATTGGTAAGTGACTTACCCAGGGTGACACAGCTAGGAAGCATCTGAGGCCAGATTTGAACCTGGGACTTCTCATTTCCAGGTCCTATCCCATTGAGCCACCTCACTGCTCTGAGTTCTAATGTTTAAGAATTCCCTCTTCTTAGAAAGGAACTGGACTTGGGGCTCTCCCCAAGGGAGGACCTTCCTATTCTAATGGATCTTTAGTTCTCCCACAGGAGCTTTCACAGTCTTCCCTTTACCCGCTATGCCAATTTGTACTGCCAAAGGAGCTGAAGACCCAGAAAAGACATTTTTTACCTCTGGAGTCCTTGGTACCATCCAAACTGTTCAACATCAAAATCATGGTTTTATTCACGAAAATGACACTAACAAAGACTCATTGCCACCTGCTTTGGGGCTGTACTCTCAGGACCAATGGGCATTTCTAGATAACATGCAGCTGAAAACTGCTGTGCTTGTGTTGTCTCCCCCACTGGAACAAGAGCTAAGAGAATTCAAGGGCCATATTCATTTTCTTTTTGTATCTCCAAGGATTCTCACAGCTCTTGCACATAGTAAGCACTCAGAGACATCTGGTCCTGGAGTCAGGAAAACTTGGGTTCAAATTTGACTTCTCATATTAGCTGTATGACCCTAGGCAAGTCACTTAACTCCTGCCTCAGTTTCCTCAACTGGAAAATATATAGCTCTACCAAATAAGATGATAGCACCTGACACAAACAAGGTATTAAATAAATTATATAAATATATATAATATATAATTAATAAATTATCATTATAAATAAATATATAACTAACATATAAATTATATAAATGCTCCTTCCCTTCTATTTTACAAGTACTCGAGGTATCGCACTGTGGTTTCATTTCCCCCTACCTTATTTTCCCTCCTCCCACCAGGTAAGTACATATTGGGTCCACAGAACAAGCAGCACCACAACATTCTGATGAATTTTAACCTTTTTTAACCCTCAGAGAGTGATTACAAAGGCAGCTAGATAGCATAGTGGCTGGATCCGAAGTCAGGAAGAGTTCAGAACCAGTTTAGAAACCAGGCATGAGTGTCTTCCTAAATAAATAAAATGGTAAATGCTGCCAATAAAATAGAGCTAATAATAATAATGCCTACCTCCCAGGGTGGGTGGGTGGCAGGATCAAATGAGATGCTATTTGCAAAGTGCTTAGCAAAATTCCTGGCACATAGATGATGCTTAGGAATTACTTTTCCCCTTTTCTTCCCCTCTAGTCTTTCATTGTTATGGCCCCATGTTGAGAGCTTGCATTATGCCACGAGGGAACATTTTTTTTTTTAGAAAGCCCATAGATGGCAACCCCCTTTCTCATTGCGTTCAGTCCTGGCCAAATCTTTATGACTCCAATTAGGGTTTTCTTGGCAAAGGCACAGGAGCTTGCCATTTCCTTCTCCATCAGGGCAACTCTTCAGACATGCATCCATCCTCTTGAGATCCGGGCAACTTATCATGTTGGGGCCCCCCCCTTTTACTGAAAATGGATCAAGAACTGCGTATCTTTTCAGCAGTGCATTATTGGGCATGCCCAAAGTGTACCCCAAAACATGCTTTCCTGACTCCAGACAAAGGATCATGCTCCATCAAGGTGATTGAGGAACCCATCAGATTGGTCAAGGAAATAAGTTCTTTCCCTCTCACCCTATTATCTGACATGCCTACTGGACTCTTCTTTCCTTTTAGACCTGGCCTGTATACTATTTTGAGATCCTAAGCTTCAATAAATACCCCGTTAGCAAGGCCAGTCTCTACAAACAAACCGTCAACTAAATCCAAATGGAAGAAAAATGAAGATCTGTTTTCTCAGCTTCTCTGGAAGGCACATCAGCTTTTTGTTTGTATATCTTGAGTAGACCTAGGCCCCTGACTTCATTCCTTATGAAACTTTCCAGTGAGAACTATGATTTCCAACTGTCTTTCCCCAGGGCCTTTTCTGCTTCTAATGAGCATAGGGAAGGACTCTGGGAATTTTCTAAATCTAGGTGAAAACATTCACTTACAACTTTTTTTTTTTAATAAGAAATAAGCTGCTTTGGAAACTTCAGGGAGCAAACTTAAAGCCCAAGTAATTGAGAACTTGCTGAAACAAACTTACATAGATTCCTGAAAAGTTCTCTTTGCTGACTTACTGTCATTTTGATTCGGGAATGAGTGAATATCGTCAATAATTTGTCTCTTTTTCTCTTTCAGAGATATGACTAATCTTTAGTTGAGAAAGGACAAAAATGGGAGTCAGTTTTAAAAAGAAAATGATAATTTTCCAAATTTGAGCAGAGATCTCTCCCTTGCCCAGTTATAGTTGATTAGAGAATAAGTAGATATTATAAAAATTATAATGGAAACAAAATTGAGTTAGAAAAAAGGTCTCATTTGTTCCTGAGATTTGTCGAAGAAATTTATGGCCTTTCAGGAAAAAAATGTATTAATTAAATTAGGCATGAGCTCGTGAAATAAACTAAAAAATTATAATAGGGATTAAACCCAAATTTACCTTGAATTTCATAGTGAAGTTTCTTTGAATATTTACTAGGAATTAAAAACTGATAACAATAACTAGCATTTATATAGTGTCATAAGGTTTGCAAAATGCTTCATAAATTTATCTCATTTTATCTTCCCATTAACTTGAGGAGATAAGTATATTTTGTAGTGAAGGAAACTAAGGTACACAGAGGTTAAGTGACTTGCCTAGGGTCACAGAGCTAGTAAGTGTCTGAGGCTAGATTTCAACTCAGGTCTTCCTGACTCTAAGTCAGTACTCTTAAAATGTTTTAACTAGTCCTTATCAATTATTCTGTCTCATAGAGACTAAGGAATATAGGGATTCCCTCAAACCTTGTATTAACTTTATCTCCTAGGGCAGTGATGGTGAACCTTTTAGAGTGAGCAAACTGCAAGCCACATATGAGTCCCCAATTTTATCCCAGATGGGAGAGATGAAGCACTCCCATTGGACTGATGGACAGAGTAGTGGGTGATATGAGAAATGTCCTCAGGCACATGGAAAAGAGGAGGGCAGCATCCCCCTCTGGCACACTTGGGAATGGGTGCCATAGGTTTGCCAAAATGGCCCAGGGGAATGAGGTACTTTGTGTATTATTTAATCCCAGAGGAGAAAGGATTTTTTTTTTTTACTGATTTTCTTTTTTCAAAGCAAACTATACTCAAAGAACTCTATTACCAATACTTGTCTAAGTTATTTCCTTTCTCCTAGTAGCTGTTGCTTTTCAATTTTTCTTTTTCAATTAAAAGCAGACACATTTTAGTATCTCAGTTCTTTTTAATTTTTTTTAATTGAGGAAGTGTTTCAGTAGCTCATAGGAATAAGTCTAAATAAATGATTTGGTTGAATTCAATTTTGAGCAAATTGAAAGAATTATATACAAATGGCATTTATTTATAAAGGATTTTATTTTAAAATAATGAAATGGAAAGCAGCCTGAGCACTAAAATCTTTAAATATAAGAAAAAGCTTAAAAATCTTAATTAGCCCAATACACAGAAAGTGCAGAAAATTTCAAGAGACAGAAACAATAATTAAGGAAAACTAAAACTTATAATACAATTAAAAATGGAAAATATTTTGGAAACAAAAATTTATGGGCAAGAAAATTAGAGTTGAAAAAAGAAACTGTACCATTATAGATAGAGAAATGTAGCAACTTGCAATAGAGTTGGTCTAAATTATAAGATATCTGCAAGTTATTGCAGATTTAGAAAACTAAATGGATAGATCAGTGGGGGGGTGGGGGAAGAAATGTACAAGAAAGAATTCTACTTGTTAGAAATTTTTAGAATAAGAGATTGCTTTTGAAAAGGCAATTTACCTCTAGGGGATTCATAGAATTTCTAATGAACTTCAAACTTAATTTCAAAGATGTTGGTGTTCTGGTGCGGATTTGGAAAAGGAAAATGAATCGTGGAACAACCCTAGAATTGGGCAATTTAAGTTCATATTTAACCTGAGTCTGATAGATTTGTTGACTATAATCCATGGCATAGTTGATTTGGATTGTGTGAGGATGGGATTAACTCTCCCCTCACCCACTTTTAGATTTAATCACCAGAAGCATATACACCTCCACAATTCCTTAAGTGAGGGGAGGTCCACAACTCAAGTGCTAAACTGGGAGACAGCTCAGAAACCACTGACTGCCCCCTGGGCTGTCCTGAGAAAATTCTAAAACTGTGATTGGTTCATGAAAAGTGGAAGGAAGGCACAGAAAGTGAGGCAAAGAAGGATCTTTAAAAGTAGTTGCAGCTTCCTGTGACCTTCCTTCTCCTTTGAAAATGGCCTTGGAAGAGCTCTGGCTTGGGACCTCGAACTAAGCTTGGATCTTCCATTAGGACTACCATGTGGGTGAGTGGAAAGGCTGACTCCTTTCCTGGTTTCTGGAGGGATTAGCATCTGGAGAGGCCCCCTTCCCCATCTTGGAGGAGGAGGCCACAGCTGGAACACTTGTTTAATTTACCCCTAGGCCTTCTGGCTAGGGCTTCTGGAGCCCTGCTGGAGTAAAGCCAGGGCCAGAGGAAATAGTCTAGCTCATTAAGCTAGATTTCTTACCCTGCCCTCTTTCTCATTTCTCTACTTTCCCTCTTTCCCTCTATTTTATAAATAAACTGCTATCAAAGTCATTTTAACTTGAGATATATTTATTTTGGCAACCACACTCATATTTTTAGTCCAACCTTAATTTTTTTTAACCCTCATAATAGTAATTAGTTGATGACAAAATACATTTAAAGTGCCATTTAAGAGTAAAAACTCTAAAGAGAAACTTTGCAAGAATAAAAACTCTGCATTGGTTATTAGAAGAATTACATGAAATAAGTATTGAATAAACTCTCCAACTTCCCATCTAACAGGAAGGAAATGAAAGAACTCGAAATGCTTTTAGGTATTTTGTATAAGCTAGCATAGAAAAGCTTATATTCAGATGTATACATTTATAAAATCCATGCTTACTGTCGTTCAAAAGATGATAGGTTATGTGTATATACATGCACATAAAATGCATATACAGATATGTACATTCTCCTACAGTCCTCAGAATATGGTAATTAGAAAATTAGGTTTCATTTTTTAAAGCTTCATGATAACTATGATGAGATGACAACTTGAATTTTTTAAACATTTGTGCATATCTATCTGGAATGAACTTGCCCATCAGAGGTATTTGCAGTCTCTTCCTGTTCCTACCCTCCCACCAGATGGGTAGTTGGTTCTTCATGGCAATTTATGGAATAATTTCTTTGATAAAGAATGTATTCAATCCTCGAATACCCTTTTCCTCGAGGCGTAGAGTGCCACTTTAAGGATACAGAGATACAATGTAGTTCACAATAATTAGGTATACTCAAAAAGTTGTCAAAACATTCAATAAACTGGAGAGCTTCATTTACATAATGAATTTGTGGATTTTTTCCCTGGAAATCTGAACCATGGTGTTTGTCAAGTATTCTGTTATACCTCTAAACAAATCCCAATACCTGCTGGTGTTGATGTTAACTGTAAAGATAATTGCATCTTTCTTATCATAAGTATTAGAACTTGATGTGTGAGTCATAATCTCTTAGATCTGTAAATATAATTTGCTTATTATTTATTATCTCAGCTTGATCTTGGTAAAAGTGTTTATGTTGATAAATCAGCACTTTACCATCCAAGGGGAAAATCCCAATGGCTGCCAACTGGGGAGTTTGAAAGGGTGCATCCATATTGAAAGTAGTTCCAGGTGGATGCTGATTGTTAGAAGGCTGGCGACATAGTCCTGTGAAGGTAGTGATAAGATCTGCTTGACCCATTTCCCCTAACTCTGTTTCTTTCCTTTGAATGGAAGTTTGCCCAATGGCTATTCTACTCCTTGAGTAAATGTGGTTATGACTCATTAATCAGTTGTTTCAAAAATATTTCTGACCTTTATCCAAACACAGTTGGGAAAGTCTTTTCCGTACATACTTAAAAAAGGAGAGTCTGTGACTTTTAGACTGGATAGAAATATAATTGTTATAGCAAGGTTCCTCCTCCCCCTTTAAGATCTTCTAATCAATTAAGGACAATAAATTCAGCTTTATTATGTGGACCTGTTTCCATAGCATTGGGAGCACTAAAGTGAATTAACTTTCTGGTAAATGTCCTAGGGGTGACTGGCCAACTGCACTCTTACTTGATTCATAGGATGAGCACATTTGTTTATGGGGTGGAACATTCTCTTCTCCCAGGCCACACCTTTGTTTGTTTTTCTCCCTAAGGACCAACTGGCTCTTTTGCAGTCCTTCCAAAATCAGTCCCTAGAAACTGAGAAATATACTTTTATATGTTGGGCATTCATGACATATAGTTGTGCCCCATGCTTACTCCCAAGCCCCATCTCTCAACATACGGGAGTAGGGAAAAGGGGAGAGATGCAGGGAGGGGGAGGAGGATATCACAGGAATGAAAACATGAAAACAGAAAACACTCACTTGCTTCAAATGTTTCTCTTATGGCCAAATAGTCCTGTTTGAAAGCATGTCCTGTTTGAAAATCCATAAGGCGGCTCAGTGGATAGAACACTGGAGCTGGAGTTAGGAAGATCTGAGATACTGTGAGACCCTGGGTAAATCATTTCAGCTCATCTAGAAAATGTGCTGGAAAAGGAAATGGCAAATTGCTCCAGTTTCTTTGCCAAGAAGAACCCAATGGGATTATCCTACAAGATGAGACTGAAACAACTCACCAAAAATAAAAATGACAATGGAGGACTAATTATAAATGACTTGATTAATTTTATCCAAATGCCTAAATGCCACTCCTATGCAGTTGGTATATGTATTCAGGATATGTAGATGTCTTCTTCATGAAAGCTTCTAAATCTGCTACCAGGATTCATTCCTAGTCTTGATCGATCTCTATCAATAATGACATTTTACAAAATGACATCTTTTTACTGGAAGTTCAACATTAGTCGGCATCTTTCCAAGGAAGCAAAATTATCTTGAACCTGAGGCAGCCTCTGTCAAACCCAGATCCCCAGAAACTCTATTTCTATTTCAGATCTGCAACAAACTTGCTGTGTGACCTTTGTTAAGTCCTTTTCCCTCTATGGGAATTACTCAGATTCCTCATGTTTCAAATAAGGAGAAGTAGGCAATCTCTAAGGTTCCATTTGGTTCTGATAGTTTGGGTCCTCAGTTCTTGTTCTCCCATAGTTCTTAAAAATTAAGATAGCTTGTTTGGAAATCTTTAGAAATTATTCCTGACATTAAATGATGGTGACAGGAATGATGATTTGTTAGTGGCAGCGAAGAAAAAATGGAGAAATAGCTGAAGGTGATGGGCTGGGGAATGATGATCTGAAGCAAGATATTCCCAACAGATTGTGTGGGACTTCCAATAGATGGGTTGCTCTCTGACGTACATGCATCTAAACTAGTAACCTTAAAATAACTCTGAAGGACAGCAAACGGGGATTTCTGTGTTCTTTGTTATTTCTGGACCTCCAACTGAATTCAGGAAGATGGTTCTTCCTGACAGAAGGAAAGAAAGAAAGAAAGAAAGAAAGAAAGAAAGAAAGAAAGAAAGAAAGAAAGAAAGAAAGAAAGAAAGAAAGGAAGGAAGGAAGGAAGGAAGGAAGGAAGGAAGGAAGGAAGGAAGGAAGGAAGGAAGGAAGGAAGGAAGGAAGGAAGGAAGGAAGGAAGGAAGGAAGGAAGGGAAAAAGAAAGAGTGGACAGAAGGAAGGAAGGAAGAAAAAGGGGAAAGTATTTGACTTGCAAAGAAAAATACAGCCTTCAAAGACTCTCTTCCAAGCATTCATTAAGAATGTACAAGATTTCTTGATTTGTGCAAAAAGGAGATCTCTCCAAATGATATGCCTATTGTAAATTTTTCATGGTGAACATTTGTACAGTATCTTGGAACTTTTCAAATGTTATAGAATTGGGCTTGATTTATTATTATTTTTTTGTTGTTAGTTGTCTAGACTTAATATTTGTTGAATTTGAATTCTTTCCCTATAAAATATAAGCATTTGGGACATTTGGCTGCAAAGATACTTACCTGTAACATGATGGGATGGGCATTAATGGAAAGGGTATAGAGAAGGCGTAATTTGTCCCGATCAGTGAAGTGATCCATGAAGACACTGCCAGCATCTGCCACTTCAGCATATCTCCGGACAATGCGATCTAAAAGCCTCTGTGAGGGACAGCGAAGCATTGGACTGGGTAGACCCTGGAAATAAAAATGCCCATGTAGGTGATTGTGAAGACCAGTGGCATGTCTATAGCTTGAGCAGAATATCTGAATTAAGAATATTACAATTTCACCACCCAACTTTCTTTGAACACACACTATAATATCTTTTGTTTTTCAACCAAATTTCTCATGATTTCTAAGAAAGTCATCATTTACAATAAATAATACAAAACAAGAAAAAATGAAATTTCATAAAAATTAATCAATACATCAAAAAAGTCTAAGCTTATATGCATTATTCCACAATCCTAGTCCTCCACCTCTGCAAAGAAATGAAGGGGAAGGGCATCTCTTCTTTGGAGTCCAAGCTTTATCATTATAATTTTACAACAGTTACTTCGTATTGTTTTGGCGTTCTGGTTCTTTCCACTTACATTGTTGTATTTATTTTTTAGCATGTATATATTTTTGGATGTTTATTGTGTATCTCACTTTAGATCCATTCATAGAAATCTTTCCATCTTCTTTTTATTCATTATGTTCATTATTTCTCATGTGACATTCATGTAGCACAATTTGTTTACCAATTCCTCAATCGATGGAGGAATTGGTATATACTTTGTTTCCAGTGCTTTGCTACCACAAAAAGTACTTGTTTGGATATTATTGTTGTATACGATCTTAAAGGGTATAGACATATTATTCAATTTCTTTGCATGAATCCAAATTGTTTTCCTTGAATATCGAATCAATTCACAACTTCACCAACAATGCCTAGTTGTGTGACTATATTTCTACAGCCCCTTCAACATTGCTTCTTTTCATATTTTTCCATCTCTGCCAACTTTCTGAAAGTGAAGTGAATGGAATATCAGGCTTTAAAAAATTAAATTTCTTTGATATTAGTACTTTGGGACATTCTTTCATGGCTGTTAATAACAATGATGATTCTTTTAATTCCTTACTATTGTGCTAAAAGGAATAATAAAATGGAGGAGTTCCATGGAGACTGGAACAACCTCCAGGAAGTGATGCAGAGCGAGAGGAGCAGAACCAGGAGAACATTGTACACAGAGACTGATACACTGTGGTATAATCGAACGTAATCGAGGTCTCCATTAATGGCGGTGTAATGTCCCTGAACAATTTGCAGGGATCTAGGAGAAAAAAACACTATTCATAAGCAAAGGATAAACTATGGGAGTGGAAACACTGAGGAAAAGCAACTGCCTGAATACAGCTGTTGAGGAGACATGACAGAGGAGAGACTCTAAACCAACACTCTAATGCAAATATTATCAACAAAGCAATGGGTTCAAATCAAGAAAACATGTAATGCCCAGTGGATTTACGCGTCGGCTATGGGGGGTGGGGGGAGGAAAAGAAAATGATCTATGTCTTTAATGAATAATGCTTGGAAATGATCAAATAAAATATATATATAAAAAAAGAACTGGTTATTCCTATATTTTGACCACTTCTTTATTGAGGACTGGTTTTTGGTTCTTTATATTTCTGCTAGTGGTCCATGTATTTTGTATAACAGACCCTTGGTCAGGGCTATTTGATAAAAAGATTTTTTCCCCAGCCAACTACTTCCTTTCTTACTATAGTTGTATTCATTTCATAAATGTAAAAGAATTTTCATTCTATATTATTAAATTTATCTATTTTATTTTTTATGATTGCCATTCTCCCATGATTGAGAATTCATCTATTAGCCAGAGCTGTGAGAAGTATATGGTCTCCTTTTCTTCTAATATTTTAATGGCAAGATCTTTAATATTAAGGCTATAGAACCATTTTGAATTTACTATGAAATATGATCTAAGATGTGGTATAAACATTATTCCCACTAGATTGTTTTCTAGTTTTCCTAGTAGTTCTTCCTAGATGAAGAGCTTTTTCCTAGGTAATTTATGATTTTAGATTTTTGAACACTGTATTATTAAGTTCATTTCTTTCTAATTCCTGTTTAGTCTGTTCGATATATCTACTCTTCTGTTTTTCTGGGCTTGTTGGGCAATATTTTCACTGAAGTTGGCTCTGGGCCATGCAGAGGGCCCATTTCATTCCTTACCTCCCTTTCTAGCCATGGTCTTCACTTCTGTCATTAACCTGGGCTATCTCTTATTGGGATGGTACTGGCTGCAGAAAAAGAAAAGTCATAGGAAATAGGGAAGATATGAGTTGGGCCCATTATCTGAAAGATGTCTTTTCTGGCATGGCCTTGCTGTCTTGGTCCTTTTCAATGGGTATGCATCAGAACCAAGACCCACAATTTGGCTGTTCTAGACCAGTGGTTTATCTTGTTCAGTTGTGCTTGGCCAGTGACCTGGTGGTGCTGACAGTCCTGGTCATTTTCTTGCACTGAGTTTACTTCCCTAGTCAGTTACTACCTTACCCTATTCTACCATCTTGGATTTGATATAAACTTAGCATATCACATTTTTGCTGTTGTGTGGAATGCTGTGCATGCACACTGATATAATATCTTGCCCAGGCTATATTGTCCTTAAGTTGGATGGCCATTGGCTTGCTCAGTGGATTTTCTTTAAGGAGCTGACTTTCTGGTCCAGAATTTATGACATCTTTAAGTTCCACTTTGCCTTTTTGTTCCTGACATACTTCAAGAGTTCCCAAAGACACATTGCTGCAGAAAAGAACATTTAAGTGGGTCAAAAAACCTTCTTTGTATCTTAAGTGTTTTAATTAATACATATATTTGAAACAGTGTTCCATCCATCCATCCATCCATCCATCCATCCATCCATCCATCTATCCATCTATCCATCCATCTGTGTTTACACTCAATTCATCCTTCTTGTTTCTCGTTCATGTTTTTCATGGTCATTAAAATGGAATTTATTCACTAAACCCAGCTTCAACAAATGATTTTGAGGATTAATATTTTCCAATATAGTATGGAATCAAATAGTGCTCTCTTTCTCTCTCATTCCTACTTTTTCACTATTCCCCATGCCTTTATAAAAATGTTGTTCCCCCAAATCAATTTTGTTATTATTTTGTCTAGCTCTGTAACGTATATATTTTGGTAGCTACATTAATTTAGCACAGAATCTGAATATATCAGTTATATTGCCAAGGCCACGTCTTGACTACTGAATATTTCTTCAGCTATTTAAATTGTTTGTTACTTCTTTAACGAGTATTATTGTATTATATTTATATGAGTAGTCAATGTGTTTTGGTAGAATGTCTCCCAAATATTTTGTCCGTTTTGAATCTTTACTTTCTATTATTGTTCCTATGTGTGTGTGCCCATGTGTTTTGACGTGTGCATTTGTTGGTGTTGTTGTTCTTGGCAGAGATACTGGAGTAGTTTGCCATTTTCTTCTCCAATCCGTTTTACGGATGAGAAAACTGAGGAAGGTTATACTAGTAAATGTCTGAGGCCAGATTTGAACTCAAGATGAGTCTTCTTAACTCCAAGCTCTGTACTTTATCCATTGTGCCACCTAGCTGGAATATGTGTGTATGTAGGTATCTGTGTGTATGTATACACACACACACACATATTAATATCTAAATGCATGTGTATCTGCATACATAAACAGCATATAAAAATGTTGATTGATTTTTGTGATTTTATTTTAAAGTCTATAACTTTATTAAAACTATTAATTCTTCCAAAGAGTTTCCTTACTGATATTTTTTAGGATTTCCTAGTTATTTTAATTTGTTTGCTGATCACTATTATAAGTGTAAAACATCTGCAATTTTTAAATCATTAAAATATGCTTTTTGTGAATTGTTCTTTGTGTGATTAAATTCTCTCTAGTGGCAGCCTTGCATAGTGGTCAGTCTCAAATCAAGGAAGATCTAGGTTCCATTCTCACCTCCAACACGTACTGTCTCTATGATCCTGGACGAGTTGCTGAACCAGTCTGTGCCCTGGACTATGGTGTCAAACAAAAAAGAAACAGATTCCTAGGGCCACGTGTTGACTCAGGAAACTATCAATTAACATCACCTATATTGTATTGCCTTTGATTTATTTTGTTAAATATTGCCCTATTACTTCAAAAACAAACAAACACCTTTATTTTCTTCGTACCACTCCTAAGCCAGAAGGGGATAAGAGCTAGGGGCTAGGTATTTGGAGATTAACTGATCTGTCCACAGTCACACAGCTAGGAAGTGTCTGAGGTCACATTTGAACCCAGGTCCTCCCAACTCCAGGCTCTATCTACTGTACTATCCAGCCGGCTCTCCAATTACTTTTTAAGTTTGACATCTCTTCTCTAGGTAACTCCCTAAGAAAATAAATTGCAGAGAAACTACTAAGAGAAAAGGTTTCCTTACCTGGAAAGTTTCCTCTACCAATGAAATTACAGGTCCAGTTCCTGTGCTCTATTTTTTATAGGCAATTTTATATTTCTATTAAAATCCTAATTTTTTGGCATGTAACTGTGCATAGTAGGTTCTAATAATTATTTTTAAATTTCTTTCAATTTGCTGTGATTTCATCTTCTTCGTCTTTTAATGGATTTCTTTCTTTGAATCCGGTTGGCTAAAGTTTGATCATTTCTATAGTTTTTTTGATTTTCCAATCCACTATGTAACTCATCTGTTTTATGAATAAATTTAGTCAATAACATTTAAGGTAGGGGCAACAAGGTGGCTCAGTGGATTGAGAACCACATCTAGAGATGGGAGGTCCTGGGTTCAAATCTGGTCTTAGACACTTCTTACCTGTGTGACCGTGGGCAAGTCACTTAACCCCCAATGCTTAGTCCTTCGTGCTGTTCTGCCTTGGAACCAATACATAGAATTGATGCTAAGACAGAAGGTAAGAATTAAAAAAAAATTTTTATAAGCATTCAAGGTTATAATTATTATATTTGTTTTTGAGGCAGCTAGGTGGTGCTGTAACACTGGCCCCAGAGTCAGAAAGACCTGTATTCAAATTCAGACTTAGATATTTACTGACTATGGGACCCTGGGCAAGTCATTTAGTTTCTATTTGCTCCCCCTCACAGGGTTGTCATGAGGATCAAATGAGATCTCAATTATATTTGTAAAACATTTAACACAGTTCCTGGCACATATTGGGTGCCACATAAATGCTCATTCATTTTCTTTTCCTTTCATTAAATCCTGCTTTAAAATATATTTTTTTGGTCTATGATTTTATGGATTCATGGAATTCCCAATAAGAAATGATCCCTGATTCTCCCTCCACAGATTGGCATTTGTTCTATAATTTATATTTTTAGAATTGCCTATAGGCACAGAAGGGTTAAATGACTTGCCAAGAGTGGCAGAAGTTGAACCTAGGTCTTACTGATTCTGATGGCAGCTTTCTATCCATTATACCACATTGCCTCTATGTCTTTCCATTATCCTAAATTTTGTGTATAAGTATAATTTGCCCTTGCAGTAATGATGGCATAAGAGTGTATTAAAACCTTCTGCAAGCTGCGTGACAAAATTCATCAGTGGAACAGTAGAATTAAGGAAGCAAGGTGGTGCCACTGTACCATATTGATGAGTGAACTTATCTTCCTGAGTTCAAATCTAGCTAGCCTCAAACACTTACCAGCTGTGTGACCCTGGGCAAGTTGCTCAGCCATGTTAGTCTCCTTTTCTTCACGTGTAAAATGAGTGGGAGAACAAATGTCAAAAGACTCCAGTGTCTTTGCCAAGAAAACCCCAAATGGGGTCAGGACTGGAAAACGACTGAGCAACAACACTAATAGAATTGACCCTTTGGTAAGGGTTAACTTTGACAAATCCACGGCTTTTCCTATTTCAGCGATCAGCTCGTTCATCTCTCTGTGCCTTTGTACTGGCTTGGTGATCCATCGAATCCTGCAGTTTCTTTGGAGCACTTTAAGGGATGGTTTGTTAAGGATAACCTCAAAGAACGTGTAGGTTGAATATTCATCCTCACAGTGGTCACTTATGTACATACTGCAGGCCCCATGGCAAATTTCAATTGATTGCAACCATGACGCTTATTCTAGGTTGAACCATTAAAAAACTGAGCATGAGAAATCAAGAACTTGCTTTGCTTGGAGCAATCTGATTTCCATCTCCACTTGCTCAGCCAGATTGCTTTCATTCCCGTCCATCCAGCCCAGTCCCAGAACACTCGATTCTCCTTTCACTGATGTAAATTTTTTAATGCTTCCCTTGACAAAGGTTGATAAAACAGTGGTTCAGAAGTTTCCCTCTCCCCTTCCTCCTTGCTTGACTGACCATTATCTGACATCATCTGATTCCAAGAAATACTATCACTTTTTCCCCTCCTCTCTTTGTTTCTCTGGCATATTTCTTTCTAATCTTCCCCTACAGCAGTGGTTCTCAACCTCTCAATTTGTAGCAATGAGAGTACATAATGCATATCAGGTATTTACATTCCGAATCATAACTAGCAAAATTACAGTTTTGAAGTAGCCACCAAAATAATTTTTTGGTTTGGGGTCACTGCAACATGAGGAACTGTATTGCGGGGTCACGGCATTAGAAAGGTTGAGAACCCCTGTCCTACAGCCTATAGCTGTTCTCTCTTCTCACAATCAATAAATCAACAAGCATTTCTTAAATTCAAAATAATTGCCAGGGAAGCTAAGTGGTCCAGTGGATAGAGCACTAGGACATGAATCAGGAAGATTCATGTTCAAATCCAGATTCAGACACTTACTAGCTGTGTGACCCTGGGCAAGTCATTTGATCTCATTTGTCACAGATCCTCATCTTTAAAACAAGCTGGAGAGAGAAATGGCAAATCACTCTAGTATCTCTGCCAAGAAAACCCCCAAATGGTCACAAAGAGTTGAATATATCTGAAACTACTGAACAACAATGTATGCCAGGTGATGTAGATATAAAGATAAAAATGAAATTCATCTTAACTCTAATACAAAAAATTCTAACAGATGAAAAACATAACATGTGATAGATAGATAGATAGATAGATAGATAGATAGATAGATAGAAGTAAGGATAGGAATAGGGATTGGATTAGGGATTTTACTGGTATAGGGGATTGCCAGATGAGGAAACTCACTCTACCAATGCAGGTTGGTACCTCTCTGAAACTTAGATATTGCCTAAAGCAGTAGTGTCCAAAGTCTGTTCATCATAAGCCCACATCAAGAAAAAAAAGAACAAACCCTCCAATATATTTATTTACTCATTTTTAAATTATATACATACTCATCTAAAATTTATGCATGCTATGAAATGATACAAGAAAATTTTAAAGTGTGAACCACAGATAAAATCACACTTGATTCTAGAGTCAGTTTCGAGCTGCTGGAATTTGCTGAATAGGAAAGTTAGACGTGCACTTCAGGAAAGTCATCTTGGCAGTCGTGAATCTTAAAACCTACTCAGACGGTACCTTAGAAGATTTGTTTAAGCTATTCCCCTATTGTAACAATGGAGATACTTGACCAGGAATGTATTGGGAACTTTTAAAATTACTCCACCCTACTCAGACAGTGCCTTAGGGGAAGATAAAGTTGTAAACTCCTGATTGAACAATGAAAGTCCCTAATTCATACCTTATAATGAAGCTAGAACCTTAAGATAGGTCTATTTTTAGATCTAATACAAAAAGGTGTTAAGTTAAATTAATCACAAAAAGGTCAAGTAACTTACAAAAGGCAAGCTTAACAAAGAGGTGTGAAGTACTCAGAAGATTTAATCTAACCAGAGAAGGTGAAAACCAAAGAAGGTGAAAACTAAGAATGGGCAGTCCTGGAAAAAAGTGTCTACTGTGATTGATAGACGTGAAAATTTAGGGCAGGTGACATAAGAGAAAAATCTCTTTAAAAGGAGGCGAAGGAACAGTTCAGGGACAATTAAATTGAGTTTGCAATTGAATTAAGTTTGGAGAGGATTTCAGTTCAGAGTGGAAGAACCCAGCTTGGAGATGGTCTTGTGGCAAGTGATAAAGACTGACTTGCTCTCCCTTAGGCTCAGGGAAGCCACTTTGGCCTAGGCCTTTTTCTACTGCTTGGCTCAGCCTGAGCCAGAGCAGTTTAAATTAATTCTCTCTCTTTCTCTCTCTCTCTCTCCTTCCCTTAATTCCTTCTTTATTAATTAAAATCTCCATAAATCTCAGCTGACTTACGTATTTTTCATATTTGGGAATTTCCCATGGCAACCACTTATTTTAGATTTCAAGTCAAAACATTAAAATTATCCTTACAGTTTTGGCATTTACACAGTTTATGTATAGGATGGTTTGGGGAAGGAAAGGACTTGAGGCAATTAAAAAAGCTAAAAGACTATTGCAGTAACCCAAGTGAGAGGTTTTAAGAGCCTGAACCAAGATGGTAGCTTTTGAGTAGAGAGAAAAGGACAAATAGAATAACTGTTGTGGAGGCAGAAGTGGTGGATTTGGCAATGAATTAGCTATGTGGGATAAGGAAAAATAAAGTCAAAGATCACTCCAAGTTTTCAAGTCTGAGTAACTGGATGGATGATGGTCCCTTTGATGAAAAGAGGGCAGTTTGTAGACAGACATTTTGGGGGAATGG
Organism: Monodelphis domestica; assembly: GCF_027887165.1. NCBI lineage: Eukaryota > Metazoa > Chordata > Mammalia > Didelphimorphia > Didelphidae > Monodelphis > Monodelphis domestica. Next base: position 16,835,301 of record NC_077230.1, on the reverse strand, counting down.
GTAATGAGTTTTCTGTTGGCCATGACTGTGAGATGCTTATGGAGCATTAAATGTAAAATGTGTATTAGGCACTTGGTAAAGTAGTACTAGATTCAGGAAAGAGATGAGAATTGGATAAATAGCTCTGTGAATTAGTTATATAGAAAGGTTCAAGAACTCTTGTAATCTGCAGTAGTCACCTAATGAGATGGTGGACATCGAGAATATAGAGTGTCCATAATGGTGAATTGGGGAATATTTAAGTTTGGGGGTGGAATATCTATGGTGATCTAGTAGCACAGACCAATAAGGAATAGGGAGGAGAACCAATTGAATGTCAGAACAACCCAGAGAGGAGAGTGAATAAGTATCTAGGAGGAGAACGTAAGCAGTGGAATCCAATATGCAATAAAGGATAAAGAAGGATGGGATTGGGTAGAAAAGAGAACATAAACACCACTCAATCAGCCACTGTTCCAGAGAGCAGAAAGCAGACCTAAGGCCCCTGAAAAGTGTTCTGGAAGATAGTGAATGGAGCAGGGGAGAGGCATACAGGAAATTTTTCCTATATAGCTGCCTGAGGGCAAATTAGATTATAACTGTCCTGAAGGGTTCACTCTGGGATTGGTAGTATGGTGGAAGCACGTAGAAGAATTCTGAAGGAGACAGTGTAGACACAAGTTCAGGATTGACTAAAAGGGTGTGGATTTTTTTAAATTTAATTTTACTGCTTAATTAAGAAAATTTTTCCATGGTTACATGATTTATGTTCTTTCCCTCCCTCCCTTAGCCAATGCTCAATTCCACTGGTTTTTACATGTGTCACTGATCAAGACCTATTTCCATATTATTGATATTTGCACTAGAGTGATGGTTTAGAGTCTACATCCCCAATCATATCTCATTGAAGCATTGATCAAGCAGTTGTTTTTCTTCTGTGTTCCTACTCCCACAGTTCTCTGGATGTGGACAGTGTTCTTGCTCCTAAGTAAAGGTTTGAATTTTGACCCACATTTCTACTCTCTACTTAGTTAATCATATAGCCATTGGGGCCAAGGTATGGCTACCATTCTACAGTTCTACCCAACTCCCATCCCCAGGGAGCTCTGGCTCCCACTTGGAAAACAACTGGCCTAGGGAACTGAAAGGTGAAGGGACTTTCCAGGGTGACAGAGCCAATATCTGACTTAAGCCTAAATCCTCCTGACTGTTAGATGGGTTCTCTACTTCCCTCTACTCTTTTTCTATCCTCCTTCAATTATTTCATTAGATTTTTCAACCATTCTGGAGTTGTTGTTTCATTTTTACTTCTGAAGAGCAAGCTGGCGGTCTTAAAACATTATTCCTGACTCTTTCTCCCTTTTCAAGGCCATTTATTCCCTAGCTAACATTCTCATATATAAAATGAGAGGCTTTGACTATTGTAATCCCAAGGACATGGCCTCTGAGTTACATTCCAGGACTGGGTTTCTATAATTCTCTATGACGGGTTGCCGGAATGGAACAAATAAGATGGTCCATTAATGTACGTGGGCATTACAAGGACTTCTAATTATACTTAATCTTTAAAGATGAAAGCAATTAAGCTTTATTATATTTTCTATGTGGTTTGACACGGGAGCCGTCACTCTGTGTGTCAAATGGTCATTTGTTGTGTATAATGTACAAGGTAATTCCGAGAGAAGAGAGAGAGTTGCATGCTGTGGAGAAGTTGCCTGGCACCCTCTCGGATTCATTTGCTTTCAACACATTGAGATGCATGGCAAGTTAAGTAGATTTATAGATTATATTATCTAATTTTAGCTAAGCTCACCCTCACAAAATAAATAAGGAGCTCAAAATATTTCTGCAAAGAAATCATAGAATGAAGCTACTACTAATCATATAAGCATCAGCAAACAACCAGAAAATAACAGTGTTGACAGTTTTTCTATTCCTAGCATGAACTCTTCATCAACCATGTTATGAAATAAAAACAATGAAAGATCTAATAAGACCTGACAAGTCAGTCAAAAACTACAAAATTATCAAGAAGATTACTTGAAACATGCATTTATATAACCAGTAGTCATTTACCGTAAATCTTGCCCTAAATATATTCTGAGCTTTGAGATACAGTCCAGGATAATTTGAAACTACAGACCAGCTAGGTGGTGCAATGGATAGAATGCCAGGTCTGGACTCAGGAAGACCTGAGTTCAAATCTGGCCTCAGACAGATTAGTATCTGTGTGACTTTGGGCAAGTCACCTGTTTGCCTCAGTTCCTCACCTGTAGGAATGAACCAAAGAAGGAAAAGGCAAAATCCCTCCAGTATCTTTGCCAAGAAAATCCCAAATGGGGTCACAAAGAGTTGGACAAAACTAAACAAAAGCAAATTGACCACTAACAAAACATTTTAAAACTAAGCTTTTGTTATTGAAAACTTTATAAGTTTATCACCTGTAAAAGTTTCATGTTTTGCACATTTAAAATCTCAGAAACAACATTTTCTGACTTGTGAGAGGAATCTTCCAAATGAAGCGTTTCAGTGAATTTTGAACCTATTTGTTAAAAATATGAAATGTAACATCTTTCAATTAGTTTGTAAGAAAAACTGACAGATGAATAGACATCTCTATATGGATATATAAATACATATGTATGTACATATATACACACAAATGCAGTTGTAGATCTAGATGAGCTCAAGCTTAGAGAACACATATGACAAAGCGATATTATAGCTACTGACTGTTAGAAGTGATTTTTTTCCCATTTGTGGGGTACTTAAGAAGTTGTCCTCAAGCATGGTGAATGTGTGCCCATCAGCTCTCAGTGCAGACCCTGACCCAGGGATACTGCTTGTACACTGGTGGGAGAATGGGAAGTCCAACATCCTCTGGACCCTTTAAAGTTCATGAGGGCTTCCTGCCCAAGGGATAGAAGGGAAGACATGACCAAGGCCAAAGCTGAGGTCTCTACTCTTTGCCACGAGTTTTCTCCTTAGAAATGTGCTGGGAAGCAATGCTTCTTTCACTCTTTAGAACTTTTTGATTTCAAGTAACTTATTCTTTTTATAAAGGTCGTAGAGATTTTGACAGAATCTCTCATACCAGTCTGGTGTCCTTTCACTTGAATAAATGGTTTTCAAAGACTTTTCACACTTAGTGTAAGACCTATAAGTCAGACTGATTGAATGAACATCTTTTCACTGTATTTATTTTTTATTACTTTAAGTGGTGTGGGATTGAGTAAATTAGACATCTCACCATTACACTACTCTGTTAATTCCTTGTGGTTGTTTCCCCTATTCTCTCTCTGTCTCTGTTTCTGTCTCTTCTCCCCCCAACCCCCCATCCTTATTTCCACTTCTTATAACACTTAGAAGGGACTAGGATGTTAGTAGAGACTCCATCAGTGATGGAGAAGGGTTTGTTATAGAGATCTTTATAGACCTTTTCCACATTTCATCCATTTATGGTCCTTCCAGTTTCAACCTAAAATGCTCTCAGGATGACTTGGTATAATTAACCTTCATTAACCTTGGTTCAAATCTTGAACCAAGCTTCCTGTAAATGTTTAGTTGTCACTATTTTTTGCTCCTTTGAGATGTTCACAGTTAGCATGTTCATAATCTTCTGACATTTTATAACAATATTTTGCACACAAGTTGATATTTTAAAATGGTATTTCCCTTGATGGCTTCATCTTTCCCCTTGGCAAGAAGATCAAATCTTTGCTTATTAAGGCAATTACTAGGCTCTTTTGTTCTTTTTATTGTGACAATTAATTCACATTTGTTGAATTTCCTTAGGAAATTTGGAGAGTCTGAGTTAATACGTGCATTTATCCATTTTCCATTTTTTGCCATCAACAGCTTGCTTAAATAAGGATGGAATTGCCTCCATTGGGAAATGGAAGAGGAAGGGGTATGAATAAGTATTTATATTGTTCTTACTATGTTCCCGGACCTGTGTTAACTGCTTTTAAAAAATATTACCACATTTGATTCCCACAACAATCCTGTTGGGCAAGTGTTATCATTATTACCTCCATTTTTCAGATGAGGAAACTGAGGCAGACAGAGGTTAAGCAACTTGCTCAAGGTCAAACAGAGAAGTAAATGTCTGAGGCTGAATTTGAACTCAGGTCTTTCTGACTCCAGGTCTAATCTGTTGCTATTGCATTCTATATGAGCTGCTTATTTTAATTCTTTCTTCTTATTTGTAATTGAATTTTCTCTTTATCTTAACCCAGTGAGGGCCCACTAGCTAATTTGTAAATCAGTCCCATGTTGGTAGCCAATCATTTTCTGTCTGTTCATTTTCTGTGATGATGCACAGATGTGCCAGTTGTTTGGGACAGGCAATCATTTTTGCTACAGCTTCATTTTGTGACAGCTCTTGTGCTTTTATTGACACTGACTGACTCAGATAGTCTGACCTTGATTAGATGAAACTACATCTTTATCTAGTTCTCTGTCAGCTTGTGCTGAATTTCATGCCACACAAATAGAGGAATTTCCTTGAATTCATCATGTTTTTCAGTACCGATAACCCCCCCAAGAAGACACCCCAAAATATGTAGCCCTTAAAGGGTATACTACAATGATGGTGAGACATAGTGAAATACCTGTGAGTCTGAGACAAATGTTTCAAGGACTTCAGGCCCACAAAGAAACAGAATTAGTTGCTTCAAAATGCAAAGGCCCATGAGATGACAGACTAAAAGCCACATTGAGAAGAAATGACAAACTATTGCTATGAAACAACCTTAATTAGTCTTCAGAAGATGAGAAAAGACCTTCAAAGGGACCTGGAAGCTGAAGAATTAGCTATATTAATCTATTCCACTAGAATGTGGCAAAGGCTCCTTGAAGCTAAACATTTAAAAATCAGTTGTTTTTTAAAGCTACTGATAATAGGTGATTTGAAGGAAAAAAAATACTTCCATGGGCAAGACAATACAAATACTGAAGTATAGGCATCCATTGCTTTTATTGCACTTTGCAGGTACTGTGTTTATTTTTTTACAAATCGAAGGTTTGTGGCAACCCTGCATTGAGCAAAGTCTGTTGGCACTGTTTTCCCAGGAGAACGTGCACACATTGTGTCTCTGTGTCACATTTTGGTAATTCTTGCAATATTTCCAAGTTTTCATCATTATTTTATCTGTTATACCTTTGATACTACTATTATTATTGTTTTGGGGCACCATGAACCATGGCCCACATAAGATTGCAAACTTAACCTTGTATGTTGATTGCTTCTTCAACTGAATTTCCAGTCTCTCTCCCCCTTCACCTTCCCTGTTTACAGAGTCACAATAATATTGAAATTAGGCTAATTTGTAATTTTACAATAGTCTCTAAGAGTTCAACTGAAAGGAAGTGCCAATGGATAGGGCAAATTTCATTGTTGTCTTATTTTAAGAAATTGCCACAGCCACCATGAACAGCAAGGTAAGACTCTCTGCCAAGAAGATTATCACTCACCCAAGGTTCATTTTTTAGCAATAAAGCATCTAGGTATATACCCTTTTTTTATACACGATACTATTCCCCACAATAGACTACCATTTAGTGTGAATTTGTACGCACAGGGAAACCCACAATATCTCCTTCATATGCCTCTGCTAAAGATTGGGACAAGGAAATTTTTACAGATAAAACTTACTTTCTCATTCAAGATTTCACTCAAACCTTTGTCAGAAGTACTCTAGGTAAGTCTGTAAGATTCCAGCACCTTAATCAGACTGTAAAACATCTACTCCATTCCCTGACCAGCAAACAAACATTTCCCTATTCAAAGAAGACAAAAATTGCTCATGTTTTCTTATATAAAGATGAGAAAAAATGTGCATATGAAGGCTTAAATATCTAATTCCTTCAGTTCGTTGAGTTTTTAGCATTGTTCAAATTGAACACTTTGAAGATTGCCTTGATTGTATCTCTTCTGAACTTCCTTCAACTCTTTTGTTTTTACAAAATGATTAACATACTTTGCTTTCTTCCCTTTTTTCCCTTCAGTATCAGTGCCATTACTCCATTTCTCTCCTCTCCATTCCACCAGGTGAAAGTCCTCCCTTGTAACAAACAAGCATAGTACACATATTGGCCATATCTAAAAAAGGCAATCTTATACCCTTAATCCATCATCACCTCTCTGCCAAGAGGTAAGGAGCATTAGTCATCTTCCGTCTTCTGGAGACATGACAGGGTCATTAATTTGGACCAGAGTTCTTAAGTCTTTCATGATTACTTCCCTTTACAATGTAATATTCATATAAATGATTCTCCAGATTCTGTGGTAAACAATTATTTATGAGGGCTTATTATGTGCCAGTGACAATGTTTAGCACTGGACATGCTGTATGAAGAAAGTCAAAAACACAGTCTCTACCCTTGAGGAACTCACCTTCTAATGGTAAGGGGGAAAGAACATGCTAATCATTATGTACATATAATACATGTACAGTTTAAATAGAGGATAATCTCAGAGAAATGGCACTAAAAATTAGGCACCCTGGAAAAAGGTTTCCAGTAGAAGGAACATTTGAATTGAGTCCTAAAGGAAGGAAACTTGGAATCAAAGGAGAAGAGGCAGAGCAATCCAGTGCAATCTTAGACTTATCTTAATGTTCATTCCTCTTATTATTATTTGTGATTTATAGAATAAATACTAATGCATAAATACTAAGTATCAGTTCCAACACAGAAGAATGGTAAAGGCTGAGCAATTGAGGGTAAGTGACTTGTCCAGGGTCACATAGTTAGAAAGTATTGGAGGCTACATTTGAACCAGGACCTCCAGGTCTGGCTCTCTCTTCACCCTCATAACATGTTTTATGATCTTTGATAGCTTATCTTTCTCTGTCTGAGAATTGCTTTTTCACAACTTGGGCCATTAGGGAATGGCTCTTGTTCTTATGTATTTCATCCATTTCATAAATAATTTTTATATACATATAAAATATACATTCATTATACATAATGGATATGTATATCAGATCTCTCAGTGAAATTTGCTACAAAATTATTGTTTAACTGTTTACTTTCTTATTCTCACTACTCAATTTTATTTATAAAAGCCTTTTCAAATTCACGGAAACAATATTGTCCATTTATCATTTACCATCTTCTATATCCTTTATTTGGTAAAGAATTCTCCCCCAATTCATTGTTATGGGAGGCATCTCTTTCCCTGTTCTTTTAATTTCTAATTTGAAAAAGTGATATGACCTTTCATATCTTCATCATGTGTTCATTGGAGCTTATTGTGCTATATGATGAGATGAGCTTCATTTCTCCCAGACTGCTTTCTACTTGTCAGAGCAGTTAGTGGAATTATGAGTGCCTACCTCAATAGTTGAAGTCCTTGGGTTTACTGACTACGATTTGTTGGTCAGTCATTTCAGACTTATCCAACTCTTCATGACCTCATTTGTGATAGTCTTTGCAAAAATACTGGAGTGCTTCGTCATTTCCTTCTCCAGCTCATTTTGCAAAGGAGGAAATTGAGGCAAAGAGGACTAAATGACTTGCCCAGGATCACGATGCTAGGGAGGACAGATTTGAATTAGGGTATTTCTGACTCCAGTCTTGCCACTCTATCCATTCCACTTGTCCTGTTGAATACTACACTACTATGTTAGATTGCTTCTGAGGGTTGAGGATCTAATTTATCCCATTGTTCACCTTTTTATTTTTGTAAATTAATAGTATAGAGGGTTTAAATATAAACTTCTACTTTCTTCCTTAGAACTGATACTAAATACCAGTTCCAAGGCAGAAGAGAGATAAGAGCTAGGTTGAGGTTAAGTGACTTGCCTAGAATGACATATCTAAGAAGTATTTGAGGTCATATTTGAACCCAGAACCTCCCGTATCCAGTCCTGGCTCTCTTTTCACTGAACCACCCAGCTGCTCCTTCAGAATATTGATAATTATTACCTTGCATAAATGTTTGAAATCTGTTGTCACTAGGCAACTTTCCTACTTCTTTTAATTTTCTTTCTTGAAATTCTTGCTCCTTTTTCCTGCAGATGCATTTTCTATTATTTTGTATATTTCATTGGTATAGCCCTGAACTTGTTCAATTAATTTAGAAAGTTTTATTTTTCGTTTTCATGATACATGGTCCCATTATCACTATCAATAATCAATTTCTATTCAATTATTTAGAACCTTCTTTACTTCTGAAATGAATGTTTTGGAGTTGTATTTCTTTCTTGGGTGGGTCTTCGTAGCTGGATTCCCACATTTCATAATTATTTTAAATGCAATTTCTCTTTCCATTTCTTCCTGCCAGGTTTTATTGATATTAGAAAGGTTGATTTTTTTGAAGGGGGTTACTTTATACCCTATTTTACTGATGTTTCCAATTGCTTCTATTTTTGTTATTGTCTTTAAGTCTCTAAGGATTTGCAGAGATGTCAAACTCAAATAAAAATGGATCCCTATGGGCTGTGTATTGACTTAGAAAAAGACAAATCACTATTACCTATGTTGTATTGTATTTTTATTCATTTTGCTAAACATTTTCCAATTATATTTTAATCTAGTTCAGGCTGCACTGGGAGTTTTGAAGGCCCTTGTAGAATGTCCTCGAGTTTCACACTTCTGCTCATCTAAATCATCATGTCATCTGTTAAAAAGCATCAATTTTTTCCCTCTTTGTTATGCTTATTCTCTCAGTGTTTTTCTTGTCAGACTGCTCTTGCTAGTATTTCTGCAATTCCATAAAATATTAGTAGCAATGGATGGAAAAATATTTATTCAGAGCTTACCACGTGCATGAAACACTAATAAGGTTTGGGGATAACAACTTCCAGTTACTCCTTCCTCTTGGTGAGGTCACATTCTGATGAAGGAGACAGCACACAGAGCTGTGAGTTTAAAAAAAAAAAAAAGGCTCCATGGCCCTTAAGGAGAAGAAGTAAAGCAGATGATACTACGTCTTCTTAATGTCATATCCACTTCTTATTTTGGACAATTTAACAATGCCAATGTCTTTGTTGGCAGAAACTTTCTTTTCTGAAACTGTCAGCTTAGTGCCAGATGCTTAATTTCTATTGTTCAGCTTCTTTAGTCACATTCAACTCTTTGTGAACCAATTTGGGGTTTTTTGCAAATCTATCAGAACAGTTTGCCATTTTCTGCTCTGGCTAATTTTACAGATGAGGAAACTGAGGCAAATAGTGTTAAGTGACTTGCCCAGGGTCTTTGTCTCTCTCTCTCTCTCTCTCTGTCTCTCTGTCTCTGGTTCTGTCTCTCTCTTGTTGGAGATTAAATAACGTCTAACACTTGTTAGACATTCCATAAATAATAGTTAATCAAATGATTACGAATCAACAAATATCCTTTGCTTCAATGAATTGTTGTGGTCATTAAAACAAGTTGTGACATGTGATTCTGACAGAATAGGATTGTTTCATAAGAAGTGCTGATCATGTCAATTTTGGGAAAAAATGGACAGGCCTATATGAAATGATGAAGAGTAAAATGAGCAGAACCAAGAGAACATTATATACAGAAATAGGAATATTGTTTCAAGAATGACTTGTGTATGTGTGCCTACAAAGAAAGCACTGATAAACTGAAATAAGTAAGATGTAGTTTTAAATATAGGTATATCTTTTTGTCAAATGATGGGGGGAGGAGTGAGGGGGGGAACTAACTAAATATTTTTATGTAACATAAATAAATTTAAATAAAAAGTTGACTGTCACGATAAATTTGTTGAATAATTACAACTCAGTGCTCCCTATATTAATATCAAAATACTTATTCTAAGGATATTTTTGAGTCTACTCTCCCTAATCCAACCTTCTGTAATCTGGAGGTTTTTTGGGGAGGGTTGTGGGGAGGGTTGGTAGTGAAGGAATATCTTGGGTCATATTGCACTGTATTTTGAAATGAGAGAGAGAGAGACAGACAGACAGACAGACAGAGAGAAAGAGAGAGAGTGAGAGAGAGAGCAGAGAGAGAGAGACAGAGAGATAGAGACAGAGTCAGAGAGAGACAGAGGCAGAGAGACAGAGACAGAGATAGAAACAGAGAGAGAGCAGAGAGAGAGAGAGAGAGAAAAGGAGACACACACAGAGACAGAGAGACAGAGAGAGAAAGAGAGAGACAGAGACAGAGAGAGACAGAGGCAGAGACAGAAACAGAGAGAGAGAAAAGGAGACACACACAGAGACAGAGAGACAGAGAGAGAAAGAGAGAGACAGAGACAGAGAGACAGAGACAGAGAGAGACAGAGGCAGAGACAGAAACAGAGAAAGAGAGAGAGCAGAGAGAGAGACAGAGAGAGATACACAGAGAGACAAGAGAGACACACATAGAGAGACAGAGAGACAGAGACAGAGAGAGAGAGGGAGAGAGAAAGAGAGAGTCAGAGACAGAGACAGAGAGGCAGAAACAGAGAGACACAGAGAGAGAGACAGAGAGAGAGAGAGAGAAAGAGACAGAGGCAGAGAGACAGAAACAGAGAGAAAGAGACAGAGCCAGAGAGAGAGCCAGAGAGAGAGAGCCAGAGAGAGAGGGAGAGAGAAAGAGAGAGACTGAGACAGAGACAGAGAGACAGAAACAGAGAGAGAGAGAGAAAGAGACAGAGACGAGAGAGAGAGAGAGAGAGAGAGAGAGAGAAAGAGACAGAGACGAGAGAGAGAGAGAGAGAGAGAGAGAGAGAAAGAGACAGAGACGAGAGAGAGAGAGAGAGAGAGAGAGAGAGAGAGAGAGAGAGAGAGAGAGAGAGAGAAAGAGACAGAGACGAGAGAGAGAGAGAGAGACAGAGAGAGACAGAGAGAGAGACAGAGAGAGACAGAGAGAGACAGAGAGACAGAGAGAGACAGAGAGAGACAGAGAGAGACAGAGAGAGACAGAGAGACAGAGAGACAGAGAGAGAGAGATACACTCTGGTTGTCTCCGGGGTTGACTAGACTTTACTGCAAAGTCATTTGTAGAATGTGATAAAGGTTTCCCTCTGGCAGATGAAATAATCGCTGTGGCAGGCAGTTCAAGTCAAGACAGCCACGAAAAGTGAAAAACATTATTTCATGGTCTGTCATTTTGATTTAAGTATGCTAAGGCTGGTCATAATTCTCCACTGTTTGTTTTTTGTTGTTTAAAGGAAGAATGGAGGGCAGTAGATCCTGTCAAATGTGCTGAGTTGCCTCGCCTATAACTTCAGTCTAGACGCCAGCTCACTGCTCTCTGCTGTACAGGGAAATCCTTCTGTCAGATGGCACAAATGAAATTCTAAGCATTATCACTTCCTCATTTGTTCTTCCAACCCTCCCCTCCCCCCACTCCCTCCCCAAAGTCAGCTGAGGCAAAAGTTTGGAGATCTGAAGCCTATAGGAGACGACGGATAATGAACTAGGAAGCCAATCCAAGTTCTCTCTTGAGATGTTTGCTACGATTTGGGGTACTTCTTTTAGCTTTCTTCTGATATCACACTTGCCAACTGCCCTCCATACTGAGTGGTCTGTGCTCCCTCCAGGCCACTGGATCTCCTGACAATCCTCTCCAATGTGGAATTGTCCCTCTATTCCTATGTGACTCCAGACTCCAGGTCCCTTTCCACATCCCATTTGTCCACCCTGATCATCTCCTTGACATTTACTTACCATCATTGTATGTCCACCCATTCCTTCCCTTTTCTGGCTCTTGATCTGGAAATCAAATCAACAGCAGCATATTTCTGTGAAGGGCATGCCAATTGACTTCTGTAGAATTCTACTCAGCATTCCTGTAACTTCTCCATCCAAACCATCCTTCCCTGCTCACCACTCTCTGATTTGTGCTATCACTTTACTAGAGTATCCCCAGGACTGAACACATTGCTTGGCAATCAGTCAGTCAGCTTTCATTTTACTTAAACATTTCTTTACCAGTATTTTATTCGTTTGGAAAATCTAATGATTTTAATTAACTAATTTTTTGTTAAATTAAAATATCCAAATAACTCTCCTTCTTTTCCTTTCCCCTATCAAAGAAGGCATCATTTGACAAAAAGATATGTGTGCGTATCAAACTATGTCTTATTTATCACTATTTATCAGTTCTTTCTCTGAAAGTGGCCATACATAAGTCATTCTTCCAACAATATTTCTGTTGTCGTATATAATGGCCTGTTGGTCCACTCTTCATAATTTCATGTAGGTCTTTCCATGTTTTTCCAGAATCAACATGCTTGTCATTTCTTATGGTGCTATAGTATTCCCTCACAATCATATGCCAAAAGTTGGTTGGCTATTCCCCAGGTGATGGCTATCCCTTCACTTTCCAGCTCTTTGACACCACAAAGAGAACTTCTAGAAATATTTTAGAACATATAGTTTCTCCCCATGTTCCTTGATCATCTTAGGAAATAAACCCACTAGTAGTATTGTGTGTCAAAGTGTATACACAGTATTATGATTCCATATTGCTCTCCAATATTCATTTCACAGTTTCACCAGCAGTGTATTACGGTCCCCATTTTTCTACATCTCCCTTAAAATTTGACATTTTGCCCGTTTATCATTTCAGCCAGAAATAATTATAAAATTTTTATACAAATAAAGTCAGCTTTAAATAATGGGGGAAATGATAATTGTTCATAGGTGGGCAAAGCCAATGTAATTAAAATGTCAATCTTACCTAAACTAATCTACTTATTCAATGCCATTCCAGTTAAACTACAAAAAAGTTATCTTATTGAACTAGAAAAATAACAAAATTAATTTGGAAAAATAAAAGGTCAAGAATACCAAGGGAATTAATGAAAAATGTAAAGAAAGTTTATCTAGCAATCCTCGATTTTGAACTATATCAAAGTTATCTGGTAGTGACTCAGACATAGAAAAGCAAATCAGTGGAACAGAACAGACATATCACAAATAATCGTAAAAGAGTATTTGTTTGACAAAAGTAGAAATCCAAGTTTTTGCAATACAAATTCACTATTTGGTAAAAATTGTTGGGAAATCTGCAAACAGTGAGCATTAGTAAATGCTTTTTATTCACTAGAATCTCAACTTGTGTCTAAAGACAATGCAAGGTATAACACTGTAGAGGTGTTTCTGCTGCTTTATGTGAGCTTGATCAGGAAATGGGAAAGATGTCCATTGGGGGATAGAGCTGAAGATAAGGGAGAAAATGATGCTAAACAGCTGGTATAGGGACAAGGTCTAAATGAGACAAATGCCCAAGCTATCACCTATTCTATGATGGTTGAGGTATGACCATATGATGGTAGCCTTGATTCTCATTTGGCAATACCTGAGATATAGCTGAAAAAAAGGAAATCTGGGGCCAAGGCCAAACTTAATTAACTCTACAACAACTCCATGTTGCTAAATGAAGTTGAATGGCTAAAGTAGTAATCATAATGGAGTATAGAGCAGTATAACACGTAAAGAGTTGACTTTGGAGTTGGAAGATCTGAGGTTGAGTCCTTTCGATGCACACTGATTAAGTGATCTTATGCATGTCACATCATTTCTTTTTGATCCAAGCAAATCTATAAATACATATACAAGTTATAGCCTGACAGTGGTTAGAGTACCAAGCCTAGAGTCCAGAAGACTCATCTTCCTGAGCTCAAATCTAGTCTCAGACACTGTGTGATCCTGGGTAAGTCACTTGAACTGGAGAAACAAATGGCAAACCACTCCAGTATTTCTGCCAAGAAAATCCCAAGCAGTGCCACAAAGAGTGAGGTACAACTGAAAAACAACTGAACATAAATTATAGGATCAAATGACGATCTAGACTTAAAGACAAAGTTCTTCCCTGGGAATCCCCAATGCCAATAAAATCACTTTTGATGCCAAAAAATTCCCTAAAACATGGATATTTTGTTGAATCTGTAACTGATTTATGCTTTCTCAACCTACATGAGTTTTGTCATTTAAGTAATGAACTAGTGCGCAAGATTTCAGGTCATATTTGACTCAGATACTTACTAATTCTGTGACCTATGGCAAGGTATTTAACCTCTCCCTGCCTCAGTTAGCTCATATGTAAAATGGAGGAAATAATAGCACTTCCCTTCCAAGGTTGTTGTTGTGAGGATCATATGAAATAATATTTGTAAAGTGCTAAAGGCACAATGACTTAACACAGAGCAGGTGCTATAATAAATATTAGATATGATTATGATGTGGCTATGAATTATAAAACATCACTGTAATTGAAGAATTAAAGTTGAGACTCACCCAAAAGCAATGGGAAGGTACATGTTGGACATGAGTAGTTTACAGTATTATCAATGAAGAATTACTTAGTAGAAGTGGCATAAAGAATGCCATCAAAGAGATACATGAATATATATGACATTATCACAAATACTACTAGACAGAGCTATTTTGTCATTCCTTTTTCAAAATCCCATTTGGGGTTTTCTTGGAAAAGATACTGGAGTGGTTTGCCAGTTCCTTCTCCAGCTCATTTTTCAGATGAGGAAACTGGGGCAAATAAGTTTAAGTGACTTGACCAAGGTCACAGAGCTGGATTTGAACTCAGGTTTCCTGACTTCAGATCAGTGTTCTGTCCACTGTACCACTTACCTACCCAGCAACAGCTAGAGCCAACACTTATATAACATTTTAATGTTCATGAAACACTTTATTTATTTTAAAATTTATTTATTTTTTATTTAAAATCCTTACCTTCTGTCTTGGAGTCAATACTGTATATTGGCTCCAAGGCAGAAGAGTAGTAAAATCTAGGCAATGGGGGTCAAGTGACTTGCCCAGGGTCACACAGCTGGGAAGTGTCTGCGGCCAGATTTGAACCTAGGACCTCCTGTCTCTAGGCCTGATTCTCAGTCCACTGAGCCACCCAGATTCCCCCCATGAAACACTTTAGAGGCATTATTTATTTGACCTCCCCCAATAATTCTCTGAGGAAATAATACAGATGAAGGAAACTGAGGATGAGAGAAGTTATTGACTTTAACCAAGAGTACATAGCTGGAAAATGTAAGCCAGGATTTGAACTCACTTTCCCTTCCCATGATGTTACTGTCTCCCTTAAACTGTTGCTTGTGCTACAGTTATCTGTGTATTTGTGTTTTCCTTATACAGTGTTGTCAGCTTTCTCACAAAGTGGGGATCCTTATCCACAGGGAAGAAGAGAGAATAAGTAGTGTAGATTGTCCTTATCCAATCAAGTCAAGCCAACAATGACCTACTATATAGCAGGCAGAAGCAGAAAGAAGAGACAAACTGCAAAGAAGCTACATACAGGATACATTGGAGATCATCAACAGAGGGTTGGCACTGGCGACCACGAAAGTGAGATGTTTGCTGGAACTTGAAGAAGAGCTATCAGAAGCTTGAAGAAGAGCTATCAGAAGCTTCTTGGAATTTTCTCCTTAACTTCAAGATTCAGCTCACATACCCCCACTTGAGGGTCTTAGTTACCAGAACTCTTTCTCTCATCAAATTATTTTGTAAATATGCCTCCACATACACATTGTATCTCCCCAGTCAAAATTAGTTCTTTGAGGGTGAGAAGCATTTGTTTTTGCCTTTGAATATAAAAGATCTTAGCACAAGGCACTGTGCTTAACAAAAATTGACTGAGGCCAGTTGAATACATTTGGAATAGGTCACAGGATGAGAACATTTTCTGGGGATCATTAAAGAAAGAGCCTAATTAATAAGCTTTATTTATTTTAGGGGGAAAAAAGACAACTGACCATTCTCAAGAGGGACTTTGAACAGTGTGGGTGGGGTTAGGATGAGGGCAAAAAATCTAGGATGCAAAAAGTTGTTTCTGAGAAATGAGTGTTGTTTGGCAGGATACAGAAAGGAAACAGACATCTGCCAAGTCATCACACTTCCCGGATAGCTGTTGGGTCCCATTTTACTACATAATAAATGGGGCAATGTTAGCGAGGGTGGGGATTATACAATGTTGTCAGCATTCTCACAGAGCGGAGATCCTTATCCACAGGGAAGAAAAGAGAATTAGTAGTGTAGATAGGCCTTAGGAAAATGAACATAGACCAGATTTGGTCCCCTGAGATGAAGGGATAAAAAGGGAAAAAAAGAATATGTCCCTTGAGAAGAGAAAGAATAGACCAACCAAAAGCTAAAGCCATAGATTATCCAATTCGGGACATATGGATGGTACTCCAGGGAGGGAAAATGGAGATTATACTGAGCTACTAATAATGAATGTCCAAAAAACAAAAAGTGAAACAGCTTGAAATTCTGTGTCTAACAAGCAGCTAGCCTAACAAGTCATGTAGCTTCCCCAGCCAGAATAATAAGCACATGGAGATAAGAGGACAAAACAAAAATATTGGGCCAATGGATGCATACTTTGTAGACTGTATCATTCTTAAGGCTGAGCAGGAATAGCATTTGGTTGACTGGAGAGGAAAAAACTCATTCACCAGACTGAGGGGTTCTTTCCGTTTGCCTCTCCCCCAAAGTTGTCAAAACATTCTGCAAAAAAGGGCACGATTTATCCAGATCTGAAGCATAGAAAAAGGCAATTCCTCTATCCTTGGGACTCACTCCCTTTTAGAGTCAGAGCAGATAGAAAAGACCTTTAACATCTCTTCTAAATGCAGGTCCTGGAATTCTTTTTGGATTAAATGCAGTTTTATTCTTCTTAGTGTCATACTCACAGAAGTGATCAACTGAGGAATTAACTTGAAAGGGAAATGTGTGGAACTTGGAAACCACAAAGTCTAGAAAAATGTCTGCATTTTAGGGGTCTTTGCCTATCCAAGTAGCTGAGGAGCTCTAAAAGGAGGGTGGGAGAAAGGACTGGGGGAAAATTCCTAACCAAATTATCTGGGAAATCATCGCCCCTTTTGGTGCTTTACCTTCCCCATTTAGAAAGGTGGCCCAATTTTTTTTTTGGTAATAAAAATAATAGAGGTTTTATTTGTTACATATAACTTCATCTGTATTAACATATATTATAAATTTTAAAAATTATAATGAATGAAGTGACTTTTTTTTAAAACCAAAGAGTGGCCCAATGGAAAAGTCCTGGGTTTGAGTCAGGAAGACCTGAGTTTCAATTCAGCCTCCGAGACTTATAAGTAATGTGATGTTGGGCAAGGCACTCTATATGACCGTGACTCACTATCATCTACCTCTCAGGGTTATTGTGAGCGTAAAGTGAGATTTACAGCGTGCTGTAAAAATGCTAGTCAGCATTATTATGACTTTAGAACCTCTTCTTAGCGGGCTCTAAGGCTCCCATGTTTATTACAAATTTCTAGAATGGGCCACTTTGGTATCAAATTCAGGTCTAATCTCTTTAGATAGAGCCCAAATCCCCAGATTCTGGATCTTTCCCTCCATTCCTCCCAGAACGTACCTTTCTTAGTTTTCATTTCTTCATGGCTCAAGTCTCTTTTATAACAGTCATTTTCAATTCTTTTCAGTTGCATCTGATTTCTTCATGACCACATTGAGGTTTTTCTTTGTAGAGATCCTGAAGTGGTTTGCCATGTCCTTCTTCAGCTCATTTTATAGTAAGGAAACTGAGAGCAAGCACGATTATGTGACTTGTTCAAGATAACCCAGCTGGTAAGTAGCTGGGGCTAGACTTGAACTCTAGAAGATGAGTCTTCCTGACTTTGGGTCCAATTCTCTATGCCACCTAGCTGCCCCAAATAACAGTAATCATAGTTCACATTACAGCACATTGAACATACGTGGTCTCACTTGCTCTTGATGATGACCGTGTGAGGTGGTTGCTATTATTCTCATAGTATACATTGGGGAAATTGAGCCTCAGAGACTAGAAAGAGTCTGAGGCTGGATTGGAACCTAGAACGTTTTGATTTTCGTCTCTAATGCTTTATCTTCTACTTCATAACTGCCTCATTTATCTAACAAGATAGTTGTTGCTAAGTAACCTGGGAAATTAATATCCATTGAAGAGTGATAGTAATAGCTCGCATTTACTCCATATTTTAAGGCTTATTAAACACAGCCCTGTGAAGCTGGTAAGGTTACTGACTTAATTGTATTAGTCTAAACCAGATAGCTATTGGCATGTCAACAGTGTTTTTGTATTCCTAGTGCTTAGCACAGAGCCCAACACACAGTAGGTACTTGATTTTAAAATGCTTGTGAATTGGTTCTAGAGGCAATGCCTTAACCAAGGGAGTTACTTAAATGGTGGGAATTTTGTGACAGGCTTATGGGGGAGAGATAGATAGCACATCACTTGTGTGTTTCTTAAAAGTCTCAGGATCCAAATGTGGTCCAGTGGATAGAATGGCCATGATTGTAAACTGACAACTTTCATTCAATCTATGGTCCCTTTGTTCCTGTTGATTTGTCCACAGTATGTATCAGTAATGGTCTTGGAGAGGTGCCTGAGAGATCAGGTTGTGACTTGCCTATGGTCCCATGATAAATGCCTGAGGTGGGACTTGAACCCAGTTCTTATTGACTTAAAATCTAGCACTCTACCCATGGTTATAGGCTGGAAATAAATAGATTTACTTTCTACTTATCCAAAGAAAAGTATAAATGCTCAAGTGGTGTGAGGGCAGACAGGAGCTATAGTAGATAGGATGCTAGGCTAGAGTCAGGAAGACTTATTTTTCCTGAGTTCAAATCTGGCCTCAAACATTTAGTATCTGTATGACCATGGGCAAATCACTTCCCTCTATTTGCTTCAGTTCCTCATCTATAAAATGAACTGGCGAAGGAGATGACAAACTATTTCAGTATCTTTCCCAAGAAAACTCCAAATGGGGTCCAAAAGAGTCAGGCATGACTGAAATGACTGGAAAACAAAAATATGTATGAAACATTTTGAGGGAAGAGCTAATTTTACCAGGACTTTTGTCACTGTAGTGAGGGAGAACACTGGACTGGGCCAAAAGAGACCTGGGCTGTCTGATTAGGAGCAAGTCACGTAAACCTCTCTTAATTTCAGTTTCTTCATCAAATGGCAAGAATACTTGCACTACCTAGGAGAGTGGTTGCATGGAAAGTGCTTTGTAAACCAGAAAGCTTTCAATCAATACAAGCTGTTGAAAGGAAAATGAGGAAATTCTTATTCTGTCCTCCCTTTAGGCTTCTCTTCAACTTTCTCTCCTCCTACCTGCCCAATTCAGATTCTCAAAACCATTCATTGTCTTCTTTCTTTTCTAAAGCTCCATCAAGTATAATTTAGGCATCAATTGTAGGAGCTAGGCTAGAGGAGCTCTAATTTCTATGATTTTGTGGCCTGGAGGATAAAACAAATAGGCAACACTTTGGAGAACCTTCTCCCAATGAACACTGACCAAGGGAAGCTTTTCAGTAGGTTTAGTTCTTAAAAACATGCTTTGTTCCCATGTAGAGATTAGATTGTGGATGTATGTATGAAGTGCGCCTACAGAAGTAATGATGAGCCTGTTTCCATCAGCCTCCCGTGTAAAGCCTGTAGCATGACTTAATAGTCACCGCCCTACAGAATTTTCATCTTAGCTCCCTTTCCCATGCAATGTTTCTGCCTAGAATAAATGACTAGATCGAGAGAGTTTTGCCTAACGTGATTTCTGGAATTATGTTTTAGCCATTTTTCTGCTACTCCTTTCCACTGACAGGACCATTTCATCTTGGTACTACGCGTAAGAGGAGCTTGAAAAATGAAGAAATACTTAAGAGGCTGCCCCCCCCCCCCTTTATTAAAGGAAAAATGGCCTTTTAAAATACTTAGCCTTTTATTTTACTTTTAAACCCTTATTTTCTGCCTTAGTAACAAGTCTGGGACAGAATGGAAAGGAATAGGCAAATAGGGTTAAGTAACTTGTCCAGGGTCACACAACTAAGAATATCGGAGACTAAAATGCTGAGTATTTAAACACAGGACTCTCTAGTTGGCTGCCTTCTTCAAAGGGTCACTTTTCTGGGTTGGAACCTACCAAGTCTTTTCAGACTTGGACGAAGATAGACCATTTCTCTGTAATTTCTAAAGAGTCTTAGATGCCTGTGGACTCTGAGTTTTAGAGAATTTGTTCTTGGTCAATGAATAACATGGATTAGAAGCAAGACTTGAGGCCAGGTCTTTATGAGTCCAAAGTTGGATCTCTAACCACTAGGTGATGCTACCTGTCCAAAATCATTCTTTTCTGAAAAACAAACTCCGAAATTAGGAATAAATCAGAACAGGTTAGAGAGGGCATTCAACACAATGGATAGATGGTCAGCCTTGGACCCAAGAAGATCCAGGTTCAATTTCTGCCTCTGAGACCCGAGGCAAATCACTTAACACCTCAGTGCCCCAGGCAAATGACTAAGGCTTTCTAAGTCTCTAGGCAAGCTGCAGAGCCAGGAGGGATGGAAAAAATGTCTAAGGGAGTCCTTTTCATCCACAAAATCTCAAGGACCTTCCTGCCCCATCCCACTCCCCTTTCCCCATGACGAATGGAGAAGCATTTATTTGCCAATTACATCTAAATGGCATAGTATTTGCTCATACACTCACATATGAATTAAGCAATTAATTTTCTACTTTTAAATATAATTATGTTATAATTATAACATATAATAAATGATGATATAATATTAATTATAAATATAATAATTATACTTTTAAAATAATTTCATTAATTTCCATATTCTATCCACTTCAAAAAAAGAAACGTGATGTGGGACAAATGTGGGCATCTCTAGTGGAAAGCTTGAAAAACTCTCTACTGCCATCTTGTGGACGCAGCGGTTCCGAAGGGCCAGGAGCGGTCCACGCTGGAGAAAAGAAACAATTCTCTGCGTTCCGCGTCCTGAAGTAGAGGGGAAGAGCGGGGAAAACATAAAGAAGAAATATTTCTTCCTCTGCTTGACCGCTGGCAGGTGGGGTCGAGGCCCTCTGAAGTTGGCATCCCTGGAGAGGAAGCCTTTTTTTATGGTTTGACAGACAGACAGACGGGCCACACACGCCGGACTAAAGTGTGGTTAGCAATTCTTTCTTGGGGCTGTTCAGCCCTTGTGACCTCTCCCTTCCA
Organism: Monodelphis domestica; assembly: GCF_027887165.1. NCBI lineage: Eukaryota > Metazoa > Chordata > Mammalia > Didelphimorphia > Didelphidae > Monodelphis > Monodelphis domestica. The sequence goes on along the minus strand of NC_077230.1, from coordinate 16,814,375 downwards.
GAGGGAGCGATGGGAGAGAGGGAGGGGAGAGGGGATGATGCCTGTTTTCACAGCACTCAACATACTGTTTCCTATTGTTTGTCTGTTTGTTTTTCCCATCCTCGACTTTAGTTCTGGTCCCCTCCTCTCCCTGGCAGCCACCCTGGCTGTATGTTGCTTCTGGCTCAGGAGGTGGGCGCGTGTCCCATTCTCTTGAAAGAAAGCCATCTTTGATGAAAAAAGCAACCCCAAACAAAACTCCGTCTCTGATGATGACGGAAGCTTCCTTCCAAGTTGGCTTTATTTATTTATAAGCAGAACTGACAGTCATGGCCCCGTCTGCTTGCTTCAGAGGGTGGATAGTTCTGGCTTGCTCCCTCCTCCCTGCAGCTTCCTTTTTCCTTCTCTTGTTTTTCTCTGCCTGGGGACTCTTCTCAGTCCCTCTAGTGATGGAATGCTGAGCAAAAGCCCTGGGTCTTTGCATTCCCACGCAAAAAGGCTTGAGCTTGGGGGCTAACACACTTTGGGGGAGCTAAAAGAGTGTGGATCAGGATATGAGGCAGAGCAGTCTAGAAATCTCGCTGGAGTTTTCCGGAGAGGATACCGAGGGCTCCATTCTAGCAGCCAACTATATAGTGTGATTGGGGGGGAAGGACTCATTTGTCTCCAAAGACTTCCCTAACTTTCAAAATTTCTACCCACATTTATTCAGGGTCCAGGGATCCCCCAGAGCCTTTCATGGGATTTGTGGGTTCAAGTCTATTTTTAATTATACAAATATATTTCCATTTCTACCATAGTAAATATTGAAAGATTAAACCCACATGAACTGAAGTGGTCCATTTTTAGGAGTACAAAGGGGTTCTGAAGCCCAAAAATTTGTGAACTGTTGATTTAGAGTATTTTTAAAGGACTATATGTGTGTATATCTATGTGCATCTAGACATATATATTTGGGTATATCTAGATATATGTGTGTCTGTATATCTATGTGAATTTAGAGCTCTCTAGACATATACCTGTATGTATATATAAACTCTATACAGGTATTATATAGATCTATGAATACATATATATGCATCTAAACATATATACAGAGATCTGTATCTATTTAGGCACAAGTTTTCCCTTTCTCTCTATAACACCTAAATAGCTGACAGTTATTAGTTTGAATTAGTTCTTCACTTTAGCCAGGTAGTTCCCTAAGCAATGGAACAGGACAGGTCAGTTTGGATGAGGAGAAAAGCTCTAGCCCTGAATCTGGAGACCTTTTCCCCCAGGACTACTGGCTTGAGTTAAAGTGGTACCCAGAGCTGTATCCAGCAATTCTGGTACCCAAAGGATCAGCATAAGATATTTGTCCTCAGAACAAGTTTGTAATTCATCATACAAACCTAAGGATTAAGCCTCTAATTTCACAGGTAGCAGAAACTGCTGGATGAGGAATCTCCCTCTTCTGATGGGCTTCTGTGCCTTCTCTGACTTGCCCAGGGCCACCTGGCCAATATGTGTCAGAGACAGGAATTGAATGGCAGTCTTCCCGTTTCTCAGGGGGCCAGTGTTCAGGGGGATGATGCTCCTGACTTTTCCTATTCACCTGAATTTTTCTAGGCTACTTCTTAAATCTCTTTAAAAAATAATTAACACAAATTTAATTAAGTGGAAAGAGAAGAGAATGGGGGTAGAAAACTCTGTAGCCATGGGTAAACCCTGATATGTGGATGTGAGTGGCAGGAGACAGACAGGGATGTTGGGACACCTTGAGAATACTCGTGGGGAACCTCAGAGGTAGGAGTTTGGACACGTTGAGGCCAGATCTCAGTCAAGCTGTCTGGTAGTTTGGTAGTTTAATTATTCATCTTAACTATGTGTTAAATTCAGTTGTTTCTGATGGGCTAAATGTAAATATAAGAAGTTAAAAAACCATAAAAAAATTTCTTCTGAATTAGAGAAAAACCCCAGCTACTCTAATCTTAATGGGAAGAATATTGTCAATATGAGATCTTCCCACTCTCTCATTGGTTGGTCACCCTCTCTGCTTTGGGGTCATTATAATTCCCAATTTGATGATCATCGCCTTAGATACCCAGAATAATAATAATTAGCATTTATACGGTACTTACCATGTGATAGGCACTCTGCTAAATGCATTACAATTCTCTTATTTGATCCCCACAACAACCTTCAGAGGTAGATGTTATTATAATAGTCATTTTACAGTTACAAAAACTGAGGTTAAGTGACTTGTCCAAGATTAGACAGCTATTAAGTATCTGAGGAAGAACTTGAACTCAGATCTTCCTGACTACAGAGAGAACACTCTATCAGTTGTACCACCTATAGGTGCCTCTAAGAGGAAGACAGGCCAATAATGGTAATCAAAGTTAGAATTAATATCTCCTAAGTTAGGAGAGGGAGGAAAAAAGGAGAGAGAGAAAAGAGAGAGACAGAGACAGAGACAGAGGCAGAGACAGAAACAGAGACAGACAGATAGACAGAGATGGAGAGAGAGAGGAAAGAGAGAGGTGATGAGAGAGAGAGAGAGAGAGAAAAGCAGAGACAGAGACACAGAGAGAGACAGATAGAGACAGAGAGAGAGAAAGAGAGAGATGGAGAGAGAGGAGAGAGAGACAGAGACAGAGACAGACAGAGAGAGAGACACGAAGAGATAGAGAGAGGCGGTGAGAGAGAGAAAGAAGGAAGGAGGGAGAGAGAGAGAAAACATGTATTCATGTTCATATGTTTTAGGTATTGATACAAGAAGATCAATATTCTGTAGACAAATATGTCCACTTTATTCCAGATGTTTTTTATGGCTGTTTCCTATACCTGGAATGCTTTCCCTCCTCATCTTTATCTCTTGACTTCTCTGGCTTTCTTCAACCCTCAGAGAGTTCCATCTCCTCCAGAAAGCCTCTCCCTTACCTCAATTCCAGGGCTTTTCCTCTGAGCTGATTTCTGATTTCTCCTGTGGATAGTTTGCTTACATACATAGCTAGTTGCTTAAATGTTGCCTCCCTCATTAATGGTGAGCTCCTGGAGGGAGGCTGCCTTTTTACCTTTTTTGTATCCCCACAGTTTAGCACAATGCCTGACGTATAGTTGTTGTCTCTCCTGTATTTCCAACAAGATCAATGACATCATGATGAATGATATCTTCACTTACAATAAATGTTTTTTGGACAATATTTCTGACTCCACAGCTTCACAGACTGTGGCACGAGAGCCTCAGGCACTTCATCCAGAGGCTTAGCTCTGAGCCTTTATCAAGGACACACGAAGGAAGAGATGCGTTTCTGCAAGAACCAGCTCATCACTTACCTGCACTAGGTCTGGAGTGAGGCGTTTGGCCTTCAACCATTTCTTGACTCTCTCCGTTTTCCTCAGGACTCTCTCAATGCTGCAAGTTTTGGAGCCCGAAGCAGACGCACAGATTCTCCTATCAGAAAGCTCATGTTGGTATTTGCTTATTAGCCTGGAGATCTCCACTGGGCGCCAGCTTTTGGTATCATCAGAGTAGTTTGCAGGGTAAGTGGAGAAGTAATCAGGAGGAAGTTTAAGGTGGGAAGCAAGCCAGTTGTCAAACCTGTGAAAAAAAATTCCTTTTTAGGATTGGATAACAATGAAAAGGCAACCAGTAGGCACACTGGGGCTGGGAATCAGGAAATTTCATCTTCCTGAGTTCAAGTCTGGTCTCAGACACTCATTAGCTGTGTGACCCTGGAACAATCACTTAGTCCTATTTGCCTCAGTTCCTGATCTGTCAAGTGAGCTGGGGAAGAAATGGCAACTCACTCCAGTATTTTTGCCAAGAAAACCCAAAGGACACAACTGAAATGACTCCATAAAAACTGAATGAAGAGTCGCACATGAGCAGGGGAAGAGGAGAGCCATCATTGGCTCTTTAGAGAATTGATGAAGGAGAGAACTGGAAGGACCTTAGCTGACTCTCCTCTCATTCCCTCCTTCAGCTTTACAGATAAGAGATGTGTCCAGCATCTTATTAGATTGAAAGTTGAATGCTGTCAAGAGGTAGGATTAGCCTTACATGAAAACAAGCCTAGCCCAAACCAAATAAACAGGCAAAGAGGAAGGAGAAAGAGTAGAATGAAACTTTTGTCTGGTTTCCTCTAGATTTGAAACTGGACAACCTGGGTTGAACCTTGCCTCTGACACTCGCCATCTGTGAAAGCTTGGTCAAATAATGGCGCCTCTCTTGGTCTCAGCTTTCTTTTCTGTAAAATGACTGAGAGAGTTGTTAAGGTGCCTTCCTGCTAAGCTAATGGAGGTCCTTCATCTCTAGGGTCCCCAAGACCTCTGTGAAGAAGGGCTGCTTTTCCTTTCCTGGAAATCTTGACCTCTTTGAAAAGAGGGTGTTTTTGCTGACAGCTAAATTCCCAAGTGGGGCTCCAGGAATGGGGAAAGGAAAGAGAATGAAAGAAATCAAATACTCTATCCTGAACAGGTTTTAGGATACTAGTCTTAGAACCCAAGAATGTCAAATTGAGCCAGTGGGCACAGAGAAATTCAAAGTGTGGCTCATGGACCCCTGAAGGTTCCAGAGACTGTTTAAGGGGGGAGTCTTGTGTGGGCAAAACTCTTTTCACCCTCATTCCAATATGCAATCCTTTTCTGACCACATATCTTTGGAGGCCAAACCAAACCAAACCAACAAATGACAACGTATTGAATGCAGAAGCAGATAAGAGAATCTAATTATGTCCTATTAAGCCAGAAATGAAAGATATATGTAAAAATAAGTAAACACGTGAAATAATGTTAAAACGTAATTCTTCTCATTAGTTTTTTTTGTTTTGGAAAATATAGTTATTTTAATAAAATGTTGTATGAATGTGTAATTTTTTGTTAATAAATTAGTAAATTAAATAAAATCCATTTAAAATTTTAATACAGTAAATATCAATAGATATAACATATAAACAAAAGCTTAGGGTCAAGAATGTAAAGGGATCTTGAGATGAAAAAGTCTGAAAATTGCTGATCTAATCCAGTCTCTCCAATTTTATAGAAATATAGAAATGGTATATCAAAACCCAAAGAGATGAAGTGATTTGCTCACAGTCACATACCTGGCCACAGACAAAACCAGGATTAGACAATGCAGAGGCAGGCGGGGTCATAGAGTGGGAAGAGAACTGGATTAGAAGTGAGAGGACTCGAGTTCGAATTTTAGCTATAGCTTACTACATGTGTAATTGAAAATGTCACAACCCATCTGGTATTATCTGTATTAAAAAGAAAAAAGAGAGAGAGAGGTGATCTAGATGATCTCTAAAGTTCTCTCCAGCTCTAAAATCTATGAAATATTTTGGTCAATTCCAAGAGAACTAATGAACCCAAATGCAGATCAAAGCATTTTTTATTTTTAGTTTCTTTTGTAATATGGCTAATATGGAAGTATGTTTGACATAACCTTAGATGTATAATTGAAATCAAAGTGCTTGCCTTCTTAAGGAAGAGGGAAATATTGGAAGGAGAGACAGAATTTAGAATTCAACATTTAAAAATGATTATTAAAAATTCTTTAACATGTAATTGGGACATTTTAAATGGAATTTTAAAAAGGAAATATTTTGGCTAGTGACCTTTTCCTGAACTCTCTGAGGGCACTCTTAGAGCAAATCTCTCTTTGGCAGATCAGAAAAAAGAAACTCTTAAGAAGGCATTTTTGCCCCCAAACTCTGGGGAGGGTAATCCAGTGGTTGAGTTGAAGGTAAGTTTGGGGAAGTGCAGGTGATTTTGGATGCAGGAAAATAAGATCCCAAGGAGAGAGGCAGTATGGTCCAATGGAAGGAGTATTCGATTTATAGTAAGAGAATCTTGGTTTGAATTCTAGTATTACATTTTATTACCTGTGAGTGACTGGTCAAATCATTCAACCTTTCTAGATTCCAATTTTGACTACTATAAAATGAAGGGGCTGATCTAAGATCCCCTCTTGCTTTAACTCTACCATTTAGGCATACTCTCACCAGGATATATTCCACTTGCTGCTGAATATAGGTGTTTAATTGGTTCTTTTTTTAAAAAAGAAGGTAAGGACCTTCTCTTTTAGAATCAATACTAAGTATTGGTTTCAAGGAAGAAGAATGGCAAGGGTTAGTGGTGATTGCCTTGACCAGGTCCTGGTTGGCTCCTACCTAGTTGCCCCAAAACCAAGGATCTTAAGATCTTAGTATCTGAGTCCAGATAGAGAACCAGACTTAGAGATGGGAGTTCAGAGGTTCAAATCTGGACTCAGATACTTCTGGGAAAGTATGACCCTAGGCAATTCAGTTAACCCCCAATTGCCTAGCCATTACTGTTCTTCTGCCTTGGAACCAATAGTACTGATTCTAAGATGGAATGTAAGGATTTGAGGAGGGGGGATGGTGGAAACGAATCTTGGTCTGCCTCAGCAAAAAGAGCTCACACTTTTAGGTAGTGTGCGACAGGAAGCAGTGTGTCACTTCTACAAGGTGTGGTAATATATTTATTCTGAACTCAGTAGAAGCTAGTTTAAGATGCTTCCACACAGGAGATGGGAAAGCCAAGTGAAGGTAGGAAGGCGATGAATACAAAGGGATCACTGTAAAATGGAGATTTGAACCCCAGATTTCAATCCCCAGAAGTCCTTAGTACTTCCCAGAATTCCCTATAATCTCACCCGAGTCCTCACCTGGGAGAGATCACAATTTGTATTTAAACTGGCTGGAACGCCTACTTCCGCCTCTCTCTTCCTCCACTCAGTGATTGCAAGATGTAGTGAGTAAAATGTGAATGGGCTAATCAGCCCTAGACACGTGGTTTATTATTTTGTATCCTTGATTTCTAATGATCGTTAATAAACCTCATAAAATATAATACTTTTATTACAAGAGACTATTTTAACTTTTACATCACTCAATGTCTGGTCTCAAGATCATGAATGGTCCTGGTTCTCGAAATGTTGTTGGGTAACATATTGCTGTTTAGTCTTTTCAGTAATGACACTTGGGGTTTTCTTGGCAAAGATACTGGCATGCTTTGCCATTTCCTTCTCCAGTTCATTTTACAGAGGAGGAAAATGAGGCAAACAGGGTTGGATGACTTACCGAGAGTCACACAGTTAGTAAGCATCTGAGGCCAGCTTTGAATTCAGGAAGATGAGTCTTCCGGACTTCAGATCTAGCATTCTATCCACTGCACCCCTAACTGCCCTGGATAACAAGGGTTGACACTAAAATCCTTTCATCCCAAATACACCTGTTCAAGGATTTCCTGGAGCTATTTTGAACTAACTAAGGAAAAGACTATTGTGAAATTTTGGTGTTATCATTTATACTTGAGAAATTCATAATATTCTAATTTAATTCATAGCATTGATTTCTTATTTTATTATCTGACTATTTACTGATTGATTGTCTAGATGTAAAGAGGTGATGGGTAAAATGTTAATAATCCAGATAAAGTGAAATGTATCTCCAATAACCCCCATGTCCAGCTAGTTGTTTCATGTTTATTGATACGCCTCTGCCTCTGATGCATTCATATTATATATGTTAAATTTGGATAGATTTTGTCAGCTTCTGTGAACATGTAAGATAAGACAGAATCACAAAGGTCAGATCTGGAAGAGAACTGAGAATTCTCACTTTAGAGATGAAATCCAGAGAAGTACCTTGTATTTTACTATTTGTGTATGTGTGTGTGTTCAGACATATACATATTTATTAATTTCATAATTATGCTACTTATATTTTATAGGCTGTCTGCCATTAGGATGTCACTGTGAATTATAATCTTTCTTCTTTATAGTTGTATATTCAGTGACTAACACAATTTTTTGTACACAGAAGTTACTTTATAAATGCTTGTCAAGGGGCAGCTGGGTAGCTCAGTGGAATGAGAACCAGGCTTAGAGATGGGAGGTCCTAGGTTCAAATCTGACCTCAGATACTTCCTAGCTGTGTGACCCTGGGCAAGTCACTTGACCCCCATTGCCTAGCCCTTACCACTCTTCTGCCTTGGAGCCAATACACAGTATTGACTCCAAGATGGAAGGGAAGGGTTTATTAAAAAAAAAAATGCTTGTCAATGATGAATCCAGACCCTCTGATCCCAAATTCAGGGCTCATTATACTCCATATTTACATAAAGAGCTTCCTTTTAAAATAATCAATTGATAAAAATCTATATTTATTAAGTATGTAGTATGTACAGGTATTATGCTAAGTTTTGGAGGTAAAAAGAACATCTAGCAATTTGTCATTTATTCCCAATGGGCACCAAACGCCTTCTAAAAACTTTTTCTAAAAACTTGTCAGAGATAGACTCAGGCAGGCTGTTGTTAATTTGTCTTTGTACATTTTAATTACAGACATGTAGAAATTGACCTTTGAAGAAAACTTAAACCTCCTTAAGGGGAAACCAGCTGTAGGTCTATATTTTTGTCCAGTATCAACGAGAGTAGGCCAGCCATGATTGTAGAAAAAGGAGAGAAGAAAAGGGAGAACTTTCACTCAAGAGTTTGTGAAGACTTTAGGTCATTTACCTGGGGAAGAAATTGAACCACAAACTTCAGGGACCCTAAGGGCTGAAGAACACTTTCTGATGTTACACCCTTCCTGGAAGAACCGATCTCTGTCTCTGTCTCTGTCTCTGTCTCTGTCTCTGTCTCTGTCTCTGTCTCTCTGTCTCTGTCTCTGTCTCTGTCTCTGTCTCTGTCTCTCTGTCTCTGTCTCTGTCTCTGTCTCTGTCTCTCCTCTGCCTGTCCCTCTCTATCTCATACCCTCCGTCTTAGAATCAATATGGTTCCAAGGCAGAAGTGCGGTGAGGGCTAGCAATTAGGGACTCTCCTGGGACTTGCCAAATGTCACCCAACAAGGAGGTATCTGAGGTCATTTGTGAACCCAGGGCCTGACTGTCCACTCAGCCCCCTAGATGTCCCATTTTTTGTGTGTTCTTTGAGAGCCCATGTTTTTCCCTCAGTGGGTGCTCTCTGTAGAAGAGACAGCATCGACTTAGAGCTCCCTGTGATGGGCCACATTTCCAAAGAGAAAACTTAGAAAATTAGCAAAGAATTCTGCTGTGCGCTTAGCTGCTCTATACAAATCAGCGCTATAACTGTGGCCGGCAGGCCTATTTATAGAAAGGAAACGTTTAAACCTCTGTTTACCCCTCACCCCCCACTTAAACGTCATATCGAGGGCTAAAATCCGGCTCTGCTCCTCGCGTTCTCCAAACCCTTGCTAGGAGGATTAGAAGGGATTAAAACGACTCTGGCCCGTCAATCCCACACTGCTTGTCTTTAGCAAAGGTCTTGGGAATAAGAGGGGTTTTGATTTTTTCTCTAACAATGATTTTACCGAGTTTCTGACCTGATTTCTTCCTTAAAGAACTTCTTACAAATTGAAGTCCCGATGCAGGCGTTGCATTTGTCAAGTCCGAGGAAAGTCCGGCCAAAGTTGTAGCTAGATTTGACCCGGGGCACCGACGACGGAGCAGTGAGACTTTCGGTGGAAGAGATGCAGCTCAGGGTCACCAGCTGTAGCAGGGTCAACCAGCCTAGGCAGGGAGAAGCCAAGGGACCGTGAATCACAGACTCCATCTACTGAGACTGGCGTCCCGCCTTTAGGTTGTCTACTGCTCACTGGGCTAGCGGAACCTTAGGGCAAAATGAAGAACTGGCCCAAAGTCACTGGGATGAAGGGGTTCGATGCCATCCCAAGCCTACGGATAAAAGTCTAAGTTTGGGGCCTGGGTGGGAAGGAGCTTGGTTCTCAAGGGGTTGGGCTGGAGGACTGGGGAGGAGGTGAGGAAATACATGGAGGATGCTGATAACGCAGGTTTCCATAGTTACTTTTTCCTCTGCTTGGTGCAGCTGCTTTGAGCTCTGCTGACCCTCCCCTCCACAAACTTGGGAAACACAATGGTCAGGGCTCATCCACCGACTGAAGAGAAATTGCAGGATATCCTGGCGGAGCAGGAAGAATGCATTCAGGTCTTGTGACCCTCTGAGCTCTCCAGGAGAGAGCTCCATTTCCGGGAGGATATTTCAAAATGATTTAAAGAATCCTAGATTTAACCATGGGGTTGTCAGGATCAGAAGGATTTTTCAGGGAAAAAATATCACATGTAGTTGTTTAGCATGTGCACTGGACTTGAAGTCATTAAGGTATGGGTTCAAACTCTACTCCTGGCCAAGCTACTTAACCTGTTTGAGCCTAGTAATTGTCCTTATTTAGAAAAAAAGGATCCTAATAGCACCCACCTCACAACACCATTGAGAGTCTTAAATGAGAAAAAGCATAACTTTGCAAACATTAAGGCATGAAATGGGAGCTATTATTGTTGTATTATTATTATTATTATTACTGAAAAATTATTCCTCTCTTCTTTGATGTTCAGGTAGAAATTATCCTGGGATAAGTTGCAATTCCACCTTTATTCTTTAATATTTTGTGCTCTTGGATCTATTGTATGTGTGGATGAAATAACTATTCTTTATAGTTTAGTAAAGCACAAGGTAGGGGATTAATCTTCCATAGGCTTTTGAAAGGGATCCTAAGTATAGACAAGATGACAGGGATAATATGTATTTCACCCTGTTTCATATGCCTTTAATTTCTATTACCACATTTTTATATATCGAAAGTTTTCAGTTCCATGTAGATTGGAGATTATAAATATTTGGTATGGCAGCATCTCTTTAAAATGTCTTTTTGCTAGAGGAAGAGCTAAAAGCCTTCTGAATGGAACCACTGAAGAACACAAATATTTTTCAGCTTCAGGTGAACATTTACAAAACAATTGTCAATGGAGACCTCAGAGAAGATGCAATAAATCTAAAAAGACAAAAATACTAAACACATTCTTTTCAGACCATGCCACAAATAAAAAATAACTTTTAAAAGAAACAATACCTAAATGGAACTAAGGAGATAATATTTATAAAAAGTGCTCAGTACAGTGCCTGGTACACAGTAGGCTCCATTTTAATGCTTATTATCTCTTCTTCCTCACTCTAAATTATTTTTCAATGATAAGGCATTATTTTTTTCCTGTCTCATCTTTTCTGCCCCACTAAAAGAAAACCAAGTTAAATCCTTTTAACAAATATGTATATTTAAGGGGAAAAACATTATGGCCATGCCCCAAAATTTGTTTCCTTCTACACATTAGTCTTTTATATAACTGTCTGGAGAGGGTTAGCATTTTTCATCAGAAGCTCTCTGGAGTCCTGGTTGAACATTTCATTGATCAGAGTTTTAAGTCATTCAAAATTATTCATTTTACAGTGCTGATATAACATAAATTATTATCTTTATTCTGCTGACTTTATTCTTCATCAGTTTGTATGTTTAACCAGATCTTTTTTGAACAGTTTCTTTCAGAATCAGTTCTTATAGCAAAATACTCCTTTGTATTCACATACCATAATTTGTTCAGTCATTTCCCAATTGATGGACCCTCCATCCTTAGTTTACAGTTCTTTGCCACTACAAAAACATCTGCTATAAATATTTGTAAACATATAGGAGCTTTTCTTTTTCTGTAATTTCTTTGGGGTATGAGCATACTAGGGAGTTAACAGTTTCCCTTCTAATTTCAGACCACTAGGTTCATTTGCCTCTGTATTTTGTGTATCTATTCTCATTCATTGATTAACCCAGTACAAATTTGATTTGATGATCATTGCTTTGTAGCATAATTTCAAATCTGGTTCTGCTAGTGTCCTTTTCTGTCCACTTCATTTTTACAATTTCCCTTTAGATTCTTAACATGTTGTTTCTCCAGATAAATTGCATTATTCTTTTTTCTAGCTCTGTAAAGTAACTTTTTGGTAGTTTGATTGGTATGACATTGAGTAAGTAATGTATTCTAGGTAGCATTGTAATTTTTGTTATATTAGTTTGGTCTACTCATGAACACTAATGTCCCAATTATATTGATTTGTCTTTCTATCTGTAAACAGTGTTTGGTAATGTATGATTTATGTGGATTTATTTTATATCCTGCAACTTTGCTTAATTTATTGTTTTGATTAAATTCATTTGGCTCTCTATGATTCTCCAAGTACATAGGATTATAGAGTTTAGAAAAAAGATGTAAAAAATCCTCCATATTCACTAATAGTGAAAGAAATGGAAATAAAAAATATTCTGGTTTAATCTTATATTCTGCAAATTGGCAAAGACAAAAGTTGGATGATAGACACAATGCTGGTGGAGCTATGAGTCAGTTTCATAATTTTGAAAAGCAATTTGAAATTATGCAAACTAAGTGAGTAAAATATCCATTTCCTTTGGTTCTTCTACTGTTCTTATACCTTATTGATAAGAAGAAAGTCTCCAGTATACAGTGAAAGAGGAGCACTCTTTGCGATAGCTAAGAACTGGAAACAAAGTAGAGACTAATTGAGGAATAGATAGCAAATTATGGTATATGTAAAGAGTGAAATATTGTTGTGCTATAAGAAATGATGAACATGATGAATACAGAGAATCATGGAAAGAGCTTCATGAACCAATGCAGACTGAAGTAAGCAGAGCCAAAAACATATATACAAAATTATTTCATTAATGTAAATGGAAAGAACAATTAAAAATTAAAAATGAATGTTGCAAAATTAGAAAGAAGAAGCATGGCTCAAAAGAAGAGATCTGAGAAGAGTCTTTTCCATTGTTCTGATTCGTGGCAGAGATGGGAAATCGATAAGGTTGGTATATATTTTCAGACTTTTAAAAAAATTGATAAATTTTTCTAATTTTTCTTTTTCTGTTTCTTTTTCTTTAAAGGCATCATTTGTTAAGTGGGATATCTCTCTAGAAGGAAAAAGAATATTGGGGAAAACTTTGGTATTTAAAAGAAAGACAATGAAATTAATTTTTTAAAAAAAGTTTACATTTCCTCACCTTTTTTGGTTATATTATTTCTGTGGTCTCTTTATGATTGCTATAACTAGCATTGCTGGCCCTCTACCTGATGGTGGTGGGTGACAACAGATAACAATGTTTTATTCCAATTTTGTTAAGAAGGACTCTAATTTATCCTCATTTTACATAATGCTGGCTCTTAGTTTTATATAGATATTATTTCCCATGTTAAGGATAGGACTGTTTGTTCCTGTTTTCTAGTATCTTTAAAAGAAAGTAATTTGTAGTTGTCAGAAACTTTTCCTTCATCCAGTGATACAATATAATTTTTGTTCTTATTAATATGAACAGTTATGTTTATAGAAGCAGCTAGGGGGCAGGGGATAGAGTATTAGATGTGGAGTCAGGAATACCTGAGTTCAAATTTGGCTGTAGGCTAGATTTGGGGTGTGTAATGCTGGGCAGATCACTTGATCACAGTGGGCTTCAGTTTGCTCCTCTGTAGAATGGAGATAATAAAAAGTACCTACCTTTCAGGGGTTGCTGTGAAGGTCAATGAAATAATATTTGTAAAGCCCTTTGCCAGTCTTAAGGTACTATATAAATGCTATCATCATCTTTGTCATCATCACCATCATCATTTTCTTATTGTTAAAGCAAACACGCAATCTAAGTGTAAATTCAACCTAATTATAGTGTATAGTCTTTGTTAATATTTTATTTAAAAATTTTGCCTCAATTTCTTTATGGTTATTGATGTATGGTTTTCTTTCTCTATTTTGACTCTTTTGATTTAAATGTCAAAACTTTATTTGTATCATAGAATGAATTTATAGAATACTTTCTTTTCTTTACATAATATCATAATTAATTCTTCTTTGGATAACTAGGTGGGTCAGTGGATAGAGCACTGGGCCTGGAGTTAGGAAGACTCATCTTCCTGAGTTCAAATGTGTCGAAGAAGGAAATGGTAAACCACTCCAGTATCTTTTCCAAGAAGACCCCAAATGGGGTCAAGAAGAGTCAGATACAACTGAAACAACTTAAAAACAATAACAAAATCATTCTTGGAAATTTTAAAATAGAATTCAGTTTCCAATACATTTAGTCTTAGATTTTTTTTCCCTTTGGGAGATCACCTTTGGCTTGTTCAATTTCTTTTTCTGAAATTGGGTTGTGAGAGTTCTCTAATTTCTTGTTCTATTAATCTGGATGTATTATATTTTTGTAAATACTCATCTCTTTCATCTAAGTTCTTGGCTTTATTGGAATATAATTGAGCAAAATAATTTCTAATACTATCCCTTCTTTATTTAGTATGATTTCTCCTTTTCCATTTTTGATACTGTTAATTTGTTTTCTTTCTTTTAAAATTATCTTATAGTTTATTAACTTTATTGTTTCCCCAAATATTTAGATTCTAGATTATTTATTAATTATTTTTCTTTAAATTTTGTAACTTCATTTTCAAGGATTTCTATTTTAATATTAAATTGAGGTGTTAATTTGTTGGTTCTCAATTTTTAGATGTATTCATTAACTAATAATTATGTTTTTTAATTAATGAAAGTATTTAGAGACTTAATTTTTTTTCCTAAGAACTACTTTGGCTTCATCAGAAAAAAATGTTTTTGCTATGTTGTCTTATTTTCATCATTACCTTTAATATAATGACTATTTATATGATTCTTTAAATATGACCCATCGGTTCTTTAGAGTTGTTATTTAGTCTAGTTAATTTTTAATATTTTCTTCAGTGATCTTTTATTTAATAAAATTTTTATTGCATTTTGGTCAGTAAAGGTCTTTTCAATATTCCTGTTCTTATGCATTTGATTGTCAAGTCTTTATACTGTTAAAAATGGTCAATATTTGTTTAAAGGAGCCATGTACAGCTTATATGCTTTATATATATGTGTGTGTGTGTACATATATATTCCTTTAACATCTTTATAACTTTTATATCTTCAATATCTTTAACATCTTTTTCAATTTTTGGTAGATTTGTTTAGCTCTTAAAGGGATAAGTTGAGGTCTCCCACTAGTATAGTTTTACTGTCTATTTCTCCTTGTAACTTAACCTGTAAGCACTTAGATAATATGCCATTTACTACATTTATATTAACTTAATTCATTGTCTAGGATAGCTGGGTAAAATGTAGTTTTACTGTTTAACTCTCAAGTCTATTTTTGCTGTTGTCTTATCTAAGATTATGATTATTGTTTATTTGAATTCAGTTGAGACATAGAACATTTTACATGAACCCCTTATTTTAACTCAGACTCTAATCTGCTTATTGTCTACTTTCCCTATATTTATTCCCTTCTATTCCCCTATTTAGTTGAATGCATTTCTACCCCAAAATCTTTGTGTGACCAATTCAGATGAAAATGAGTTTTTGGTATTGCTTCCTTCCACCATTGCTTTCTCATTTGTATAGATTTCTATTTGTGCATCCTAAATATGTGAAATAACTTCCCTCTACTCTTCCTCCATATTTTCCCTACTTCATTCTCTCCCACTTCATTTCTTTTATTTTTTTAAAACACCATCAAAACATTACAAAACTATCCCCAAATTCCCTGTCTCATTTTCATGCCAAACTGCCAATGAATTACTAGGAATTTTTTTATTGAACAAAAATTTAAGAATATCAAGAAAATTAGTAAAAAAAAAAGTGTGAAAGAAGCAGCGAAGTAATGCCAGATCTCAAACTAAACTACAAAACTGTAATCACCAAAATAAATTGGTACTAGGTAAGAAATAAGAGAGGTTTATTAATGGAACAGATCCAGTGGCAATATACAGAAGCAAATGCATATGGTAGCCTAGCGTTTGATAAATCCAAAGATCCAAGATATTATGACAAGAGTTCACTATTTGATAAATACAGCTGGGAAAACTGAAAAGTAGTTTGGCAGAAACTAGGCGTAGACCAATATTTTACACTATATACCAAGAGAAATTTAAAAGTAGTGCATCTAAGACATAAAAGATGATACAATAAGTAAATTAGTGGAGTAGGAAAGAAATTACCTATAAGATTTATAATGAGTACATGACTAAATAAATGATAAAGAGGTTCATGAGAGACAATAGATAATTTTGAAATTAAGAAATTATGGAGGGAAATCTTTGTAGCCAATTTCTCTGATAAATACCTCATTTCTAAAAAAAGGTAGAGAATTGAGTCAAACTTACAAGAATAATTCCTCAATTGATTAATGATCAAAGGATATGAAGAGGCAGTTTATAGAGGAAAAAATCAAAATGATCACTAACCATAAGAAAAAAAATTCTAAATTGCTAATAATTAGGGAAATGCAAATTAAAACAATTATGGATGATGGAAGGAAAGGAGAAATGAGATATCAATTTTTGGACATAACAAATGTCATTATTTGTGTCTCTTGGATAAGCATATTTTAAATAATTTATTGCATATTTATAACAAATCATATGTCTCACATTTTATATTACATATTATACTACATATATGAAAATAAATGGCAATAAAAACTCAATTCTGAGGTACTACTTCATATCTATCAGATTGGCAAAGATAACAAAAAAGGTTAATAAGTATTATTAGAAAGAATGTAGGAAAATAGCTAGACTATTGCATTTTGGGGGGAGTTGTGAACAAGTCCAACTATTCTGGAAAGCAATTTGGAACTAGGTCCAAAAGGTTGTTAAATTATACTCAACCTGGGGGCAGCTGGGTAGCTCAGTGAATTGAGAGCCAGGCCTAGAGATGGGAGGTCCTAGGTTCAAATCTGGCCTCAGCCACTTCCTAGCTGTGTGACCCTGGGCAAGTCACTTGACCCCAATTGCCTAGCCCTTACCACTCACAATACACAGTATTGACTCCAAGATGGAAGGTAAGGGTTTAAAAAAAATTATGCTCAACCTGAGCAAGAAATACTAGTACTGTGGTAATACCTCAAAGAGATAAAAGAAAGAGAAAAAGGAATCATATGTATATTTATTGTGGCTCTTTTTGTGATGGTAAAGAATTGGAAACTGGAAAGATATCTACCAATTGGGGAATGATTGAAGGAATGAAATGAATTTTTCCTTTTTTATAATCTTTGCTAATATGATGGGTTTGAGATGTTTTAATTTGAATTTCTTTAACTATTTATGATTAGAGTATTTTTAATATAAATATTGACAATGATTTCTTTCTGAAAAAAGTCTCTTCCTATCTTTTGACTGTTAATCAATTGGGGAATGATCCTTATACTTGTAAATATGTATCAGTTTTCCATCTATTTTAGAAATGGGACCTTTTTTATAAGAGAAACTTGATGCAAAGCCTGCCACCCAAACACCCCATTTCCTGCTTCAATTCTAATTTTAGCTACATTGAAAAAAATGGGAAAAAACTTTTAATTTTTATGTAGTCAAAATTGTACATTTTACCTCCTGTGAATCTCTTTTTCTTTTGTTTGATCACAAACAATTGCCTTATTCTGACAGGTATTTTTTTCCTCCCCCCCCCTTTTGCTTAATTTACTCTTTTTATAGTATATGAATGTGAGAGAATATTATTATACTGTGAGAAGTACTGAAGGAAATGGTTTCAAAAATACCTGGGAAGACTTGAATGAACTGACCCAAAGTGAAATGAGCAGAACCAGAAGAATAATCTACACAGTAAAGACAATCAATTTTGAAAAATTTAGTGACTAATCAAAATGAAGACCCATCAAACATCCAAAGATAAAGATAAAACATATTATCCACCTCCAGAGAGAGAACTGATGAATTCAAAGTGCAGCTTCTTTTTCTCTGTTTTCTTTTCTTTCTTTTATTTTATATGACTACTGTGAAAATTTGTTTCAATAATTGTATATATTTATGATGGGTTTTGTTTTTTTGCCTTTTCTTTTCATGGAGGAAGGAGTAAAGGGAAGGAGAGAATTTGGAACTGAAAATAAAAATTAAAAATTCTCATGCTTCAAAAAATAATTTTAATAGTCTATGTGGCACAGTTCATAAACAGGTCTAGAAGTTAATGTTCTTTCTTACTTACAAATACATGATTATATAGTCTAACAGATGTATGTGTATATATGTATGTATATGCATTTATTCTACAATGTTAATATCTATTAACTTAGGTGCTTGCAAAAGGCTTTCCCCAGCCCAAAGTCAAAAAGGAAGAGAAAAAGGAAAAGAAAATCAAGCTCTCTTCTCAGAGGAAAAGCCTGATCCCTACAGAACAAGCAGAGCATATGGGGCTCTCCCCACAGGCTCATACTTAGTGATCAATGCAGATTACGCAAGGAAACAGTAGAAACTACATGTTACTGCAGGTTATAAAAATGTAGCATCTGCTACGTCTCTTCCCATCTTCAACTATCTCTCTGCCATGATGACTCTCTTCTCTCACTGGTGATTTCCTCCTGGGACCCTCTTTTTGGGGGAGGGTTCAGCTGGCCACTCTTCATTCCCATCCTACTCTGATTCTGACTTTTCAGATTGTCCTTTGGTGGGGTGAGGGTTTGGGTTAAACTTTTCAGCTTTCTTTTAGGTGTTGTCTTCCCCCTTTAGAGAGTAAGCTGCTTGAGAGTAGGGACCTTCTTTCTTCTTTCTTGTATTTATATCAGCACAGTTATAAACATTTAAGAAAGCTTGTTGACTTTTCTTTTCTTAGCAAGACATAATTTGGTGGCTAGAATGCGACATCAGAAACTCATTATCCTTAATAGACCAACCAATCATAAATACCAGTAGGTATACCTCAAAATTGTGGATTCGAAAATAAACTCTTCTGATCAGAAAATTACACTTGTCAAAACTGTTGCTCACATTTGGCCAAACCTAATATTGATTGATAAAGATTTAAGAATCCTATTTTGAATAGGTATCACTATTGCAAATGTGTATGATTTATAAGCTATGTGCAATGAAAAGCTTTTGAAATATAGAAACCTCGTATAGCAGAGGAAATCAAAACTACACCTATAATCCTTTGTCATGTCTAGTACCGAGAAGCTTTTGAGTGATCCTACACAAGATGAATTTTCATCCCAATATTATTATTCAGTTACAAAAAGCAGTTATTTCATCTACCTGGGCAATAGTCCACAGAATATTAAGATAAATGGGATGAACAATAATAGCTCTAACAATAAAAAGCTCTCAAAATTCAGTAACCCACTAAGAGAAATTAAAACTGTGTGAGAAAAGGATGAGGTTCCTATTTCCTATTTGCTACTTTAGAAGATGTCATCAGTGAGTCTCTAAGTTTAGATAAACTGTTATTCCTGTACTTTCATTTAATTATAAAAGATAATTATTTTATCCCCAGCAAAATAGTTTGCTGAACATAAGTAAATAAATAAAATAGAAATAAAGATAATAGAAATAAATAAAAAAGAAATAAAAAAATAAAAATCCTTCTCTGGTTTAATCTCTCAACATGTACTCACAGTCATAGGTTGGGTTCCTAGTGGATGGGGGCTGCTCCCAGGTTCTAGGGACTCCATATCAGTGGGTTTGCATTTCTAAAACTATAGTTTAAAATGAACTTTTTTCTTGATAGTCATCCAGGAGATACAATTAACACAAAGTAAAAGCATTTACTAAGATCATATAGTAAGAAAATTCATCCAGAGGAACAAAATGCCCAGAATATTGAGGAAATCAATGAAAAAAAAATCCCATAAAGTAAGGGGTTCTAGCAGTACCGGATCTCAATGTATAATGCAAAGCTGTAGTGAACAAAACAATTTGGTTTTGGCTAAAGAATAGACTGATTGATTAATCAATGGAATAGGTTAGGCATACAATTTACAGAAGCAAAATGAACAGAGTAACCTAATATTTGGTAAACTCAAAGATTCTAGCTGTAGGTTGAAGAACTCATTGTATAACAAAACCTGCTAGGAAATATAGGCACTAGGCATAAACCAACACTGCATACCATATACTAAGATAAACTCAAAATGGGAGCATGAGTTGGATATGAAAGCTGATATGTGACAATTAAAAATTCTAAGAGACAGGGCTCTGAGTAAGCAGATCAATTTATTGATCAGTCGAGCAATAATCAATAAATTAATTGGACAGTGATCCCTCTCAGTGATCAAAGACAAAGCCATTCAGCATCTTGAGCTGTTAAATATAATTTTGGAGGCTCATTATTCAGCCTTCCCCAAGACATCTCTAATTGGTAGAAACCCAATAAAGAGTTGGCTTAATCATTTTTCAATTCCCTCCTTGATCACAGGATTCCAATATCTAGATGAAGAAATTAGGTTAAGCCTGATTAAGCGTGACCTTCTCTATCCTTCCCCCTGGGAGGCTCAAGGAAGTTCCCTGGACATATTTAGCTGGAACTAGTTTGGGATAAGATAGGGCCCACAATCTTAATCTCACACACTCCAATTTTAGAAGATGCTTTAGGGGGAAAATGAGAGCATTCCTAGGATTGTCAGGAATGAAGACCCGAGGAAAGAGATTTGAAAAACATACCGGTCCTCTTAGAAATAATGATAAGTACAGAATATTGTCTAGAAATAAAAATAATCCAGCATTAGGAATAAATATTCTCAGATATAATAAGCAAATCAATGGAGCATGGTAGAAACTACTTGTCAGATCTATGGATAAAGGAAGAGTCCATGATTAAATAAGAGATAGACAGGATCACAGTAAGTATGAATAATTTTGATTACATAAAATTAAAGCTTTTACAGAAACAAAATCAATGTAGTTAAAATTAGAAGAAAAATAGGGCACTTGGAAAAATTTTGCATAAAATTCTTCTGATTAAGGTCTTCTCTCTCAAATATATAGGGAACTGAGGCAAATTTACAAAAAATAAACTTATTCCCAACTTGATAAATGATCCAGGAACCTGAATAGATAATTTTCAGAGAAAGAAATCAAAACTCTCAATAGTCACAAGAAGACAAGTGCTGTAAGTCATTAGTTAGAGAAACTTAAATTAAATTAAAACAACTCTGAGGTACCACCTCATACACATCAGGTTGTCCAAGAGAACAAAAAAGAAAATAAGTGATGCTAGAGGGGATATGGGTAAACAGGTACACAATTGCACTATTTGGTGGAGCTATGAACTAGTTCTGAAACCAATCCTTCTGGATAACAGTTTGGAACTGATGAAAAGGCTATTAAACCATGTACATCCTTTGACCCAGCAATACCATTACTAATTCTAAAACTCATGGGGATAAAAAATAAAATAGGAAAAGAACCTATGTGGGCAAAAATACTTATGGCAGCTCTTTTTGTGTTGGCAAAGAATTGGAGTTGGAAGCGATAACTATCAAATGTGTGGTATATGAATGTGATGGAATACTATTATGCTATAAGAAATGATGATGGGGATGGTTTCAGAATAACCTGGAAAGATCTACATGAACTGATACAAAGAGAAGAGAGCAGGACTAGAACTTTTACATAGAAGAGCAATATAAAAATTAGAAATTAAAGACAATCAGCTGTGAAAATTTTAGTAACTGTGATCAATACAATAACCCACCACAACTTCAAGCAATAGAAACCAATAGAAGATTGAAGTATATATATATATATATGCATATATATATATATATATATATATATATTTATCCCTCTTCCTTTCTTTTTCTCAATTCTATTATCTTCTTCCCCTGGAATATGGCTAATGTGAAAATTTGTTTTCTTTGTATTTGTAATGGGTTTTATATTTCTTGCCTTCTCAACTGTTGGGGGGTAGGCATAGGGGAAAAAGATAAATTGGAACTTAAAATCATATAAAATTGAATAATAAAAAAGAAAAGTTCCTGAATGTTTTCAAGCTGATATTTCTTTCAGTGGGGAATCAATGGATTCTTTTTATTTTCACTTTGTACTCTGGTTCTGACAGATCTGGGCACTTTTATTTTTGGATCTCTTGAAATATGTTGTCCAGGTTGTTTGCTTTTTCATGGTTTGCAGAATGTCTGATGATTTAAAATTTTTCTCTCCACCTGTTTTCCAGATCAGTTTTTAAAATAGTAGATAATGCACATATTCTTCTAATTTTCAGCCTTTTGATTTAGTTATATTTCTTATTTTCTCATGGAATCATTGAGCTTTGTTCCATTCTATTTTCCTGCATATTTATCTAGGTAAGATTTTTATTTGTAAGTTATTTATTTTCCTCCCATTTCACCCTCCAAAGACAACTACTTTAATTTTTAAATTATTGTTTCATTTCTTCCATTCACTTTTAGAATCCTTGTGTCCAAGTCATTCTTTTCTCAGAGGTTTTATTTAGATATTCATTGTGGGTTTATTTTCCTCTTCTGGGTTTACTGCTGGTTTTCTCCTAACCCAATAGATTTGTTAATTATATTTGGAATTTTCATTTGTATACTCATGTTTCTCCCTTAAATTCCATCATTGAGTCTTTGTGATAGTGCCAGACATTGTCCCACTCCATCACTCTTAGATGAATTGTTGTTCAGTCATTTCAGTTGTGTCTAACTCTTCATGACCCCATTTGGGGTTTTCTAGGCAAAGATCTTGAAACGATTTGCCATTTCCTTCTCTAGCTTATTTTACAGATGAGGAAATGGAGGCAAACAGGGGTAAGTGACTTAGCCAGGGTCACAAAGCTAGTAATTATTTGAGGCCAGATTTGAACTCAGGTTTTTCTGACTCCAGGCTTGGTGCTCTATACACTGGCCCATCTAGCTTTCTCTTGGATGAGGTAAACATCCTCTTTTTGCTCCTGTCCTCCCTAAAATCTTTTGCATGTTGCACGTTGCATGGAGTGGCTAGAATTAGGGCATTTACCAGTTCTTGGTTATTCCCTCTTACTTCTGGTGGGCCAAAGAGGTGACCAGTCTGGCCATGACTGTCTGATCCTCTTTGTGTAATCTCCAAGTGATAGTTGTAGTAGCCCTATCTCCTTCTGTGGCTCTTATAGGAATGATGTCTTTAAGCTTCTTGGAGTGTTTCTGTTATTTGTGGACTGTCTGCTATGATCACAGTAATAGGCAACTAGGTAGTATTTATTGATTATATGCTGGGTCTGGAATCAGGAAGATGAGTTTGAATATTATTTGTCTCAGATAATTAACTAGCTGTGTGATCCTGGGCAAGTCACTTAACCCTGTTTGCCTCAGTTTCCTCTTCTATAAAAATAGCTGGAGAAGGAAATAGCAAACCTCTCTAGTCCAGCAACCAACCAAGAAAACTCCAAATGAGGACACAAAGAGTCAAATGTGACTGAAATGACTGAATAACAAAAACAATAATAAGTCAGTATTGTAATGGTGGGATTGGCCTAGGGGACCTCAAAATGTTAGGAACAGGAAACCAGCTGTTGGAGGGGGCCGATTTATGTGTAGCCACTTCTTCTTTCCCCATTAAGCTTAATGGAGTCTGGAACTGACCAAGAGTGAGTCAACCCCTCCCAACTTTCTTCTGTATGAACTTTGACAATCTTCCCTCCTATTACAAACTTCAGAAACAGTCTTTTTTTACTAAATGGCTAATTTATTTCTTGGGAAAGAAAAACAAAAGGGGAAAAGGTAGGACAGAGGGACTGGGGAGACCCTACCCCTATCTTTTCTATACCTATATTTGATGGGAGTTTAAACTGTCTTTCAAGGGTGAAATGATGATTCAGGATGATCTTCAATAACAAAGCAGAAACACTTCTTCAGCACAGCCAGGTAGGAAAAAGGTATATGGGAAACCAACTCTGCTCCTTAACTCTGGTCAGAGTCTCTGGTGAGAGAGAGTCAGTGAGAGAAGAGAGAGAGTGATCAGACCCCCTTCTGGCCAACAGTTTTTCTCCTTGGAATCTTCTTTGGAATTCCATGGAATTCTCTTCCCCTGCTGGCTCATGACTGTTCCATCTGCTTCTCTTGGGTCCATTTTCATTGCCTTTCAGCGTTTACTCTGCTTTTTGCCATTCTTCCTTGATTACAGTATCAAAATATGTTTGGCTGTTTACCAGAGCTTCATCTACTTTCATCTCTTCCCACAGATACATCCTTCTTCCTACTCCAAGAATCTACTTACTCTACTAATCTTCCTGCTCCAAGAAGTGGTTTGGGGCTATTTACTGGTTGGAAGAACTTATTGATATTTTTCTTTCTCTCTCTCTCTCTCTCTCTCTCTCTCTCTCTCTCTCTCTCTCTCTCTCTCTCTCTCTCTCTCTCTCTTTTGTGATCATTGCTTTATCTCGTGCCCTTTCAGAGGCTTTTTGGGAGAGCTTCATTCCTCTAGGGTTTTTCACATCATCATCTTATCTGGAAGTCTCTACCTCCTCTTAAAGCCCAAATTCCCAAGCTGGATGATTTTTGGTTGGAACTGGCGTTCAGCTCCACTGGTCTAAACCATGAGAAAGTGCATTGTTTTCATTTTAGTTTTACAATCTTCTTTCTCATATTGTTTATTTAAAAATATATATCATATTGCTGGTTTTCTGCCTCTCATTCTTACAGTTTGCTAAATGTAGGGAGGAAAAACTTGTTTCCCTTTTCTTTAAAGTTTTGGTAGGAAAATCAAAAGCACATTGTTAGTATGTGTGTGTGTGTGTGTGTGTGTGTTGGCACTCGAGGCACTTAGGCATTTAAAGAAGTTCTATTTTAAAGGAAAAAGAAACATACAGAACTTTTCATCTCTAAACTTGAATCATGGGGAGTCTTGGTTTGGCCTTTGAAAACTTATACACAATGGGTTGCTGATGTCTTGTGGTTCTATCATAAATAGACTTTTAAACATGTTTTTCAAATTAGTAAATAGGGACCATGCTGTTTTTCCTTCTGCTTGCACATTATAGTTCATCTGCTGCATGTGATCCATACTGTAATATGAAATTTTGGAGCCACAGGCAGATTATGGGGTATTGGCAGAGATGATGAAAGAGAGGACTGAGGAGAGAAAGAATGCCTGAATCTTATATGAAAATGATTCATCCAATACAGAAAGCTCTCTATACAAAGAGGAACCTTCCAGTTTATGGACCAAGCTGATCTTGTCTGGATCTTTCCCATTTGATCACCTGATCCCTAGAAGGTGGTGAACTAGATTCGTATTTAGTAATTAAAGTCCAGTCATCTGCAGGTGCTTAACAGATCTACACACCAAGCAGTCATCCTATAAACATAGAATTTCTCCTATGTGCCAGATATTTGCTCAATAAACTTTAATGCCTCAAGGGAGTAAACCAAGAGGAAACTGGCCATCAGTTTAGTTGGTCACTTCAAATGAAATGATCTCTTAACTCCTGGAGATCAATATGATGGACTTTTGGAAAGGATGACCTATCTTCTTCTGAGCAACAACAGGGACAATAAAGCCAATATCAGTAGGCATTTGTGCTGACTTCATGGTGATAATGGTGACTTTGAGAAATATTAGGGATACAAAGGAAGATATAAAAAAATCTCCTGCCCTCAAGTAGGCTCTATATAAATGGGAAAACACTGTGTAAAAGATTTATATTTAAGATACATATAATCTAAATAGAAAGTAATCTTAGAGAGCAAGGGTATAGGGGAAACCAGAAAAGTCTCCCGAATAAGGTGAGGTTTCAAAAAAATTACAATACATTTTTATTTTCTCTCAAGACTAAACATCAATACAATTTTAAAAATATTTTTTTTCTCTAACTTTTTGCAATCCATGTTCTTTTTCTTGCTCTCCCTTTTTCCCTTCTCCAAGAAGGCAGGTAATATGATATAGGTGATACATGTGTTATCATATAATGCCTATTTCCATGTATGTCATGTTGTGAAAGAAGACACATATTGCTTACACTAGAGAAAAATTCATAGAGGAAATAAAGAATGGCATGTTTCAATTTGCTTTCAGACACAGTCTGTCCTTTTTATAGCAGTGGATAGCCCTTTTTTTTTTGTCATGAATCTCTTGCAGCTGTTCTGGATCCAAGGATCCTTTATTCATAGTAATTGTCATTCATATTGCTATTATTGTATATGATATTCTCCTGGTTCTACTTACTTCACTTTGCATCATGTCATATAAATCTTTCCAGGGTTGTTTTGTTTTTTTGTGATCATGATTGTTTGTCATTTCTTATGGCACGATAGTATTCTATTACAATCATATACTCCAACTTGTTCATTCCCTAATTGATGGATATCCCTTCAGTTTCCAATGTCCAGTGCTTTGGCACCACAAAAAGAGCAGCTATTAATGTTTTTGTACAAGTAGGTTCTTCCCCCTATCTTTAATTTCTGAGATCCAGACCGAGTACTGGTATTGATGGGTCAGAGGGTATACATAGTTTTATGGCTTCTTGGGCATGGTTCCAGATTCCTCTAGATGTATTGTAACAGTTGGCAGCTCTACCAGGAATCAGTTTTTCCACATCCCCTCAAAAATTTATCATTTTCCTAAGAAGGTGGGTTTTGAGCTGAATCTTGAAGAAAGCTAGAAAAGTCGAGCAGGGAAGGTGAGAGGGAGTGGCAATCCAGAAGGAAGGATAGCCAGTGAAAGATGGAGGGTTAGGTGTGGGAAAGGTCAGGGAAGTAAAGCATAGATGACCCTACCTAAGCCTAGGGTTATCCAGTGTCTGTTCCCATTAATTTACAAGGAACTCTACAGAAAAAGAATATTTGTTTGTTTGTTTGTTTTTTAGAAAACTACCTTAATAGAAGATCAACACACTTGCGGGTGGTCATGTGAAGGGTCTAACATGCAGGACGAGCCACCAATATCTCCTTGTGAGGTCATCCCATTTCTCTGCTTGGCTTAGTTCCCACTAGATATCAAATTTCTGCTGATGTTTTATGTCTGCTGTTTCTTGCTGGATGTCCTATCGTATTCTTTAGGTCCTCTTTTTCTTCTCAGTATTTTTCACTGTTTTATTCTCCTTCTCTGAGTACTGGACATGTGCACAGTTGCCAGCAAGACCACAAATAATATCAAAGAACCATTGTTATGGAAAGTTTGTTGCCAATTTGAGTTATGAATGTTCTAAAGTGAGGATCCTTCGGTTATTCAATATTCAATTCAAAATATTGTTTCCAAGATTTCCTGATGGGAACTTGTCAAGTCAAATGTGATGAACTTCTGTAAGATGACACGTCTTTCATGCTTAGGTATATGTCCATTAGATGATTCTACCCTACCCTTCTGGAACTATAAATTATAAAGTGCATAATTAAGAAAAATTATGATAAGCTCCATTCTGGGAAGTTTCAGGTGTGAATACATTGACTCAGAGATTCTTGGGAGTTCTGCGTCAAACAGAAGTCCAATTCCAAGAGCTTGGATTACTCAGTTGTAGAACTAGCACCAACTTGCAGCAATTTTCATTTCAAAAGAAGGATAACCTCTAAGAAGATTCAATGTCTTGGCTTGGAACCATCAAGGGGTAGCCCTGAGGGCTTGCCTATGCCCCAAGATTCACTTGTGGATTTAAAAGTTCTACCATTAGACAACCATTTGGGGCCAGTATAGGCTTTCGTGGGGCAGCTTAGGTGGTGCAGCAGCAGGCATAGAATCAGGAAGACCCACCTTCCCAAGTTCAAATCTGCCTCAGAAACTTACTTGCTATGTGACCCTTGGTGAGTCACTTAATCCTGTCAGCCTCAGTTTTCTCAATTTGTAAAATTAACTGGAGAAGGCAATGGCCAATTACTCCAGCATCTTTGCCAAGAAAAAGCCAAATGAAGTCACGAGGAGCTGGACATGACTAAAACGGCTGAACAACAATAACAGCAGCTTTCAAGGCTGCTTGGTCTTTGTGTGAAAATAGGAGAGTCAAGGCAGTTTTGTGCACTTTAAAAAAACAAACTCACACCTTCCGTCTTAGAATCGATATTATGTATTGGTTCCACTGCTGAGAAATGTAAGGGATAGGCAATGGGTGTTAAGTGGCTGGTCACACAGCTAGGAAGTGCCTAAGGCCAGATTAGAACCAAGGATCTCCCATCTCTACATTTAGCTTTCAAACCACTAAGTCACCTCACTGCCCCCATGGAGGCATGGAGTCAGGAAGACCTGAGTTCAAATTTGACCTGAAGCACGTACTAGTTTATTTACAGTTTTATTTTGGGGTTTTGGTTTTATATAAGTATTTTCTTACAACAATGACTAATATGGAACTATGTTATGTGTGATCATACATATATAATCTATATAAAATTATTGCCATCTCCTAAAGGGGGGGATGGAGCGAGGGAGACAATTTGGATCTTATCATTTTGGAAAACATATGTTGAAAATTGTCATTATATGTAATTAGAAAAATAAAATCTTTGAATTAAATAAATCTCCTATTATTCTATAGGAGACTTTGGTCCAGGTATTTCTGAGGATACCCTTGTATACTGTGAGAATAGAGTGTGATCTGTATATTTTGTTAATGCTGATTCAATTATTACCAACTGACTACAGAACATATGGATTGATATTGTATTAAGTGCAAATTTCAAATAAAAATTATACGATTGAATGAATGAAATGACTGAAACAACTGAACAACAATACCACAAAAGCAAAGAAACCTACCTTGATTAAGAGTCAAGCTATAAAGTAGTCTAGTGGGTTAGAAGAGTTGAGAGAGTTGGATCTTGGAGCTGGGATCCCACTTGGGGCTGTTGCTGCTCTAAAGTTCTTAAGGAAAGTGTATAACAGTACTCTAGGTCAGGACATTTACTGAAGCCAAAGCTAGAGCTGGTGGCAACAATAGTCAAATAGCATCCATAGGATGAACATATGGCAAGACCAATGGAAACTCTTGGTTGGGAGCAGCATGAGAACTCAAAGCATCAGGACAGTGAGTTGCTCCCCTTTGCATATGTCTGACCACAGATATTCCTTAATGCATGTCTCCTCCCCCTCCCCCCCCCAGAGACCTCTATGAGTGACCGCTCTTCTTCACTGATACTCTATATCTTTGTGCTTGAGTGGTCCCCAGCTTTTGGGGGGGAGATGGTTTATTGCTACACATCTTAAGTCATTTCAAGAAAAACTTCTGCTTTGAACTAATTGTCCTTTAGTTGACAAGAGACAAGGTGGAAACTTGTGAGATATAGTTTGAGGAATGTAGACTCATTGAGTTTATAGAGAACCTATTCTGGTTGGGATAGCCAGACGAATTAAGTTCTTTTTGTGAGAGTGTGCCCAGTATGAACAAAGGCAGGACCAAATAGATGGAGGTAAAATTTACCTTGGGGCATTTTATGCTGAACTATCTTTGAAGCCTTAATTACTTGTTACAACTGGGGCATGGGTAATATTGTTAATCCTCTTACAAGTGTCACACGGAAAGGCAGGATTGGTGGTAGTAGATATCTTTAGGCAGAGGAGGTGGGCAAAGGGCTCTTTTTATTTTTTTATTTTTATTTTATTTTATTTTATTTTTTTTAAAACCCTTACCTTTCGTCTTGGAGTCAATACTGTGTATTGGCTCCAAGGCAGAAGAGTGGTAAGGGCTAGGCAATGGGGGTCAAGTGACTTGCCCAGGGTCACACAGCTGGCAAGTGTCTGAGGCCAGGACCTCCTGTCTCTAGGGCTAGCTCTCAATCCACTGAGCTACCCAGCTGCCCCCTCTTTTTATTTTTAATGAAGTAGTTTTGTTGTAAAATATTTGGCATAAATTTAAAAAATTCCCCTGCCAAACCCATAACCTTCAAATGTTGGGACCTTGTGATTTCTCTCCCCCCACTTTCTTTGCCTATGGAGTCAGGTTGCCTTAGTGACATAGTTAGTTATGACAACTGTGAGTCATGGTAATTTAGAAAAAGTTGACTTTGGGGAGAAAGGGAATGCTATTTAATTTCTTATCTTTAACTCTTTTCACATCATTTTTTTCATTTCTCCTTTTTTCTCTCATTCTAAAGGGATATGGGCATGTAGGCACTATTGGAAAGAGGGAGGGGAGGAAGTGGGGAGAGGCAGAGAAGAGAGAGAGAAAGAGAGAGCAAAAGAGCAAGAAAGAAAGAGAGAAAGAAATAAAGAAAGGAAGGAAGGAAGGAAGAAAGAAAGGAAGAAAGAAAGAGAGAAAGAAATAAAGGAAGGAAGAAAGAAAGGAAGAAAGAAAGAGAAAAAGAAAGGAAGAAAGAGAAAAAGAAAGAGAGAAAGGAAGAAAGAAAGAAAGAAAGAAAGAAAGAAAGAAAGAAAGAAAGAAAGAAAGAAAGAAAGAAAGAAAGAAAGAAAGAAAGAAAGAAAGAAAGAAAGAAAAGAGGGAGGAAAGGGAGGGAGGGAGAGAGAGAGGGAGAGAGAGAAAGAAAGAAGGAAAGAAAGAAAGAATAAGAAAGAAAAGAAGGAAGGAAGAAAGAGAGAAAGAGAGAAAGGAATATTAAGCATACTAAAAAGCAGACATAGGACATAAGGTACTGCTCTGAGATGGCCCTCATATAGATGCTCTTTAGTCTGGGTGCCAAATCTTGAAGCAGTTGAAGATAGTTCTCTGGTACAATGATGGTAATTGGACTGAAAGTGGTTATTGGTTTAGCATACTAGAAATCAGCATGAGAGACATTCAAGATATAACACTATTTCTAAGCATAATCCCCAAACTAGTATCTAGAATTATTGTACCAACATATACACCCCCTTTTAATCCAGAGACCCTACTACTAGTCATATAACTCAATGAAGTAAAAAAATATCTAGAAAGGTACCATATAAATAAGAATAGTTAGAACATTTTTTTCTAGAAGGAAAGAACTGGAAAAGTTGATGCTCATCTAGTAAAGAATGTCTAAACAAATTGTGATTCATGAATGTAATGGAATATTACTCCCATAAGAAACAATGAATACAGAGAATCACAAATCATGGGAAGACTTCCATTAACTAATGCAAAGTAAAAGTAAGCAGAACCAGGACAACTTTATCTTCAAAGTCTACAACAAACAAAACAGCAAGAACCATAATACCAATAGCAACTGAACATTTTGGGATTTGATGAAGCTTGGCTCCAAATAGAAGCATAAGAATGAAATCAGAATGTACCTTTTTCCTTTTTTGCAGAGAAGGAAGACTGAGAAAGTGGACTATAGAATATACATTGAACAATATGTTAGTTAATTCTGCTAAATTGAGTTTTGCTCTCTTCATTTTATTTTGTTATAAGGGTTGGAACAGGTTAAGGGATAAATTGGGAAATGAAGGTAATGGTTTTTTTTTTTAGAGATCAAGAAAAAATTTTCAAAAAAGAAAAAAAAAACAACTGCTATGGTACTTGCCCTCTACCATCAAAAGTGCCTTGGGAAGAGGGTGTCTACTTTGACTTTATGTACAGCACTGGCTCCATTTTAAAATCCTAGTTTTAACAAGGTATATTCTAAAACACATCATAATGATTTTTTGGGGGGTAGTTTAAAGGATGTTGAAAAAGCAGCTGGAGTTTTAGAATAGAATCTTTTCTGTACCCTCCTTGCCCTTTATCTTTAAAAAAATTTTAAAGCTCCTCCACCACCTCTGAGGTATATATTATGAACTTGTCTCCTTATGACTCCAGCTGGTTTACATGGGCAGCAGATCTTGGCAGGGGTACCGGGGCCTCTTGTCACTCGGCAGCTGCCTATTGGCTTCAATGAACTGTAGAAGCATGAGGGTCAGGGCTGCGAGAATGGAGTAGGGCTTGATGATTTTATTTTTTAAAAACACACAACACAAAACACTCTATTACTTGAAAAAAAACCCTTTTCTTTTTTCTTTTTCTGTCTTCTGTTTCCATGGAAATGGAGCTTGCCATGAGTCCCTGAGCTAATGTCTATAGTTCCAGTTGGGTTTTGTTCTTTCCTCTCTATGGAGGAAAAACACTTTCATTTTAATTTTTCTGCTATTTCAATGAATAAGGTGCTCTTTTTGGAAGATGTTTCTGAGCAGACTGATGTCTGATACCCCCACCAATTTCTTTGGTAAAACATCGTTCTCTCACCTAGTTCCATTGAAGAAAGCCTTTGAGATAAATACCTTTCCTTTCTGACAAGATACCAGAGAGAGAAAAATTGGAAACATGAAAACCAGTCCATGAAAGTTACCTGCTCTGAACCTGTCCCTCACTGATGGAGAATCTATCCTAGGAAGAGCCAGCTGGTTTGCTGACCTCCCCAGGTATCGTGTATAAGTCACCAGGAGACAAACGTTCAGGATCATCCTTTATCATAGGCAGAGTAGGAAGGAGAGTTGGAATGGTGGCACCTGTACTTATGGAAATTGCTTTGGTGACTGAAGAAGGATGGACTGGAAAGGGGAGAGACTTGAGACAGGCAGACTAACACTAGTAGACTAATTCAACCAGCCAAGGATGAGGTGATAAAAACCTGCCCCAGGGTGGTGGCCGTATTAGAGGAGAGAAGGAAATATTCTAGAGAGGTTGCCAAGTGGAATTTGACAGTCCATGGCAATAGATTGGATATGATAGTGAGGAATTGAGAATGACACCAAGGTTGTAAGCATGAGAGACTGGGAGGATGATGTTGCTCTCTACAAAAAGAAAATTCTTTCTAATAGGGAAATTAGGAGGGAGAAAGGAAAAAAAGATAATGAGTTCAGTTTTGACTAATATTTATACTATATGCCACAATAAACCACAAATGAATATTTAGATGTAAAAGCTCAAATCAGAAGCAAATGATCAGGGTTGGAGATTCCTTTTGTAACTAGGAATAGGGAAAGAATTCTCTTCCATTTCTTTAAAAAAATTTTTTTAAAATTTAGAATATTTTTCCATGTTTACATGATTCATGATCCTCCACTGCCCCTTACTCCTCCCCTCCAAAGTCAACAAGCATTTCCACTGGGTTATACAAGTATCATTGTTCAAAACCCATTTCCATGTTATTCATATTTGCAGTAGAGCGATCTTTTAACATCAAAACCCTAAGCATATCCCTATCGTACTATGTGGTCGATCATATATTTTTCTAATGCATTTCTACTCCCACAGTTCTTTCTCTGGATGTGGATGATGTTCTTTCTCCTAAGTTACTCTGGATTGTCCTGGGTCATTGCATTACTACTGGTAAAAAAGTCCATTACATTCAATTGTACCACAATGTATCCGTCTCTGTGTATAATGTTCTCCTGGTTCTGGAGGTCTTTCCAGTTCACATGGAGTTCCTCCATTCTTTTTGAGCACAATAATATTCCATCACCAAGAGATACCACAATTTGTTCAGCCATTCCCCAATCGAGGGACATCCCCTTGTTTTCCAATTTTTTACCATAGGGGAAGAACTGTTAAGCATATAAAAGGATAGATAATAATATAGAAGATAAAATGGGCAATTTTTATTACATAAAATCATAGGCTTCTGCATAAATAAATCAATGCACATAAAATTAGAACAGAAATAGAAAAAATCTTGGCAGAAAGTTTCTCTGAATAAAAGTCATATCTGAGACACACAGGGAATTATTATAAGAACCACAGATATCCTCCAGTTGAAAAATGGTTAAGAGATACCATATGAAAAAAAGTGCTCCAAATCATTATTAATATATTCCATCTAACTGAAGACCAGGAAGGCAGAGATAGGAACAGGCACTGCTGAGACCACCATGGCCAGCATCGAGGAGGTGATATGAGTGCATTCCTGTGATTCTGTGCCACTTTCTGAGATATGAGTTGCCCCTCAATATTAATTTCTTACATGGGAGCCTCCTTAAGGGTGACAACTATGGTTGTTCACTTTTCCCAGTGGTTTTATGTATATTTGTACAGAAAAGCAAGAAATATTCCATTGCAAACCTTCCTAATATGTTATTTTGTTAAAAGCTTTTGCTTAAAATTAGTTGAGTCCTCTTCATGACACATTGGTGGGGACTCACAAGCCATAGGTCCTACATGGATGTATTTCTTGAATAGTTTTACATGTTCATATCTCTAGCTATAGAATATCAAGATTGTTCCACAATTTTCATTGGTAGTAAGAATTTCCTCAACCAAGAGTTACTTATACCAATGAAATCATAGCTCTAGTATACATTTCTAATAAATAATATTATACGCAAATATAAAAAATATACCTATCTAGGTAAATAAAAATAGAATAGAAATGGTTATTATGAACAGACTGGAAACTAAGGCATCTTCCTTAAGATGGTGCTAAAGGGGTAAAGAGTATAGCAGGGGTGGAGGAATTCGCACCATATCAAAGAAATGGGCTCTTCAAAGATGAAGGGCTTTAACTTCTCTTTCTGCTTCTGCTCTTCCTGAGCAGATCTTCTGAGACTGGATATAAAGGAAAGTGTTAGAACTCCTTTGGATGCATAGTGTGACCATACAAGTTCCCATCCTCCATTTGAAAAGACTAATTGTGGATCTTTGTCCTGCTCACTAGAGTGGGAGGGTCAAAGAGTGGCCATTGAGGATGGAGTTCCTCATATCTAAGCCAATGAAAGTTAAAAAGGAATACTACTGCGCACTAATAAATGATAAGGAGGTTGATTTGGGGAAAACTTGAAATTGTGAAGTATGAAATGAGCAGAGAACAGAAACAGTGTTTGAAGAATGACTTGTATTTATATGAACTGATACAAAAGGGAAGTGAACGGAATCAGGAGAACAATATGTATAATAACAGAAATATTGTCTGAGAATTAACTATTATAAACAAAAGATCCCAAGGTAAGCCCAGGGGACTCATTAGAAAAATGCTGTTCTAAGTCAAAGAAGGAATTGTTGGAATCTGATTATAGATGAAAATACACTATCTGTCACTTTATTTTCTTCATGGGTTTTTTTTTCAATGTGTGGTATATATGTCTTTTAGAACATAGGCAATATAGAAATATATTGCATAAAAGCACTGGTATAACCCATATCAGACTATTTCCCACCTAGGGATGGAGGAGGGAAGGAGGGAATCTGAATTGCAAAATGTCAGAAAAAAAACTGTAAAAAGTAGTTTCTACACGTAATAAGAAAAAAGTCAATAAATGAACAAACAATAAAAAGAATGACTCACCTCCAGACAAAGATGTGATAAATAGAAACAAGGTAGACCTAGTTTATATATACACATATCTTTTTGCCAAAGGATAGCCTTCTCTAATGAGGAGGGAGATAACTGGGAGTCTTAATGTAACAAACAAAAAAGTTCTTAAATTAAAAAAAAAAAGGAACTTCTTTGCAGTGTTATTTGCACTAATGGCACCCTGAGCAAAGGAGGGAAAGGATAGAGGAATCTCTTTTCAAATGGTAAGATATTTTTATGAAGTCCTTTTCTTCTGAAAAAAATTCCCTATGAGCCTCTATATCTTCCTCTAGAAGAAGAGGAGAAGGGTAGGTAGGGGAGAAAAGAACAAGTATTTATGGAGTGTCGACTATGTGCCAGGCATTGGGCTAAATGCTTTAGAAATGAAGTTCTTCCCGAACCATCCACATGAAAAGTCTGTCACTGTAGACACATTCTTGAGACAGAGCTAGCCTCTAAGGAGGATCTCAAGCTCACAAGAGTTTTGATTTATTGCTTGAGTGTGTGGTTCCTAGGCCAATTTATAACTGTCCTACATTCAAACTAAGGATAGTTAGGTGGTGCACTTGCTAGGCCTGGAGTCAAGAAGAATCCCCTTCCTGAGTGAGAATCTAGCTGCAGATGCTTCCTATCTGTGTGACCTTGGACAAGTCACTTAACCCTGTCTTCCTCAGTTTCCTCATCTGTAAATTGAGCTGGAGAAGGAAATGGCAAATGACTCCAGTATCTTTGCCCAGAAAACAATAAATAGGATAACAAAGAATTGGACACAATTGAATAACAACAAAACATTCAACTCATCACAAAACCCTCACCTATTTCCGTATGGTAATAATAGCAGTTGGGAATGGCAAGAAACTTGCTTGTAAGGAGACAAATCTGTTTAGGAGGGTCTTCTGCTGTACCTAGCTTTAGTGGACAGTTTAAAGAGGTCACTTCAGAACCTTAGTGTAACATTCATTGTCTGTTGTCAGGGTTCAAGCTGTGAGACCACTTTTTAGATGAGACTATTACTATAATTATAGTTATATATATTTTTTTATTTATATATATATATTTTATATATATTATATTATATTATACATATATATAACTATAATTAACATAATATAATATATAGCATTTTAAAGTTTACAAAGTGTTTTACATATACTTCCTCATTTAATCTTTACCACCAATTCTACTGATGAAGAAACTGAGGCTCAGAGACATAAAATGGATCATCCAGCTTCATGTAGTGTAAAATGGAGATTTGAACCCTGGACTTCAATCCCCAGAAGTCCTTGGTACTTACCAGAATTCCCTATAATCTCACCTGAGTCTTCACCTGAGTGCGAGAACACAATTTAGTATTTAACGGGCTCTCTGCCTCCCAAGCTATCTCTTCTTCCGCTTCTAAGCACATGCATCTCTCTAAGACATGCAAGATGTAGTAAGTGAATGTGAATGGGCTAATCAGCCCTAGGCACATGCTTTTCTTATTTTGTATTTCTTTATCCTTGATTTCGAATCATCTTTAATAAACCTCATAAAAATAATACTTTTAGTAGAGAAACTAATTTAATTGTTACAGTTGCTAATAGATATCTGAAGTAGGATTAGATAACAGACTCTCCTGACATCCAAGCCTATCTTCCTTTGAATTTACCCAAGAGTTTTCTGGTTCTAGCAATTGTGGTAACATAATTTACTTGGTTGAATCTTGGATTTTTGCAAACAAGAGAGCTTGGTGGTGGGAAGTCTTTGAAAAAGGTCGCCAACTGTTTTAGTCTTTCTTAAGGGAGAGAAAGACTTTGGGAGGAAGCTAACATGAAGAGGAGCCAGTGAATTGAGATGGCCAAATGAGAGACTCCAGAAAATTTCCCCTTGGAGGATATGGGGGCTCTATTGGCTGAGTCTGGAAGTCTTTCACTCAGTGCATGGTTTGGCATATTCTGATATACGTGCCTTTTTGGATTTCTTTTTGCTATTTGTTCGGATAAGTGAGTGTCTATTGTTCCATTTTTGTAATAGACATTTCTAAATCACATTTGGTGGGAAGAGAGCCATACCTTTGGATATAGCTTGAGATCAGCTCTTTCCTTTTAAAGGCAGAGCATCCAGGAGAATGGTTTGAACATAAACTTCTGTTGCCCTTAGGCTATATGTTAGGATAAAATTCTACCCAACTATCATCTCTCTACTTCCGTTACTGAGCGTTTTGGTCTCAATCTCTTACTATCCTCCTGACAGGAATCAGTCTCCCTTGCAGAAGGGTAAGCAAGAATCCAACATTCAAGCCTCTTTGTAAACTGCATGTAGACAAACCCACAGGCATTTATACATAACCTACAACACACATACACATATTATATATATACATCCCCTAAAGTACAAAAAAGAAAGAAAAACTTTGATATTACAAGACGTTTTTGTCATTTCTGACTCTTTAAAAAAATCTGAAAGCAATGAAACAGATTTGTACTTCCTTTTTCCTTCTCCACAACATGTTGGATAAATTAAAGATGAACTTCTACTTTTGTCAACTATTTTGATCCTTGCTTTTTTCTCCTGAGTTAATATTTTCATTACATCATCCCACTTCATTTGTTTATGGAAGGAGAGAGAGAGAGAGAGAGAGAGAGAGAGAGAGAGAGAGAGAGAGAGAGAGAGAGAGAGAGAGAGACAGAGAGAGAGAGAGACAGAGAGAGAGAGAGAAAGAGAGAGAGAGAGAGAGAGAGAGAGAGAGAGAGAGAGAGACAGAGAGAGAGAGAGAAAGAGAGAGAGAGAGAGAGAGAGAGAGAGAGAGAGAGAGACAGAGAGAGAGAGAGAAAGAGAGAGAGAGAGAGAGAGAGAGAGAGAGAGAGAGAGAGAGAGAGAGAGAGAGAGAGAGAGAGAGAGAGAGAGAGAGTTTGGGTTTGTAATTAAAAATACAATAAGTAACATATTAAAAGTTTTATTCACTACTAAAAAAGATATTGTTAATGTTAGGAATGATGACTGAACTCATACTTTGCAACTTTCTTCAACCCACAGAGATGTTTTGGCTTATTTTTTGTGACAAAATTATGTTGGAGTCACTGATGTTCTCTTGGCAGAACTGGAGAAGGGAGAGGAGCAAAGATTGCCAATATTCTTTGAACATAGCTCTGGACTTTATTATGTAATCCAAGGAATCATGAGAACCAACTCCATGCATCTAAGAAGTGCTTCTGGAGAGAGTTATTGTTGAGATTTACTTGTAGACTTTATAGCAAATAGATAAGCTTTCCTTAGCTGTGAGCTTCCTAATAACTACAGAACAGCAACAGACACATTCAGAAAGGTGCTAAAGATGGTACATCGATGGACATTGATTTTGCTATTATGATCATTTAAAAGTTATCACATACTCTAAGTCCCCATGTAGGCTGAATGGCAAGTAAAGATTAGATAAAATGATTTAGCTCGGGGAAACAGCTGTTTGATCCTTTTCTCTTCTTCCAGTTGAGAACTTTCTCCTTGAGCCTGTTTTTGAGTTTGGGGTGGGTAGAGGGGTGAGACTTATTTGTAATAACAAAAATATTTTATTGGTCCCTTTTGTCTTTACATCACAATCATTTCCCACCAACCTTCCTCCAATAGAAGCCTCCCTTGTGGGAGGGAAAATAGAAGATAGGAAAGCATTTAACTAAAAACATCAGCTACAGAGATGGTGTCTCACAAGGCACACAATATTCTGCCTTAGAATCCATTTCCCCATATGTATTTCTCTGCCATGAGGGAAGAGGTATGTTTCTCTTTTCTGTGCTCTTAATCAGTTTTTCCATTACTAAGTTTTCACATTTATTTTAATGATCTTTTTGTTTACATTCTTGGTTCTACTTATTTTAATCTGTCATTTCACATGAATCTTTCCATGTTTCTCTAAATTCTGTCATAGTCATGATTTCTTACATCAAAATAATATTCCATGTTATATATCGTGCTTTTTATTAGTCACTATTCAGTTCATAGGCATCCAAGTTTTTATTGCCATAAAGAGTAATTTTATGAACATTTTATTATGTTTTGGACCTTTTGTTTTTATCTTTTGCTGTTTTGGTGTATAGACCCAGTAGTGGGATTGATAGGTCTGAATATGAACAACTTAGTCACTTTTATTGAATTTCAGAATGGTTAAATAACTTCACAGCTCACCAATAGTGCATGAATGAATGAAACATTATTTATTAAGTGCCTATTAGTATTTTGATTGTGTGTCAAGTATTTCAGTTCTGAAGATACAAATAAAAAAGCAAAGATGGTTCCTTGTGCTCAAGGAAGTTCCATTCTGATGGGGAAGACAACACATATAGGGAAAGACCAGCCAGGAGTTAGTTATATTTTGGTCTTCAAAGTGGTGGGGATGGTGAGTGGGGCCAAGGGATAAGTAGATTGATGCACCCATTCCAGGAGTGAATGACAGAGTTGGTTTGATTAGGGTTTCTGAATTGGAAAGTGGGAGAGGGAAGAGGAAAGAGAAACAAACACACAACCAGGTGTCTGCATGGCAATTCCTGAGGCAAAGTCTGGGAGCAAAGTGAAGGATGACAGAAGCTCAGGCTATGGATGCAATGGATAGTGCTGGAGTTCCATGAATGAAAGGTTTAAGTCCTCCAGAGTTTGGTTTCTGGACTAAGTAGCATTGTGGTAGATATGAATGTTTATTCATTTTCTAAAAAGATGTATGAAAGTTAAGTATGTTTATGGAAAAATAATCAGGCATGCATGTGTAAAAAGGAATTTTTAAATTTCTTTAATTTAACAGGGGACCTGGAGGTGCTCCCACCATAGAGATGTGTAGGAATTAACCAGCCCACAGTGAGAGGAAGTAGGAACTAGGAAGCCCCTCTGCTGAGCCAGCGTCAGTTGCAGGCTATCAGTTGCTGACAGGTGGGGAGCCAGTTGGTGACAGTTAGGGCTGGCCATTGTGGGGAAGCTGGTTGCTGGGCTTGAGTTGGTCATTGGGGGTTGAGTGCTGGTAGTGTGGGTTGGGGTTTAGTTGCTGAAATATAAAGGCGGGCCTGAGCTTACTGAGGGGGGCTTTTGGTGTTAGCCTTTAAGGGTATTTTTTGCTTCTGGGATCTCTAGAGAGCAGGAGATCTGCCTCTGAGGCAAGGATCTGCTTTCAGTTGGCTACTGAAGTTGGGCGACTATAGAAAACAGATTGAAGGAGTGAGTGAGTGGTGGCTATCCATTATTTTAGTTAGGCAGTTAGTGAATCATTTCTAGATAGTGTAGGTTAGATTAGGCCTGGGTTGTGCCAGGCAGAAGAAATTGTCCTCAGAAGACAGAAGTAGTTATTAGAAATTTTAGGTAGCATTAGGAATTATATATATATATATATATATATATATATATGTGTGTGTGTGTGTGTGTGTAGGTATATATATATATGTATGTGTATGTGTATATATATATATATATATATTTATAGGGTATAAGATTAGTAATCTCTTTCCTCTTTTCTATCTTGCTCTCCTTTACTATATTCATTTTACTCTATTCTTTTACTATCTCTATTTTAATTAAACGAAATTGCTAATTGTTAAAAGTTGCTAGAAGTTTGTTTCCTCCCTCTGGCTTAAAGGGGAAATATTTACAACTCTACTATATTCTCATTAAAACTTAAATTATTAAAAGCTGCTCTCTTATTTTGTCAAAACCCCTATTTTAGGGGGCAGCTGTGTAGCTCAGTGGATTGAGAACCATGTGTAGAGATGGGAGGTCCTAGGTTCAAATCTGGCCTCAGATACTTCCCAGCTGTGTGACCCTGGGCAAGTCACTTGACCCCCATTGCCTAGCCCTTACCACTCTTCTGCTTTGGAACCAATACACAGTATTGATTCCAAGATGTAAGGTAAAGGTTTGAAAACAAACAACCCTATTTCAACTCTAGAGGTTAATGAAAAGAAGGTTTCCATGGTTCTAATATGGATTAATTTCCCATGAAAAGGCTGTAGTATAGACATATTTCCAAGATTGAATGAGCCTTTAAGGAGGATCTCACATGAGTTTAGATTTACTCTCCTCTATGTGCTTGTCAAGGACAATTTATAGCTGTCCTACATTCAGCCCAGGGACAGTTAGGTGCCACAATAAATAAGGTGCCAGGCTTAGAGTTCTCTCTCTCTTTCCGCACCTCCTTCATGCTCTCTTTCTCCATAAGCAAATGAAGTGGGATAACATGATAAAAAAATATATTTTTAAATTTTATTTTTACTGTCATGCAGAACACTTCCATATTGGTCATTTTTGTAAGAACAAACTATACATAACCAAACCCCCAAAATAAAACCATAAATACACTGATGTGAAAGACGGCTCCAACAGTTCTTTCTTGAGATTGCTAGCATTATCCACTATGTCTTTCAGGATTGTCCCAGATCATTGAACTGCTGGGAGTAGCCACATTTTCACAGATAATCAACAGGACAAAAATATTAACCAAGGAGAGGAAAGCAAGCATCAAGATAATTGACAAAAGTAGAAGTTCATCATTCATTTTCCCTCCATGTTACAACCATCAATGATAGTGAAGCTACGAGTATTCCGACTGTGAAAATCTTATATTTGACTCATATATAATCCCAAGCCCAAGGCTACGATTATTAAAAGTTGATAACCGAGTAGTCCTACCAGTAAAACTCCCTTCATTGGATCTAAAAGCAGATGCAATTGCAGGCTGACTAAACAAAGTGACCCTAATATCATCTCAACCTGGTGTATTTTATGGGCAATGCTCAGAATTTGTGGATCAAACCATAGTTTTATATCTATTGGGTTAGAAATAACTACACTAAAATATTTTGAAAAATCATCCTCTAGAATGCAATCATTTTTGAGTAAATTAATATAATGCTTGATAGTATAAATGAGATATATCTCCTCAAAATAATATATCACATGATCCTTAACCATTATTTTAATTTACCAGCTAAAAATCATAAATCAAATATTAATTAGGAAAAAAGAGGAGCAGATTTGTTTTATTATTTCAGATTAAAAAAAAGAGACAGACATGACAGAACTCTTCTCATGACAAAGTTTTTTTTTTCTTTTTTATACTTTAGGGGACGTATTGTATTGTGTGTTGCCTGTGTGGGTTTGTTTAAACCCTATGAAATAGCCCTAGCTGAGCAGGGCAAATTACTGGCACTCAGGAGTTGTCGGTTGCATTAATATATTGAGAGAGAGGGGGACCACCGGGCTTGTCTGGTCGGTAATGGAGCAAGTGAACTCTTCTTTGCCAATCAGCAGTTGAATCAAATTCCTCAGTGGCCATTATAGTTCCAGCCTGATTAGACAGGAAAATCCCATCTCAAAAATGACAACACGTCAGCTTTTTAACCTAAATAAGGCTTTTGCCATTTCCTTCTGTTTGATTTTGGCTATTCTTATTATTAGGTCCTTATATCCTGATCCGTTTTACCATTTTCTTTCTTTTCATATCATTTGAGCAGTCTTTGAATTGTAATCTGGGGTCGTGGCTATTCAAGAAGTTCAAACTTAATTAAGAATTGCTTAATTAATTACTTGTTAGTTGCTGTAATTTCTGACTGCAAAATGACTACCTGTATGACGTTGGCCAGGAAACTTCCCTCCTTTGGACCTCAGTTTCTTTATTTGTAGAGTGAATGGCTTGGCTCATGATTCCTAAAAGTTGGCTGCCATGAATCTAGTCCTTGATCTTTTGTAGCTGTTTTCTTAGCGGTAAAGTTGAGCTCAGGCTCTAACTGTGGTGAGAACTTAACGCTAGTCCTTGGTACCCTGAGGAGTTTTGAAGGGGGAGTTTCTGATTCAACCCCGTTCTTTGATCGAATTAAGAGGGGGACAAACGACCACTCTGGGAGGACGCCGGAAGCCTGGTGGCTCTCCTGCACCCGGGGACACTTGCCTTTTGTCCCACGTGACTCTTGGCCTCCAGACTCTGATCTGGGTGGAGCCGAAGCCTGTCAAATCAGAGGGACTCGGAAAGTGACGTCACTGAAAGATATAAGCCGGGAAAGGAAGTAGGACTCTGGCCCCAACCCAGGAGAGGGAAGGTGGCTAGAAGGGGGCACTGGCTCTTTTGCTCTGGAAGCGTGATAAAAGAAGGTGTGTCTGTAGCTCAGGGAAAGTGGTGAGAAGAGTGTGAGCTTGGGCAAACAATGGCTTGAGAAGGGAACAGCTGGCCACATGTGGCTGGTGCCTTTTCTTCCTCTGACCCACTCTTTTAATTTACTTAACAAATAATTATAAATTTAGATACAGTCTTCAGAGAATTAGAATCTTAACACTTTATTATACGCCTCGCTGGGTTGTTGTGAGGATCAAATGAGAGAATGTATATAAAATACATTTCAAATTGTAAAGTGCTATGCAAATGTCAGCTATTTTTATTCTTTGGTTTTATTACTGAAAAAATGAAGGCAAGAAGGTTTGGTTAGTCTAGTCCTGCACCTAGTAGCTATTTAATTAATGTTTATTAAATTGGATTGAATTAGGATTAGATTCTTTTTATTATTATTATTATTATTATTATTATTATTATTATTATTTTTGGTTACTTCTCTTCAAAAATATACTCACAAGGGTATTGGATCTCATTGATGTAGATCAATACTGACTACATCTCATCTGTGCCTGGCAATCCTATATGATTCTCTTCCCTGTCCTTCCTTAAACCTGCTTTATGGGGGGTTATACAATGCACTATTATTCTCCCATCATCCTACAGATACCATTTTTATTATCTCAAAATATAGAAAGATTCTCACTTTTAAAAAATCTCTCAATTCCTGACCATTTTTCAAGATAAATGTCCGAGTAGATTTTAAAAGCATCAGATGCTATTTATATCTTGTTTGTACGTGGTTGTTTGCATGTTGTCTCTCCCATTTTTGACCCTGTGCTCCCTGAGAGCAGGAAATGTCTTTTGTCTTTCTTGTATCCCCAGTGCCTGACATGGAGCATATGCTTAATAAAGGCTCATTAACTGAGTGACTGGAATTTTTAAAAAATGATTTTACACATTCCCTCATATTATTTATATATGTGATGGTCAGGATTCTTCATCTAATCTAGACATCTTTTATGAGCTGCCCAGTTACTAAATCTGGAAAGGTGGGCACTAGTGGGCATTTATTTAGTGTCCTCTGAAGCCGAACTCGAAAGTTCATTTTACTCTTCTGGCCCATTTTTATGGATATAAATGTGAATGACTGCCAAACTCTATTTTTAATCCTAATGCCATCATCATTTCTGAAAATTCTGCCCCTTGGAAGCTTCTCCTATGGGCTTGGTATATGAGAATTTGCCTGATTTATCA
Organism: Monodelphis domestica; assembly: GCF_027887165.1. Lineage (NCBI taxonomy): Eukaryota > Metazoa > Chordata > Mammalia > Didelphimorphia > Didelphidae > Monodelphis > Monodelphis domestica. The sequence goes on along the minus strand of NC_077230.1, from coordinate 16,770,305 downwards.
CATAGACATTGTCTAACCCCAAGTCAGACCTTAGGTTTTAAAATAGAGTTGTACTTTAATGTTGAGAAACTCACTGTGAGGGAGTGATAAAGTCTCTGAATTTCTGCTTACATTGGTAAGTCAGGGGCTCAGTTAGTGCTCTCGGGATTATAGGAGTGACTTGGAGAGGCAGAGGGATTTGTCTAGTGTTTTTGGCTTTAGCCCTCATTCTGATGTGTTCCCTTCAATATCAATACCGTGGGCAGTTAATATCTCATCACTGCCATCAATCCCATTAGTTGGTGCCTCATTATCTACTTAACCAGTTAACATCAATTAGTTTTCCTAAAGGAGTATTTACTGAGACAAAGTAGCAATAATAGATATTTCTGCCATGAGCTGGGATACATTTTCTCCTCAAATTTAAAGCTACAAAGTATTTGCCCTACCAAGTACACTTTTGAATGTGACATAACTGATGGATAGAGCCATTCTCTTGATTTCAGGCTGCCTTGGCTCCCTGACAAGCAATCAGATAAATGGATAAATCTATTGCTGGTATGGGTCAAGCAATTCTTTCCTGAGCACAGTGGACATGACTACTGACACACTGGAATGAGGTAGACCTGAATTCAAATCCAGCCTCAGACACTTACTAGTTTATTTGTCTTATGACCTAAGATAAATCACTTGACTTCTATCTGCCTCAATTTTTCCATCTCAAAAATGAGGATCATAAAAATTCCTATTTCACAGGGTTGTTGTGAGGATCAAATAACTTCCTATTTGTAAAGTGATTAACAGAGTTCCTGATGAATAATTAGTGCTAAATAAGTGTTTTGTTCTCTTCCCTTCCCCTTCTGTAATCATGCCAGATATTCATTCTAATGCAAATCTAGAAGTTTATTCAAAACAGGTTATGTTTTGAGGGTTCAAGTAAGTTTATGTATTTATATATACATACATACATATACCTTCTTTGCTTGCCAGTCCTTTTCCTCTTCTGACTCCCAACATATTCACAATATAGATAAATCAATGTCTCTTCTGAGCCTAGCATGGCTCTCTTCAATTTTCAGCTTTTGTCAGTGTCCTTACACTTTTTTCCAGCTTTCTGCAGGTGCTAAATAGATTGTGAGATCTGGGTGTCTCTGAATGACCTAGATTTAGGTTGTGAACATTCTGGGTCCAGCAGGGGGAGTTGTATACCTGAGAAGTTCATTATCTCTTAACTTGTCATCTTATCAGGTGCAAAAAAATTTAGGCAGGAACTTGCCATTTACATATGTTTAGTTCTAAAGTTATACTCCTTTTAAAATCGAACTTACCAATTGTGCAGAGATCAGTCAATTTCCATTCCCCCAGTGTCAATTAGCCATTCTTTCAAAAGAATCCAAAGGCATAGCACTTAGAAATTTTTAACAAATACATGTAAAACCAGCAGGAAATTTCCATTTGGAAGCTTTTTTTTTTAAGGGTAGAAAATTGATTTCAAGTTTTCAAAATGCAAAGACATAAAGGCTTTTTTAAGTGACACATGCATCAGTTTTTGGCAACAAAATCACTTAACAATGTAAACATTTCCCAAAATCTACTTTCAAATATTTTCTTCACAGTTTCTTTTAAAAGGCACTTGCTTTCTTACTCATTGTTAAAACATCACTTTTGTTTTATGTTCAAAATACATAGAAAACTAACAAATATATCACACTAAAAATCATTCCCCAGTGGATAAGTGGTCAAAGGATATGAACAATTCTCAGAAGAGAAATTGTAGCCTATTAACAACCATATAAAAGATTACTTTGAATCACTAATAATAGAAGAAAACCAAGTCAAACAAATTGGTTTACATCTCAAACTTAGCACATCAACAAGGATGCCAGAAGTTTGGAATGTTAGAAGTATTATGGGAAGTCAGAAATACTCTTTCACTGTTGGCAGAACTTGGTCCAGGCATTTTGGAAAGCAATTTGGAATTATGCTGACAGTGAATAAAATCTCCATACCCTTTGACCCAGAGACCATATATACCCTGGGCTCAGAGGTATTGAGCTATAGGTATCTTAGAGACAATCAAGTCTATATATATATATATCTATAAGATACCTTTACAGAAAAGGAAACTGAGGCACACATAAGTTAAATGACTTGCCCAAGGCCACACAGCTATCCATTGTCTGAGGCTGGATTTGGACTCAGATTTTCCTGGATCAAACCCAGTGCTTTATTAATTAGGCACCTAGTTTATCAAAAATAGATTATAGATAACAGACTGATGGATGATAAATAGATGATAGATGATAGGATCAAATGAGATAATCTTTGTAAAGCACTTAACACAGTTCCTGGCACATAGTAGGCATTATATAAATGATGATTCCTCTCCCTTTCCCCAAATACATAGATAATGATAGAAAAAAAGGAAGGAAGAAAGAAGATAGGAAAACTACAAGAGTATTTACCAAAATATTTATAGCAGCATTTTTTGTAGTAACAAAATACATAGCTATCAATTGTGAAATGTCTAATCAGATTGTGGCTTATGAAAATGACAGAACATTATTTTGCTTTAAGAAATGAATATGAAGAATACAGGGAGACCCGGGAAGAAATGAAAGGATGCAAAATGAAGTAAGCAAAACCATGAGAACAATATGCAATAATAACTTCAACAATATTAATGGAAAGAACCTCAACAAAATAAAAACTGAATGCCACAAATATAATCATCAAAATTAGCTCCCAAGAAGAAATATAATAATGTGCCTTCCTCCTTCCCTTCTTTATATAGGCAGGTGACTAGAGAATGGAACCCTTCATCTTACTTTTCATCATTAATTTGGTTAGTTTTGCTTAGCTGTTTGTTTCCTTGCTTTTAAAAATAGACCTTTTCAGAAGGGTTGGTTTACAAGGTTGAGAGAGAGGGGAAAGATAAGTTGGGAAATGAAGTTGATGTGAAGAGATGTTTTAAAAATTATTGTCATACTAAAGAGGAAAGAGGAAGCACTTTTTAAAAAATAGGTAGCACAATACTGACAGCCATGTACCATAGAAAAGGTCAGCAAATCTGGAACTTCTTGTTTGTTAAGTAAAAATGTATATCTTTAAGTTTGACAACTCTTTTAAAGCACTTTATAAGAAGATAACAGCTGGGAGGAGAAATGTTGGCATATGTATTCTTTGGGGGGTAAAGGCTTTTGTTTGTTTTGGTATCACTTGGCAAATAAATACTTCATGAAGAAATGTGCTTACCCCACCTCCCTCAATATGGGGGTCTAGAAGTCTGCAAAGGATGCTTGTAGTGTGAGAAAAAACTCAGTACTTTGCTCTTTTGGTATAAATCTATCAGAGATAAATTTATTCATTATATTAGGAGAAACGGAGAGAGAGAGAGAGAGAGAGAGAGAGAGAGAGAGAGAGAGAGAGAGAGAGAGAGAGAGAGAGAGAGAGAGAGAGGTTTTTCCCCAGCTTGTTGTAATTCTTTCTGACCCAAGCCATTCTACTCAAAATTTGTATAGTTCAAGAACCAGATTGCAAAATTCTGTGAGATTAAAGGGTTTACAAAGAACAATTTTAGAGTTTTCACTAAGCAGAACTATAAGATGAAGTCTTACTGGAAAATCAAGCTCAGGTTCATGGTATAACCAAAGGATCACCGTCAAGGACTGAGTTTTGGACAAAACTAAGGATCGCCTCCTTCAGTTATCAAAAGGATGCTCTTTTTATAACCCTTCTCTCTAAGGTGTCCCTTTTGTCCTCTGATCAACGGTGCACTCAGTTAACTCTTTAAGCAGAATTAAATAAAGACATAAATGTTTGTTCACCATGAACCAAAGTATCTTTAGTTTTCCAAAAGATCCCTCATTCTGCTTGAAAACCTTCTATTACAAACAGCAGAGGTCTTTGATAAGAAAGAAATGAAGGCTTCAGAACAGTTTTTGTTTTCCCTTTGATTAAGTATCAAAAACATTATAGCCTTGGACTTTAGGCAAGGACACTGTGAATTGTAAGTTATAATATTATAAATGACTTTCAAATAATAAGGGTGCTGATTCATATTGTCTCTATGCTAAGAACTTTACAAATATGATCTCATTTTTTCCTCGCAATAACTGTGGGATGTAGGTGCTACTATTATTCCCACTTTACATGTGAGGACAGTATGACTTTGCTGAAAGGCATAGCCTGTAAGTGTGTGAGGTTAGATTTGAACAGGAGTCTTCCTGATTTAGGCCCAACCCTTTATTTATTCACTGTGCCAGATCTAGCTGCCACGAAGCAAACTATGCTCTAGGTCAGGATTTCCAGTTTTCCCATGTCTCTTATACTGTTTACCCAAACTAAATCCACTGTTGATAAACTAGAGCATAAATCCTTGAATACATGTTTCCACTGTGTAATAGCTTTAATCTAATAATTAATTATAGCATTTGGAGCAAAGAGGAACCAGCCTTTTAATGTTACATATCCATCACTCTAGGTATATTTCCTAAATATGAACTGGACTCCTGTATATCTTTTTTTCAAAATTATAATGCAAGAAACTTTTAAATACAGTATTAATACATAATGAACTTATGATCTAAAATATATAACATTTTTTAAAACTTACCATTGTAATACAATAACTTTAATCTGACTGAATTCATCTCCAAATCATCTCCAAGAGGAAAAAATTCCATGCATGTATCTCCCAGTTTTAGAATCCTGGATGGATTGGATTCAGAAATCAGTATATAGCAGCCATCACTTCCACAGCAACATGGGAAAGATACGAACTGTCCAGCAGTTATTATCCAGGATATAGATCAATTATGTCATGTTCTTGTGAATTCCTCAACTCAGAGATCTCAAGATCCTCTGGACTGTAATCCCTTCCATCTTGTTCTCTTTGCCTGGAGCTAGAGGTCAATAAACCAGGAGGCAAGGCTAGAAGAAAAAAGTTTAATAATCATCAACTGATAGGTTGATAGGTTCCAGGTAGATTGCAATAGCTTGAACAAAGGGAGATACCTGCTAACAATACAGGTGGCAAAAGTAGCCAATGGTTGAGGCTGTTTAGTCACTTTCCTAATTTGGGAGGATAAGTAACAAGGATATCAGATAACTTTGGGGAGAATGTGTTAACCTTGGAGGCTCAGGAGCTGCCAAAGATCAGGTTTGTTCCAGTGGGACAATGCATTTCTCTGATTATCAGTGGGATGGAAAAACTCTAAGATAGTAGAAGAGAACTAGTCTGGTTTGTCCTGTCCTTGTCAGCCTGAAGGTCTCTACACAACCCTGTAGCTCTGTTTCTTTGACTTCTAAGGTAATTTTTTTCTGGGGAGCTGTCTCCCCCAAATTCACAGGTTCCATCCCCCATAATTCCTCTCAGAAGTATCACCAATTCTAGACTACTCAGGATATATATACATAGATATAGATATCTATATATCTATGTATAGTATAGAACCAGTCAGTTTTTTATATAATACAATAGGAAACTTAGTCCAAAGAAGCCAATTTAACACATTCTGTTGCAAATATCAATCATTAGAAATTAAAGAAATATGCATTCTAATGTTTTATAAACAAAGTTAATGTATCAATAATTCACCGCAAACCTAGAAAGATATGGGCTACAGTTAACATGGACAGTTTAACACTCCATGTGCCAATGTCTAGTATAAAAGGGAAATCTTTTAAACTTTGATTTGGTGATCCAAAATGGACTCAAACACGGATGTGCACCAATTGAGTTGCAATCCATCCAGTGAGTTTCCATAGATTTCATAATAATCAGTTTTCAGAAAATGTCATGTAAATAATTTCTCTACCATACAAACAAGCTTTTAAACGTGCCATGGTACATTTCTAGTCACAAGGCAGAATTTACAAGGCTTCCATTTATATTGATATGGGTTTAAAATCTTATTTGGGTATGAAAAGTTAGAGGGTCTATCTAGTAAGATCTCATAAAGTATCATCGATACTTCCCAAGGTACCAAGTTAACTCTGACAGATTAGAGTATATTTATAAAATGAGCAGGTGATATGACATTCCATGGCAGGTAATTAGCATAATGGAAAGAATGATGGGTTCCAGGAAGCCCTGAGTACAAATCCAGCCTTAGAGACTTTCTATTTGTGTGCCCCATATGACACTGGGGAACACCTGTAAACTCTGTTTACCTCAGTTTCTTCTTCTGTAAAATGGGAAAGACAATAACACCTAGCTCATAGGGTTATTTTAAGGGTCAAGTGAGATAATAATTGTAAAGTGATTAGCATTGTACCTGATACATAGTAGATGCTTAATAAATGCTTATTTCCTTTTCTTTCCCTGGGCTCCAGATCATTTAATGTCTGGTGCATACATAGTTGCACTCTTAAATGGTCTAGTAACAGAAACATTTCTATACATTTCTTATTGAATGGCATTTTAGTTTAATATCTATGCTGTACTAATTTATGCCAGTTTTAATTTCTTTTAATCCTGTTTTCCAATTCCTGACTACGATTAGCTCAGACCAATTCTGTTGCAAGTTACAGGTCTACATTCCCCTTTTTATAACATCACCTTCATTTCCCACTGTCTCTTCCTCTTCTCAGAGAGCCATTTTTTTTTAATAAGAAGAAATAACAGGGAAAATAAGAAAAAATTTCTGAAAGAAAAAATAATCAACATATTAAAAAATTCTAACCTTATATTTAATTTTCCATACTCATGAACTCTCAATTCTGCAAAGGAATATGGTGTCTCTTTATTTTTTTTCCTGATGTTATCCTTAGATATAATAACTTTGGAATATTCAGTTTTATAGGGTTTTTTTGTGTTTTTTTTTTAGTTAAATTGTTGTGGTTATCATGTCTACTATTTCCTTGTGTCTGCTCACTTTACTTGATATCAATTCATTTAAATCTTTCCATGCTTCTTTGGATTCATTATGTTAATTTTTGAAAATGTAATATTCTATTACATTCATGTACTGTAATTTGTTTAGTCACTACCTAGTTGGTGAACATCTATTTTATTTCCAAATTGTAGTAACATGAAAAATGCCACTACAAATGTTATGGAAACTTTTTGTTTTTCAATTACTTCTTTGTGAAGTTTATCAGTGGAATCTCAACATCAAAGACTAGGAATTGTTAAGTCACTCTATTTGCATAATTCAAAATTGCTTTACAGAATGGTTGAACCAGTTCACAGTTCCATCAATAATGCATTAGTTTGCATGCTTTTAAAATAACTCCTTCAACATTGACTATTCCTGTCTTTTGATGTCTTTGTCAATTTTCTGGATGTGGTAAAATCCCAGAATTGTTTTGATTCATATTTCTTTTATTGATATTCTTTAATATGATTGTTTATAGTTTGTGATTTTTTCCTGAGAACTGTTTGTTCAAATTCTTTGGCAAATAATCTACTTGGGAATAACTTTTGGCAATATGTGTCCATATAGTTTGGATATCAAACAAGATTCCCCCCCCCAACTAATTATTTCCCTTTTTTACAAACCCATACATTTTATTTTAGAATTAATAGTATATATTGGTTCTAAGGTAAAAGAATAGTAAGGGATAGGTAAAGGGACAGGTAAGTGACTTGCTCAGGGATATATATATATATATATATATGTATATATACATATATAGATACATAGCTAGGAAATGTCTGTGGCTAAATTTGAATCCAGGACCTCTCATTTTGAGGTCTGCCTCTTCATCAACTGAGTTATGTAGTTTCCTCTTTCCTTTTTTAAGAAATCATAGATGTGTTAATTTTATTTGTGTAGAAGTCTTTCAATTTTATGTGATAAAAAGAATCTTTTGTATTTGCTTTTATTCATGGTTCAGTTATGAATTTACCCAAACTAAGGTACATGAGCTATTTCTCTTCTAATTTTTTATGGTATAATTTTAAAGTTCAGAGTTATTTTTAAGTTTAGAACATATCCCATTTCAATTTATTGTGGAATAGAATGTAAAATATTAGTCAAAGCCACCAGACTGATTTCTACTAGCAGTTATTCAACCCAATTCTTTCCTCTATATTTGATTTTATTGAATACTGTTATTTTTCTATTATTATTGATTCTCTTTTGTCTAAGCTATTCTATTGCTATACATTTCTTTTTAGTAACCAGTACCAAATGCTATCTCCCCTTTATTCCTTCCTTTCTTCATTATTTCCTTTGGTTTTGTAGAACTTTTATATCTCCAAATAATTTTTATTTGATAAAGTATTCCTTTGGTAAATCTATAATTAAATTTGGGAGTATTATCATTTTTATCTAGACACGAACACTGGATATCAGATTCATTCTGAATTTCTGGCTCCTCTCTGTCTAGACTTCCCCAGGAATGCTCTGAGGTGGGTGAAAGGACTTAAAGTTTCCACCTGTTATGGAGTTGGACCTTGAGGGCTGGCTTAAAGATCTAATCACTTGACTTCAGTGGATCTTTCTCCAGCCACTAATATCACCTATTTAATTTCATTTTCTGATGGTTAGCATATTTTAACCCATCATATTATCTTCATTTCAGTGATTCTAAATTCCCAGCTGTCATTGTACATTCCCCATATTCCCATTCCTGTTTCCTGACTTCCATTCCCTTCAGCACTACTTCTTGGAACTTCCATTACAAATCCAATTGCCTCTTTCTAGTATGCACTCTTGAATGTTTGCTCTATAGTTAACAAACTGACTTTCATATTAAGTCCTTTCCTCTACAAAAATGTCCACTTTTTGCTCTCATTGGGACCTGGATCCAGGGATACACTGGACCTAGTTCACATCAATTCCCAAGAGCCAATTGTTAAATTTTCCATGTAGCCAAAATTGGCAAAAGCTATAAATCAGAGCTCAATTTATTGTTTTGTTGATGTCTAGAATTAAGAAAATGTTAATAATGCAGATTAAACTTAAAAGTATGTCACATATATATATATATTCCCCAGAAATAATTTTTAAACACCATCAGTACATCCTCCCTGGATTCTTCCTTATGATGCTAAATTCCTTGCCACCCTTTCCAGTCCTGGTTGTCCTAACCCTAACCTTAACCCTTTGATCTTGCCATCACTCACAAATATTCCATATCTGTGTTCTCTGAACTTTGAAATTGCTTTATATGTACATAATTTTTATTCTATTTTTTCCTTTGCCATATAACTCCTTAGCCCCCTTCTCTTTCATGACTTCCAGGTCTTCAGTTTTTCCATGTCGTCACCCCTGAATTCAGTATACCATCCTTTTCTACCTTCCTTTTCCCTTGGTGAACTATTTCAATTCTATATTCTCCTATATACTCAAGTCCCTTGCCCTCTTATCCTAGGCGAAACATGACCTGGGTCTCAGCTTTGGATTATTTCATCATCTCTTTGCTTTCTCTCCCATCCATGTGCTACTCAACAGATTTAAAGAAAATCAGGAAGCCATATTGACTAGATCCACTACAAATTTATTTTACAAAATCTTAATGGGGAATTAATTCAGTATAGCAAGACAATCCTTTTATATCTCTGGAATCAATTTTGTATTCCAGTCATCATAGTTCTTTCAAACCTTTCCAGGGCTCCTCAAGACTGAGAGGGAACTTGCAGGGGAGCTAGGTGGTTCAGTGAATTGAAAGCCACGTCTAGAGACCGTAAGTCCTGGGTTCAGTTATGGCCTCAGACACTTCCTAGCTTCATGACCCTGGGCAAGTTAACCCCATTGTCTATTCCTTACCACTCTTCTGCCTTGGAACCAATATACAGTATTGATTCCAAGACAAAAGGTATGGCTTTTTTTGTTTTGTTTTTTAGGATTTATAGGATACCCCTTCTTTCTAACCTCTTAGCTGATGACCTTGCCTCATACTTTACTGAAAAAATAATTAATGTTATTTTCCAAGAATTCTCTCTTTTCCCCCCATTTCACATCACCAACATCTTCTCCAACTATGGGATCAGTCTCTTTTTTCTTACAAGACAAACTCCCTGAGACAAAGATTATTGATTGTTGAGGTAATTACTCCCTTGGTCATCCCCAACTCTTCATTAATATTCAATCTCTCCTTATCTACTAAATGCTTCTTTACTGCCTACACCCAAGTCTTAAAAATCCAAACCCTCACTTTATCTAACCATCCCAATTGACTATCACCCAATTTCTCTCCTTTTTTTGCAGCTAAATTTTTTTATTTTCTTTAAAAAAATTTTTAATTAGATGATTTAGAATATTTTTCCATGGTTACAAGACTCATGTTCCTTCCCTCCCCTCCCCCTAACCCTCTCCCATATCTGACATGCAATTCCACTGTGTTTAACATGTGTCATTGATCAAGGCCCAATTCATTCTTGTTAATATTTGCACTAGGGTGATCATTTAGAGTCTACATCCCTAGTCATAGCTCCACTGACCCATGTGATCAAGCAATTGTTTTTCTTCTGTGTTTCTTTTCCCACAGTTCTTCCTCTGGATGTGGATAGTGTTCTTTCTCATATGTCCCTCCAAATAGTTCTGGATCATTGCATTGTGCAGCTTAATTTCTTGAGAACGCTTTCTATAATATGTGCTTCCCCTTTCTCTCTTTCTATTCTCTTCCAAACTATCTGACTTTTTACCTCACCTTGACTGAAACTCCTCTTTCCAAAGTTATGAAGGAGCTCTTAATTGCAAAACTTAATGTCTTTTTCTTAGGTCTCATCTTTCTTCATGTCTCTGAATCCTATGAAACAATCACCTTCTTGGATACTCTTCCTTTTAGATTTTTTTTTTAAACCCTTACCTTCCATCTTGGAGTCAATACTGTGTATTGGCTCCAAGGCAGAAGAGTGGTAAGGGCTAGGCAATGGGGGTCAAGTGACTTGCCCAGGGTCACACAGCTGGGAAGTGTCTGAAGCCAGATTTGAACCCAGGACCTCCCATCTCTAGGCCTGACTCTCAATCCACTGAGCTACCCAGCTGCCCCCCCTTTTAGATTTTTTAAACACTGCTCTCTCCTGACTCTCCTCCTGCCTGTCTGAGGGCTCTTTCAGTCTCCTTTACTGGATCTTCTTTCAGCTCCTGTTTACTAACCTTGAGTGTCCTCTAAGGCTCTTCCCAGGGAATGATTCCCTTTCTCTGTGCTATCTTCCTCAGTGATCTCATCAGCTCCAATGGATTTGATTATCATATGTAGATAATTCTCCAATCTACCCTGACCTAATCTTTCTCCTGACTTCCAATTTTGCATCATCAGCTGCCCAGAGGACATCTCAAAGTGGATAAACCATAGATTTTTCAAAGTTCCAAACAAAATGCATTATCTCCCCCCCCCCTCCCCAACCCAGTCCACCTTTTGAATTTCCTTATTACTATCCACAGTGGTTTTTGTTGTTGTTGTTCAGTTGTGTCTGACTCTTTGTGACCCCGTTTGGGTTTTCTTAGCAACAGTAGTGGAGTGGTTTGCCATTTCCTTCTCTTGCTCATTTCCCTTATGAGGAAACTGAAGCAAACAGGGTTGTGACTTGCCCAGGATCACACAACTAGTAAATGTATGAGGCTGGATTTAAATTAGATCTTCAGACTCAAGGTCTGGTGCTCTATCCCCAGTCGCCTAGCTTCCCCACTACCCAGGGTATACTGGGTTATTCCTGACTCTTCACTCTCACTCATCCCATATATCCAATCTTTTGCCAAACCTTATCATTTCTGCCTTCATACCTTCCTTTTGTTTTACTCTCATATCCTCTTCACTTCACTTACATAGAAATTCTTTTACCAACTCCTGTTCCCTTACCTCTCACTCCCAGTCTGTTGGAATAGCCTACTATTTGGTCTTCATGCCTCAAGTCCTGCCTCCCCCTTCCACTTCATCATTTCCTCACCTTCCTGTGTACTACCTCCTCCCATATTGAACCCATTATAGGGTTCCCATCTCCCATTTTATGATTATACTTATTTCCCAATGGAGAAGTGCTTTTTCAGTTGAAGAACCTCCCCCACATTGCATTTAGATCTCCTTCTCTCATTCCTTCTGTTTCAATCCCTCCTTTCTTCCATTTCTCTCATTTTTTTGTGAAATACTTCCTTTATCTTCCCTTTGTTGTTCACACATAACCTTTTTTTAGATTACATTATACATTTTCTTCTGTTTTCTATTTCCCCTCATAACTTAATTTTATGCCACTCTAGTTTTCAATCATGTTTCATGCTTAAATTTGCATTGTAGTTCTAGTTTTTCCAATCTTTCCCTACTGAATCTGTCTCTTTTTGCAAATTAGCACAACTTTATCATGCATAAAATATGAAACCCAAGCACCCAAACTGCCTTACTAAATTTTGTATTCCAAGTGACATACTTTTTGGAAAAAAAAATCCATAGCATAACTTTGCTATGTGGTAATTAGATCTGAAATTTTTGACTTTCTCAACAGTTTCTCTTTTTTTCCATAAAATCATTTGCCAGCTCGTTTTATGCTTAATCTACAACTGCTTGGTTTGTTTTTTATTTTTTCTTTCTTTAGTTGACTTTGTCTTAATTTGCTAGACAATTATATTCTGTCAAATCACTTAAAAAAACTTGTGTTCAGACAAATTTAAGAACTTCTTCCTACAAAAATGAAATGTTGCTTTATTCTCAAAAAATTATTTGAATATTCAACCTTTTTTTCTAATCATCCCTTTTCATGTGGAGTGTGTTCATTTTTGTGTGGAGTATATTAGTTTTTTAATGTTCATTTATATTTTTACATTTAAAACATTTACTTCACAAGCATTTTTCTCTACTTCCCAGTCCTTCCTCTTGATTTTTGCCCCTCATTAATAAATATACAGTCTAGTAAAACAAATTCCACAATGACTATACATGAAATTTATGCCTCATTCTATACTTTAAGTTTATCATCTCTCTGATAGGTGATGAATAGAGTATTTAATCCTTAATCCTTAGGACTTGTTTAGCCTTTCATTGGTTAGAGTTCTAAAGTCTAACACCAAAGTTAATTTCCCTCCACAGTAATGGTGTCATTATAGAAAATTTTCTCCTAGTTTTATTCACTTCATTCCATATCAGTCTTCCTAATTTCCTCTGAAGCTATCCATTTTGCTATTTTTAAGGCACACACACACACACACACACACATATAGATATATACATGTCACAAAAGAAAGAAATAAGCACTTATTGTCTTCTATGTGCCAGGCACTGTGCTAAGTGCTTTATAAATATGATCTAATTTGTTCATCACAACAACCCTTTGAGGTAGGTGCTATTATCATTCCCATTTTTACACTTGGGGAAACTATGGCATACAGAGATTAAGTGATTTATCCACACAGTTGGTAAGTCTTTGAGTCTGGATTTGAATTCAAGTCTTTCTGACTCCAGTACCCTAATGCGTTGTGTCACCTAGCTGCATATCCTTTTTCCAATAGGAGAGTATCTTCTTAACTTAAAGGGGGAAAAAGTTGCTATAATTATATATTTATATATAGAAATGTATATATTTACATGTATTTATATTTTATCTATTTACATATATCAGTATATCTGTGTGTATTGTCAAACATAAATTGTGGTTGGACTCTAAATAATATTAATTAGGTGGTCACCAGGGATTTAATTTCTAAATCCCAAAATGAATTACCAAAGTAAATGGAATTTATGGCAGTTTATTTACAATACTTACAATAGAAGGAAGATATTAAGAAATGAGAGAGAGAGAAAAAAAACTGGCTTCTTCTTATACCAGTTAGAATTTCTAAGTTCTAGTCAGGGGAAGAGAGTCTCAAGAAGTTGGGCCTTTCCTGGAGGCTTCATGCCTCCAGAAAGGCGGGGTCACTAAGTCAGCTTTTCACTCACCAAAGGTAACAGTCTAAAAAAAGTCTGAGTGTTGGTCTTCCAGTCCTTCCTCTGTCCTTCACTTCAAGCTCTGGTGACTAACTGTGTCAACAAATGAATCTCAAAATCTCCAAAACTCTTCTTTTTAAAGATCTTTTTCTCTTGTGCCACCTCCTCTAAATTTTCATATCTACCAGTCACAGCAGACGCTTTTCTCCAGGACTGCCCATTCTTTAGTTCTCACCTTCTTTGGTTAGATTTTCTCCAGGACTGTCCATTCTTTAGTTCTCACCTTCTTTGGTAAGATTATATTTTTTTGGGTTACTTAACACCTCTTTTGTTAAATTCATCTTTTGTAGTTACTTAACAACTTTTTGTAGTTAACATATAAAAATAGATTGTAGTTTACAATTCTAGCTTCACTATAAAGGAAGAGCTAAGTATCTTCATTGTTACACTCGGGAGATTACAATTTTATCTTCACAATAGAGAAAGAGCTAAGTATCTTCATTGTTACAATCAGGAGATAGCTAAATCCAATTTTCACAGTGTATATGTATATATATCCTTTCCCTCTTCTTTGATCTTTTTGGAGTTTAGACCTAGAAGTGCTAGTGGTGAGTCAAAGGTAATGAGCAATTTAGTAACTTTTGAGACAGTTCTAAATTGCTTTCCAGAATGCCTGGACCATCTTACAGCTCTACCAACAGTTTACTAGTCCTTCCAACATATGTCATTTTTAGTTTTTGTCATCTTTGATAATTTTATGGGCAGGAAATAGAATTTTAGTCATTTTAATTTGTGTTTTTTAACTATTATTGATTTTGAGCATTCCCCGACCCCTTCCGCAATATGGCTCTTTAAATCTTGGATTTCTTGTTTAAAAATTTCCTGTTTTATATCCTTTAACCATTGATCAATTGGGAAATAGTTTTAGTTTTATAAATTAGAATTAATTCATTATGCATATTGGATATAAGGCCTTTATCAGAGAAATTTGCTGTAAATATTTTTCTTTTACCAGCTTCCCTTCTAGTTTTAATGCATTAGACGTGCCAAAATTAAAAATATATAATCAAAATTGTCATTTTATCTCTCTGATCCTTCTATCACTTGTTTCCCCATGAGTTTTTCTCATAGATCTGAAAGGTATTTTCCTTCTTGTTTATGATATCACCTTTTTTGTCTAGATCATATATTTATTTAAAGTTTATCTTGATAAATTGGATATGTGATACGTAGGTGTGGACCTAATTTTTGTCAAACTGCTCTTCAGTTTTACCAGCAATTTTGCTCAATGGTGTGTCCTTGTGCCAGGAAGGGGGATTGTTGAGTAAATCAAACCCTTTGCTACAGTAATTGTCTGATTTTGTATGTTTTATGCTTAATCTGCTGTCCTTATTAAGGTTCCTAATTTTTAACCAGTACCATTTCCACCTCCACACTTACTACTTAGTATATTGTTTGCTATTTGGTCTCATTTTTTTCATCATTTCCTGTGAAATTCTTTGCTTTTTGATCCGCCATATGAATTTTGTTATTTTTTTCCCAAGCTTTATAAAAAGATCCTTTGGTAGTTTGATAGTTGATTGGGAGATCACTAAAAAAGTAAATTAACTTAGGTAGCATTATCATTTTTATTTTTTTTGGTTTGATCTATCCACAAACAATTAATAGTTTTCTAAGTATTTAGGTCTGTAGTTATTTCTGCCAAGAGTGTTTAGTAGTTGAGTTCATATAGTTCCTGGGTAACTTGATAGATAAACTCTCAAATATTTTATCCTTTATATAATTATTTTGGATAGATCTTTTCTTTTTAGCTCTTCCTACTATGTTTCAATGGGAATATAAAGGAATGTTGCTTATTTGTAAGAATTTATTTTATATCCTGCAACTTTGCTGAATATACTATTTCAACTATATTTTGATTGATTCAGGGTTTTCTAAGTAGGTCTTTGTAACATTTCCAAAAAGTAGCACTTTTGTTCCCTCTTATTCTGTTAATTTCTTTTTCTTCTCTTCTTGTTATAGCTAGGACTGTGCTAAATAATAGTAGTGATAATGACTATCTTTGATTTGCTGGAGGAGAAGATGTAAAGGATGAGCCCTTTTCTTCAAGTTGAAGAGAAAAGTTAAAAAGTATTTTCAGCAAGACCTTTTTAAGCATTAAAGAAGGCTAAATGCTTCTTTAGATATTTTCCTCCACTGGAGAAAACTGGAGAGAGGAAACCCTTTAAAAACTGATTTCAATTCTATTAAAAATTGAAGACCTTTTCATTGAATGGATTTCAATACAAAACACATACAGTATGAAAATAAAAACCTTTTTTTGTTGGCATCCTCCTCACTTATACAATGAAAATCTATTGAGTGTGCTATTATTTGAGATTAAAAGAATTCTATTGAAGCCATTAAGCTTTTGTATGACAATTGAACTTGTCTACAAATTTGCAAGTATCATTTCTATAGTTGGTGAAAGTCATGCACAATATCCTCTTTGCCATTTAAATAATTTTTTAACAATATAAAAAAACACAAAACAAAGATCATCAATCTGGAAGAAATCATCATACTTAAGGGACTTATATTTTTAACCTATATACTATGTCCTGACTCTCTGCATTTACTAGATTAAAATACAAATTTTAAATAGCAACAGAAACAAAACTTTTAAATCTATTAAATAAAAAAATAAGAACAACATTTGAGCCTTGGATTATGTCCATTTTTCTTGTGAATTAAGAATCTATAATTTTATAGAAAAAAAGTGTTCCTGATCCCAAGGATGGATGTTTTATATATTTTATTTGATATGTAATAGAATAGTTCCAATACTTTGGTCATTTTTAAGCTATTTTTTAAATTATATATGATTTCTACTTTATGTGAAAAATGTTTTCTATTCAAGGTATAACTACTCAATGAAAATGAAACTGGCATGGTTCTTTTCTGTTTTGATCGTTTAAAGATAAAGGCCCATCTCTGAGCATATTTACCAACATTCTGTAAGAATCTTTTCCCATGATATTAGCTTTATTTAATTTTAAGTTTTTGACTTTTGTGGGGATAGAGCCATTTCAAAGTCTATTCCATGCAACCTGGAGGATTTTTGGAAATTTCATTCTCATCTCAGCTGAATATTGGGGGACTCTTTTTTTAAGGCCCGTCAACTTGGTCCTTGATTCAAGCTTCAACCATGAGAAGAATCTGGCCTTCAGTCTTAAGAATCAAAGGAACTTAGTTCTAGACTTCACAGTTTGGCAGGAAGTTGGTGTAAGCATCTCCCAAATAACAGGAAGTCTGGTCTTATTTTTACAGTGATGGGTTTTTGCAGTCTTTGCCAACTCTTTGTCTAGACAATCTTTATACCCACAACTGGTGAACTGTTTATCTAAATACAGAACAAGACCAAATATGTTTAGCATGACTTAAGCTTTCTATGTGAAGCACATAAAGTCTTCACATATATGAAACATCCTTAAATCCTTTTACATACAGGAATGCTGAAAAGAACATACTCAAATACCTCTTACTGGTAGATTAAAGTTATCTGATTATGTGAAGCTAAATGAAGATTCAGCAAGACTGGGAAATTACTTGAAGTAAAAAGAAAAATGATTAAAAGACTGAAGAGGTCCCTCATCTCTATTTAGTTGATTAGCAGAATGGTCCAAAGTCATGCTTTGCTTCTGTGAGAGACAGAGATCGAGAACAAATAGAGTGACAGAGAGAGACAGAGAGAGAGAGAGACAGAGAGAGAGAGAGAGACAGAGAGAGAGACAGAGAGAGAGAGACAGACAGACAGAGAGAGAGAGACAGACAGACAGAGAGAGAGAACAGAGACAGAGACAGAGAGGGAGGGAGAGAGAGACAGAGACAGAGACAGAGAGACAGAGAGAGAGAAGATGAAGTTAGTTTTATGGTCTACGATTTAGCCAAAGGGTCACCTCTAAGGATTTAATCTGGACAGTGTAGAGCTGAATTTGTTCCCCAAAGAGTCAATATGAGGGGAGGAGAGAAAGACTGGCAAGTTCAAGAGAGAATTGAAGGGTCAAGGGATTGGATGTCAGAGTGCAGAGAAAGTAAGATTATTTAAGGGAAGAAAGAGGGAGAGGTGAAAAGCTAATATATTATGGTCAGATAAGGGGATTTCAGGTGGCACATTTGTGGGTGATGGCAAGCTTGGGAGTATGACCATCTTTGTGTATGACTAAGGTGCAGAGAAAGCTAATGAGATCTCTAATACAAGTTGTATGTCTACTTATCCTATGAAACCTTTGTACCAAAAGTGAAAGGGATATGGGATATTTACTCATTAGTCTCTGCCCTGAGCCCAGCCAAGGCGAATTTTACTATATCAGTGAGGTGATCTGGAGAGCAGAGTGTGGTCATTTGGTGGAGGGGAGTTTTCTCCTTAGCCCTAGAGCCAACAGAGGCAAGCCTACAATTCTGTAACCCACACCTAAACTGGAGTCAGGAGCTTGGACCCAGGACCAGGTGAAGGAACAGGAGGACAGTGATCAGACTTTGTCCTGTATTTGACAGCTTTAGGTCCATTGAAAGATTGCAGATCTCTAGTTTCATCTGCCTTGATATCCTTGGAAAACACTCAATAGGGATAATCAAGTCCTAGATATTTTTTCTAGAAATGAATTTTGTCTCACTCTAATCCAAATGACCAAATCTGAAAGTAAGTATAAAAGAATGAGTAAACATATAAAGAATCCCAGGATAAAAAGTAATTATTGTGAAAAGGATGCCCTTGATACAAACCTAGAACTAAAGAATTACTCCAATAAATCTATAGGGAAAGATTACAAAGAAAAACATTGCTTGGACATAAGTTCAACTAGCATTCCTATAGGAAAAGAAGCAACAATTTAAAAACATACATAAAAATGGTTTTATGAATGAAATGAGATCACTAGAGAAAAGAATTTTTAAAAAATGAGAACTATGAGGAATTAATAGCTTAGCATGAGAGGTACACAACTTATCCAAACAACGAACTCCTTGAAAATTAGAATTGACCAGATAGAAGTTCATAACTTAATGAAACAAGAAATATCAAAATAAAGTTAAGATGCTGAAAAATAGAAGAAAATGTAAGGTATTTCAATGAACTATTTATTGCTGAACTTTTCATTTATTTTATAAATGTATTTGTTTTTTATTTATTTTATTTATTTAGTTTTAAAAGTTAAATTAATTTGAATTATTTGTTTTATTTTATTTAAATTATTATTCAATCAATTTATTTTAATTGATATTTATTATTCTTATTTCTTCTTCCTATACAGGCGAGTTTATGTTAAATTCAAAACTAACCTGTTATATGTTCCCTTAATATTGAAAATTGGCATAAGATAAAAGTGTGGTTAGCCACAATAATTTCTGATTTGAATGAGTTTTCATTTTTGAACCTTTGAGAGAGAAAAAGAGGGCAGTGTCTGGCAGATTATACAAAGAGAGAGAATGAAAGAGAAAGTAGATAATGTCCAAATCTTGAGAACTTCCTAACTACAAGCCTTGGTGGAAGAAAAAGAATCTTATTAACTTATTTTCCAGTTAGTCAATAAACATTTGTTCAAAGCCTATTACCTGTCAGGTACTTTGTTAAGCACTGGGGACACAAAAAGAGATCAAAGACAGTTCCTGTTCTCAAGGAGCTTACCCTCTAATGACTGCCCATCTATCATTTCCCCCCTCTCCCAGTAAATAAAATGCCACATCCAGGATAAATAGGAAATCATTAACAGAGGGTGGGCACTAGAATTAAGAGGGGTTGGGTAATATTTCCTGTAGAAGATGGGATTTTAGTTGGGATTTGAAGAAAGCCAGGAAAGCCAACAGGTAGAGATAAGGAAAGAGATCATTCTAAGTATGAGAGACAGAGAAAATGCTCAGAGCTGAAAGATGGAGTTTTTTGTTTGGGGAACAATAATTTTTTTTAATTATGTAAAGGGGTTCTTGGATTTCACAAAACTTCTAAAGAGGTCCATGACACACACAAAAGTTTTAAAATTCCAATTTTTAGTGGGATGATGCATTTTTGGAACTTGAGTGGGAAATTTAGATATTTCTTCTAAAAAATTTCAGTGCTAAGTCTCTGTTCCTACATTTGCTTGAATATCTCTCCTTCAAAATTCTTCTCAATTTATTCATTGTCCTTGGGTCTCTTGGAAACCCTATTTTCCTTTAAGACTTAGTTTAGACTGTTTGGTAGCTTGATGGCTCAGTGGCTTGAAAACCAGGCTTAGAGAAAGGAGATCCAGGATTCAAATCTGGCCTCAGATACTTCCTAGCTGTGTGACCCTGGGCAAGTCACTTAACCCCCATTGCCTAGCCCTTACCACTGCTCTGCCTTGGAACCAATACACAACATTGATTCTAAAATGGAAGGTCAGGGTTTAAAAAAATAACAAACAACAACAATGAAAAAAGTTAGTTAAGACTCAGCAGTGCTTCCTGATTCCTCAGGTTAGCCTACACCCCAAATCACCTTCTAAAAATTTTGTAATTACCTAAGGGGCATGTGCCAGTAGAGTGGCAGACTGAGTCAAGAAGACCTGAGTATTAATTCACCTCAGATGCATTCTAGCTGTGTTACCTTGGGCAAATCACAGCCTCAGACTCAGTTTCCTTATCACAAAGTGTATACTAATTGCATCTGCTTGGCAGTGTTGTGAGGATCAAATGAGAAAATTTATGTAAATTACTTTGCCTAGCATATTACTGTTAACAGTGGTAATGATGGCCATGATGATATGGCCAAGTTGTAACCTCATCCCAGACACACACACCGAACCTACCAGTGCTTTAGATATAGTAAATAAAAATGTCTGCTGAATTAGATTAAATTGAATTGTGCACCTTTGCCTACCATTACTTTGAGCTCTACTTGGCACCCCTGTAGAATATACCCAATGCTTATGTGCTTGCAAAAGAGAGAAGCATTTTTTATCACAAAAAGCTAAAAAAGCCCACTTCAGAGTAGATTCTCAATTTGAAGATTTGTTACTAAGTACCCTCATGTAATACTAAGGACTCTACTTGAAAGGATTGGAAATGCTCACTGGGACTGCTTTCCAATGAAAACACAAACAGACACTCATACAGGCAGAGATTGAAGAAGAAAGGCTTTGAAAGGCAGCATCCATATATGTTTATATACATACATACATACATATATATATATATCTATCTTTGAACTACAGAGAAAACAGCTTTTTAGATTTAAATTGAGGCAACTGACTGCAGAGTCGATTAGCAGTGGCTACCGATAAGTAAATATGGTGCCAGTTGTTAGTTCCCTCACTCATCTCTCATCTTTTGGAGCAGAATCATTTTTTCTCAACTCTTTCCTCCAGGCATCACCAGGGGTTACTCTCTCCGTCAATACCTTCACTCTACCTCTTTATAGAGGGACTTTCTTTGAACTTTGGACCTAAGATAAGAGAAGGAAAATTTGCCCTGAGAAACACTGACTTCCTCTTGCTTTTACTTATCAAACTTCCTTCCACTAATTAAAATTGATTACTAGTGACTCAGACTTTGCTATGGTTCACATGTCCACATTCATTTAATCCTTTCCCCAGTTTAGTAATTTCTGTCTTGACCTACTGCAATAGCCTGCTGGTGGATCTGCATGACTCAAGTCTCTTCCTACTCCAATCCATCCTTCATGCAGCCACCAAAGTGAATTTCCTAAAGCACAAGTCCAATTGTCACTACTCCCCCTACTCAAGAAACTCCACTGGCTCTAAAGCTTCCCGAGGTGAGAGAAGCTTTAAGGTAGGAAGATAGAGGAAGGATAGAAGTATTGGATACCACGAGGGGGATGGCGGAGCCAAATTAGAGATATGAGGTGGCAGGAATGAGTCAGAAATCCAGGCCTTATTAATTATCAATGAGCCACAGCAATACTCCGATCAGTGGACTACTCAGAAGGCTTGTACCTGTCCAGTGATCCAAACTTAATACCACACAGGTCAGAGAGATGATAGAGAAAAGAAAGTGCCTGGCCAAAGGCCAGGTCCCAGGTGAGAGAGATAGAGAAGGATTAAAGATGGAGCAAGGACAGGCATCAGTGCCAGCTGAGATCCAGCAGGAAGAGAGGAAGAGAGAGAAGAACAGAAGAGGAAAGGTGGAGCTTGCTGCAGCTGTATTTAATCTCTTTGATATGCAAATATACACAATACATAGGGATGATTATCATTGGTTAATGTCAATTGACTCCAATGCTTATCAGTTATTTTCCTAGGGCTACTCAATATTATGGGTATGATGCAATTTCACCTGTGAAGCATGGAACCATGGATCTCTTTGATCAACCTTTATAGACATTGGGGTTGTCATTACGACCATAGATGGTCCAATCCATCTTGGTTCTATAGGAGATTCTCTATTAAAGTTCTTGACATAGACCTTATCACCTGGTTTTATCTTGTGCAAATGAAAAATCTAGTGGTATTCTTTGCACAAACAAAGCCAGTTTCCTTAGTTCTTCAATCCTATGTTGTATCTGTTTTAAGTATTCATGAAGAAAACATTCCCCTCTCAACATGAACAAGTAAGGTGGCTTTACTGTCCTACCATGCCTGACCATACAGCATTTTGAAAGGTGATATATGCAGGTCAGTCCTAGACCTGGTTCTAATGTTGAACAAAGCAAGAGGCAAAACATCTGTCCATTTTAAGTGTGTTTCTGAACAGAGTTTACCTCTCTGTGTCTTCAATTCTTTGTTCATACGCTCGACCTGCCCAGAACTTTGGGGCTAATATACTGAATGGTAATTGCACTTAATCCCCAAGTTCTTATAGATTTCTTGTAGAACCTGGGAAGTAAAGTGAGACCCCTTGTCCGAATCAATGGTATCAGGAATGCCATGTCTTGGTATAATCTCCTTTAATAAAAATCTCACTACCGTAGCAGTGTCATGTTTCTTGGATGGACATGCTTCAACCCATCTAGTCAGTCTATCCACAATCACCAATGCATATTTGTATCCCTTGTTTTTAGGCATGTTGATATAATCAATTTGAATACACTGGAAAGGCATATCGCTGAGTGGTCTGCCTCCCAATGCTATGCTCTTAAAATGTCCTTGATTATATCTTCTGCATGTTTCACATGCCTGACAAGTTCTAATGGCATTTGTTGTTATTCCTGGTGCTGTCCAATACCTCTGTATGGTATCCAAAATCCCTTGCACTCCATAATGTCCCTTTGCATGAATTATGGTGCATAGATGTTGATACAACTTTTTAGGGAGAATAGGTTTACCCTCTTGAGCAATCCAGATGCCTTTGATCAGTTTAGTGCCTAGCTGCTCTTTCCATGACTGTATTTCTTCTCGGTCGTAGGCTTCAGTGAGATTCTGCCTTTGGATCAGAGAGAAATTCAGCACATGGTGGGGTCTGAACCTTGCAGCATATTTTGATGTTAAGTCTACTCTGTCATTCCCTAGGGATATCCTGTCCTTCCTATGAATGTGTGTCTTACAATGGATTATGGCCACCTCTTTAGGAAAGTCTACAGCACTTATAATACGGTCTATTAGGTTGCCATATGCAATTGGTTTCTCAGCTGAAGTTTTATGCCCTCTGTTTTTCCATATGTATGATGACCAATGCACAGTGGAGAAAGCGTAATGTGAATCCAAAAATATATTAGCTCTTTTCTCTCTAGCTAATTCTAAGGCCATGAGCAGAGCCTTGAGCTTGGCTCCTTGGGCACTGACATGACTTGGCAGTGATGCATGCCAAAGTGTTCTGTCATTGTCAACTACAGCTGTCCCTGTGAATTTTCTCCCATTGTGAACATAGGAGGACACCATGAAGATGCCTACAATGACAACATGCTGTACCAGAAGATCCATAGTGATTTGAACTGTGTGTGGTTGAATGAATTTGTTTTGAATATATTCTCTTATGCTGAAGGGGACTGCCCCCTGACTGGCTTTTTGTCAATGCACCTAGAAATCATTGGTTTTGTTCTTTTCCCTTTTATCCCCAAATTACTGTAATTTAAAAGTTGAGTATATTAAGTGATCAAATTGGGGAGACTAGCCTCACCAAATTAATCATTGGGGGAAATATATAATTGAAAATCTGTTAACCTAAAACAGAACTACATTTCCTGGGAGCCCACTGACTTCCTGTCATTATTTACTTTCTGTAGTCAGGGAATAAATATTCAGTGGGCAGTCCTACTTAGCCTCTTTGGCATGGTGATGGCAGTGAGTAGGGATTTTGAAAATGGCTAATCAGTCATGGGCACATGGTCTTTATTCCCTTAATTCTAATAATTAATTAATAAATCCCTTATAATATAATATTTTTATTATTTGAGATTTCATTTTAATTTTTTACACCACTGACACTGGATTTAGAGTTTAGTCAAACATTTAGAATTTAGTAAAATAAAGATGTAATTTTTTTCCCATCCAATTTCATGGACCGCAGGTTAAGAACACTAAAAGTTCTGCTCTTTTACAAGGAGCAAATGAACAAACAATTGTTAGCCTTGACCTCTACTACTGATGTAGCCAAAATGGTCATTCTTCTCAAAAGAGTGAACCTAGTGGTGTTTTACAAGAAAGGAAGCCTACTATAGTGGACTTGGAAGCCTAGAGACCTGAGTTTGAATCTCTAATTAGAATTATTCTTAGCTATGTGACCTTGGGCAAGTCATAAAAATATTTTAGCCTTATCTATAAAATGAGGGTAATTATGTATTTGTTGAAAGACTCAAATTATGTATGTAAGCATTTATAGTATGTACATATGCATATATGCTATTGGAGTAGGGCAGAAGACTATATTTCAGGACTTATGTGGCTCTCAGGCAAGATCTCATTTGATCCTTGGACTACAATTGACTCAGTAAAGGTTCAGTTGAGTTCAAATCAGCCAAGTGTATGAAGGTGTTTAAAAAAAAAGAAAGAAAAAGAAAAGTCAATGCTGATTTTTATCTATCTGGACAATAAAAATGAACTAAATTTTTAAATCTTAAAAACCTATATATTAGTTATTATTATTACATACAACAGAATCAAAGAGAACTGCATTAATACTGTATATATGTTTATATTTGCATATGTGTATGAATGTGTATGTATACATGTATGTAAAAGTATTTATGCATATGTTTGTACACAAGATTCTGACTTGGCTTGCTTTGTAGTTCAATTAAGAAACTGAGCATAATTCCATTCTGTTCATTAAACATTTATTAAATACTTTTTCATGGGGGCAGTTGGGTGGCTTAGTAGATAGAGAGCCTGGACTGGAGACAAGGGGTCCTGGGTGCAAATGTAACTTTTTGGATGTGTGACCCAGAGTAACTTACTCAACCCAAATTACCTAGCCTTTAAGTTCTTTTGTCTTGGAACTGATATTTGATTCTAAGACAGAAAGTAAGAGTTTTTTTTAACTATGCCTTTTATGCACCAGACTCTGGTCACATAGTTAATGGAAGTAAAAAGAGAATAATGAAGAAAAAACCTTTGGGGAACTTATATTATATTGGAGGGATATTTAATAGATAAGTAAATACTGTTTGTGTTCATACACACTTTTGAACATACAATAATTTTGGCATGATGAGAAGGGTAAATGATTGGGAACTAGGAAAAAGGCACCAGTATGTAAGTTTACTGACTCTTTGGCAGATTTAGAAAAAAATATCATTTAATTGGGTGGGCAGAGAAGTTGGGATAAAAATGTTTTAAGGACATGGAAACTTCTACTAGATCTTGAGGAAAAAGTTATTTTGTTGAAAAATGCATTTTTTGTATGATTTACAGAGATAAGGGTAGAAACAATATGGTGCCAGGTGTATCATAGAGACAAGTAAAGGGTAGCTAGGCAGCTCAGTGGTTAGAGGGCCAGGACTGTGCATGAGAGGTCTTGGGTTCAAATCTGGCCTTAAACACTTCTTAGCTATGTGTCATAGCTAAGTCACTTAACCCTGATTGCCTAGCCCTTACTGCTCTTCTGCCTTGGAACCAATATTTAGTATTGATTCTACAAAACAGAAGGGAAGGGTTTTAAAAAAAGAAACAAGTGTTTTTTTGAGAGCAAATATTTTGAGAGTAGATTTAATTAATGGTAGACTGCCCAAGAAAAGCAATAACATTGAAAATACTCATCCCTTAGCACAAGGAATAATGGCATAAGAATGAATAAATGAGTAAGTTAATGAAGGATGAGTGAATGAATAATCTCATTTATATAGAACTTATTCATTGGTTGTCTATGCACCTTGAATTGTTTTTTTTTTCAAGGCATTTGAAGACTTTCTTGTACTCACCCTCATTTCCTCAGTGTCCCTTCTGAGGGATTAAGCATATTTGTGAGATGTCCAGTTGGTGTTTGTAGCTCAGTGTGAAAACATAGAACTGAGCCAAATGAACTGGCCCATACAGAGAATGACTCCACAATCTTAGTTCTGTGAGCACCATGATATAACCAGCCTAAATCAAAGAATGGGAGAAATTTTCAGAAAAATCTCACAATACATAGCATGGGCAAAAAAGGGAATCATGAATAATAAGCATAGTCAGATTTCTAAAAAATAAACCTAGGTAAGAAAAGTATATCGAATCATATTTTAACAAATGATAGCTGTTCCACTGATTTAATATATTTGTAAAGAATGAAACATTTCATCCTCTAAAAATGAAATTAAAATAGACTTAAAAATAGCTTTTTTTTTTTAAAGCTTTCTAACCAGGGGAACCCAGTTGAGCTGAGGACCTGAGGGGACCAGGTAAAAGACAATATTTGTGATACCCTTCCAATAAGGAGAGACTTATTTTTGCTAGCATTTTAAAGGAGAACTTACGCTTTTATCATATAGCCTTGCCAGCCACTAATTTGGCTCTATTCAGCAAGAAGGTCTTGAATTCTGGGCAAGTCAGACATTCGTTGCTGGCATTTACGTATCCCCCCCTGCTGATGGGAAGTATTTTGGAAGTGTTAACTTTTCAAAGAATGGGTAACTTTCTCTCCCCCCCAAATAAAGGTTATGCTGGTTCTGATTATTAAATTTTCACATGAGCATTTACACTTTAACATAAGGATTAAAGTCAGAAAAAAGACTGGGAAAATTGGTGAACAACAACAACAACAAAAAGAACCTCACCATATAAAGTTACTGTATTGACAGGAAAGTTACTATAGTGACAGGAAAGATCAAAATACAAACTCAGAAGACAGCAAAGTCAAAAGAGACACATTCAAAGTCATAGAGAAAATGTGAATTGGTCTCAGGCACAAAAAGAAATTATGGAAGAACTTAAAATGGACTTTAAAAATCAAATAAGAGAGGTAACAGAAAAATTGGGAAAAGAATGTGAAAGTGATGCAAGATAATTATTATGAAAAAAATCAATAGCTTGGTAAAGGAGGCACACACACACAACACTGAAGAAAATAACATCTTAAAAAAACAGAATAGAACAAATGATTAAAGAGACATTACAAAATCCACTGAAGAGAACTCTTTAAAAAGCAGAACTGACTATATGGGAAAAGAAGTACAAAAATTCAGTAAAGAAAAGAACTTTTTAAAAGATAAAATTGGACAAATGGAAAAAGAGTTATGAAAACTTGAAGAAGAAAATAATTTTAAAAAAATTAGAATTCAACAAATGGAAGCTAATGACACCATGAGACATGAAGAAAGACTAAAACAAAATCAAAGAAAGAAAAAATAGAAGGAAATGTGAACTATCCAACTAGAAAATTAACTGATCTGAAAAATAGATTGAGGAGAAATTATTTAAAAATCACTGGACTCCCCGAAAGTCAAAATAAAAAGAACCTAGATGTTATATTTCAAACAATTATCAAAGAAAATTGCCCTGACATCTTAGAACCAGAGGGTAAAATAGAAATTGAAAAAATGTACTAATCACCTCCTGAAAGAGGTTTCAAGATGAAAATTCCTATGAATAATATATAATTATATAATACACAGCAAATATATTATGTAATTATGTAATATAGTAAAATTCCAGAGCCCATAAGTCAAGGAAAAATATTTCAAATAGCCAGAAAAAAATGATTCAAATATTGTGGAGCCACAATCAGGATGACATGAGATTTAGCAGCTTCTACATTGAAGGATAAAAGGGCTTAGAATATGGTATTCCAGAGGGCAAAGGTGCTAGGATTACAACCAAGAATTATCTACCCAGCAAAACTGGGTATAATTCTTCAGGAGGGAAAACAGATATTTAATGAATTAGAAGACTTTTGAGAATTTCTGATGAAAAGACCAAAGCTGAATAGAAAATTTGACTTTAAAATGAAAGATTCAAGAGAAGCATATAAAAGGTAATAAGAAAAGTAAAACATAGGGAACTCAGTGATATTAAAGTGTTTATATTTATTATATGGAAATATGCTACTTGTAACTCCTAAAATGTTTCATTCCTAGGGCAGTAGGGCATGGGCATGAGTTGATTAAGATGATTAACATATATTTAAAAAACCCCTAAAATTAAGAGGTAAGAAAAAAGGTTGTACTGGGAGTAGGGGAAAGAAAGAGATAGAATGAGGTAAATTAACTCACATAAAAGAGGCATGAAAAAGATTTCAGAGAGGAGGAGTTTGGCTGGGGTGTGGGGTGTGTTATGGTGAAAGTCCAAGCTTGAATCTTACTCTCATTGGAATTTGCTCAAGGTAATAATAACACAAACTTGAACTCTATCTTACCCTTTTGGGAAATAAGAGGAGAATGGATAAGAAAAGGTAAGAGGCTGATAGAAGGGAAAGCAGATCGGGGGAGACAGTGGTCAGAAGAAAAACACTTTGGAGGAGGGATAGGAAGAAAGGAGAGAGACAGAAGGATAAATAAATAGAAGGGAAATAGGATAGAATGAAATACACAGTAATCATAACAATGAATTTTTTTTTACAAGTTTCTATGATAAAGGCCTTATTTCTCAAATTTATATAAAATTCAGTGATGTAAAGAATAAATCATTCTTCAATTGACAAATGGTCAAAGAAGGTGAATACAGATAGCTATGTTTGGATATAGTGCCAAGACTGGATTTGGAGGACCAGGTTTTAAATGTGGTCTGACATTCCCAATTGTGTGACTCTGGACAAGTCAACTTAATCCCAACTGCCTAGCCTTTACTGCTTTTCTGCCTTGAAACTGACATTTATATCAATTCTAAGACAGAATATAAGGCTTTTAAAAAAATATGAAAAGGCAGTTTTCAGAAGAAATCAAAGCTAACCATAGTCATGGAAAAAATGCTCTAAATCACTATTGATTAGAGAAATGTAAATTAAAACAACTCTGAGGTATAACTTCACATCTATCAGATTGGCTAATAAATCACAAAAGTAAAATGATAAATGCTGGAGGGTTATGGGAAAATTGAACACTAAAGCATGATTGGAGTTGTGAATTGATCCAACTATTTTGAAGAGCCATTTGGAACTATACCCACAGGGCTATAAAAATGTGCATACCTTTTGATCCTACTAATAGGTGTATATCTCAAAAAGAGTAAAGAAATGGATGGGGGGAAATATTTTTAGCATCTTTTTGTGGTGTCAAACAATTAGAAATTGAGGTGATTCCCATCAAGTGGAGATTGAACAAGTTGTGGTATATGAATGTGATAGAATACTACTGTGCTATAAGAAATGATGGACAGGATGCTTTCAGAAAAAACTGGAAAGACTTAAATGAACTGATGCAAAAGTCAAGTGAGTAGAACCAGTTAAAGAGTATATATAGTAACAGCCATATCATAATGATTATTAACTGTGAATGACTTAGCTATTCTCAGCAATACAAGACAGTTCTATAGGACTTTCAATGAAAATACTATTTACTTCCAGAGAAAGAACGGATGAAGTCTGAATGCAGACTGAAGCCTACTTTAAAAAATTTCATTTTTTCTTGGATTTTTTTTTTCTGGTCTATGACAACATGACTAATATGGAAATATGTTTTGCCTGATTGTATGTATAGTAATTTATATTAAATTGCTTGCTCAATGAGGGGGGATGTGAGGGAAGAAGAGAGATTTTATAACTCAAAAAAATTTTTAATGAATCTTAAGAATTGTTTTTATGAGAAAAATTATATCTAAAAAAAATCCCCAAATAAACAAAACAAAACAAAACAAAACCCCATGCTTCAGGATCTGTGCTGTGTTCCAAGTTTGACTACCATAGTGGTGCCAAGTTGTTTTGGGATGGAAAATTGTTTTGCCCAAACTTTTGTGGTTTTTGCCACTCCAGAATTCATTTTGAGGTGTTATTTTAAAGTTTGGAGGGGAATTTGGGAGACCTCAGGTAAGTCCTTGTCTTTACTCAGTCATGTTGGCTCTGCCCACCCACTGTAATCTCTGTATTTCAGTGATCTATAGCCACTTTTACATCCTCAGTGGAGGCATTTGTGGTCCTTGTGTCCTCTGAAGTGTTTTACTTGGTTTTATAACAAGAAGCTTCATTTCCTTCCAGGACAAGTGTACTTTTCTTGGCTCAATAGATGCATTCCTAACAGGTTGGGTATAACCAACCTTTTGGGAGCTCCTCAAAATGCCATTAGACTCAGAGCAAGGGGAGAGAAAAGGTAGTCTGTACTATGACTGCCTTTAGGTAGACAAGCCCCTTTCCAGTGCTAAGCATCAAGAAATTTCACGTTTTATATGATGGCAAATTACCCAGAATCCTTTTTTTTTTTAAAACTCTAACCCTGAAGGGAACTATGGGGATGGGGTTGGGGTGGGGAAGACTTTCATGTTAGAGACAGAGAAGCAAAGCAATCAGGAACAAAAATTATGACCTGATGGAGGGGTAAAGAATTGGGGAGGTTGGAACAAGAGCCCATTTCCAACTAGAGTCTGTATGCTGAATTCTACCATCAAAGGCTTTGAACTGAATTTCATTAGACCCTGCTGCTCTCCAGGGACAGGCAGGCTCTAAGTTGCTGGGAAAATAACTGGCCAGTGACTGATCCTCTGAAAAGCAGGAATAGGACGAGGGTGAGGCTGCCTTGTAGTGACTTCCTTCCTTGAACTTTCCTGGAAGACAAACCTCACAGATTGCTTCACCCACTGCCCAATGAAGAATTAGCTGTATGGCCAACTGTACTGCTCCCCATTCCTTTCCCTTTGCTTTTGGTAGCAGACTTTGCTCGCTTTTGAACTTACCATTTCTATAAACCATCCGGTTGTAAGCATTTTTGCAGTATGCTTATGTCTATGCATTAAAATTTGGATGGCAAACAGCATCTTGGCTTACTCAAGAGCTAGTAGGGAGACTGACAAATGGAGGGAGAGTTCAAACCCCAAGAGAGAGGGAGATCTCAAGTGGGATAACTCACAAGGGAGATTTCTGGCATGGATTAAAAAAACCCAATAATTAAATGAGAGATGGTAGTTTATTTGATGGAGAAAAACAAGGACCAGACACTGTCTACACATGTGATCATGCCAGCGAAGGTGTTGGCCATTAAATTGTGAGACAGTCAACTCTCACCCTCCCTTTTACTCTGAAAGAGCAGTACTGGGCTTGAAAGGGGAGAACCCACCTTTTTTTTTTTGATTTGTAAAAATTGTATTTGTTACAGAGCTCACACATCTTTTATACTAAATAAACAAATAGCAACCCTACATTTACAAAGTCCTTTTTTCCCCCCTAGAATTTCTTAGGCTTATACTATATACAGTATTCCTTAATGGAAAAAAAAACGCACAGTAAAACAACTGTTTTAAAAGGCGGTGACATAAGAAGAAGAACTCTAGTTTGGTAGATGAACTCCCTAATTAAAACATTTTAAACCCCAGGGTCGGGTTCCCGAATTAACTTGGCACTTCTTCCCCCACTCTAGCCATGTAAAATGCTGACACGGAAAAAACCCCAACTAAAGCAAATAAAATAAAAACCCAGAAGAACCCTTTGATTCAAGGCTCTTTTTTTAAAGAGGAAAAAACCCCCTAAATAATGCGAGACTCAGAATTTTGGAGTGGTTGGCTGCCTCTCTGCATTTTACTTTTTGACTGGCTGCCTGTATGTGGATGCCCGTGGAACTGAGCTGTTTGTGCTGCTGCAGGGGATTAAAAATGAGTGAACCTCCTGCAAGCTGCAGTAGATTTAAAGGCCTGAGGCTGGAAGTTAAGAACCCACTTCTTGAGGGAGGGAACATTAGAGAAAACCAGACCTCCCCAAAAGGGAAGGGGAATGCAACATGCGGCACCAGAACGCCAGGCAGCTCGTGACTCAGTGGGTTGGTCAGTCCTGCTTACCAATGCCACCTGGTGGCTAGAGGAGTACAAATCCAATTTAAAAAGATATTTAATCCTATTTTAAATGCACTCTTCAGTTGAGAGACCTGGAGCTTGAAGGAATCTCCAAGACCAGCTAGTCTAACCCGGCCATTTCAAAGATAAAAGAGAAATGGTTGGCTCTGCTGGCTTTTGCAGAAGGAATGCTGGGTGGGAAGTATTTAAGTTGGCAAGAATAGCTAATTGACTCCTCTTTACTAAGGACTAATGAACAAGGAGGTAGTTTTTGTTCCAAATGAGCCGTGTACCCCTAGACTAGCAATATTCAAGGGAAGGGGAGGGAGATAGAACTCTAGTCCTTTGCAGGACTACCAAGTCTTTGATACTTTTTTCTGCCAAACCAGAGAAGACTCCTCACCTGGAGTTTCATTGTAGCCCTGGACTTCTCACTATGGAAATACCTTCTGCCCCTGAGGCCCTTTCCTCTAACTGGCTACTTCCTCTCAATACCTCCATTTCAAGGAAAAATACCCTGGTCAGCCATGTGTTCATTATTTACCAGATTCCACTCCCAATTCTAGTGATAACTTTATTACAAACCCCTGAATAGGAAGGTACCTTACCCCTATCGCTCCCACCTCTGCCGTTAGCATCTTCCTCAATCAGAATGGAGAGAGAGAGACAGAGAGACAGAGACAGAGAGAGACAGAGACAGAGAGACAGAGACAGAGACAGAGACAGAGAGACAGAGACAGAGACAGAGACAGAGAGACAGACAGAGACAGAGACAGACAGAAAGATAGACAGAGACAGAGAGACAGAGGGAAGGAGGGAGAGAGAGACAGAGACAGAGAGAGACAGAGACAGAGAGACAGAGACAGAGACAGAGAGACAGACAGAGACAGACAGAGACAGAGAGACAGAGGGAAGGAGGGAGAGACAGAGACAGAGACAGACAGAGAGGGAGGGAGAGAGGAATGGAGAGAGAGACAGACAGAGACAGAGAGACAGAAGAAAGGAGGGAGACAGAGACAGAGACAGAGACAGACAGAGAGAGATAGAGAGAGAAAGAGAGAGAACAAGCTTTGTTGGCAGACTTAATAGGTTCATTTGTCCTAATAGCTGTACTATTCTCTAAGGACTCATGCATTATTCCTCTTTTTATTATTACCCTCTGCACTGAGTGACCTGTCTCTGACTTTATCATTCTCAACTGCACATTAAGTTTCCATGGAAAGGAGTTAGGTAACCACCATAGTGTGGTTGTATGTTGATGGATCTGAAATGGCTTTCTTCTCATTTTATGAAGACAGATAATTCATGCATATATCCCTTAATTCTTTAGTGGTTCTGTGAACTTCTCATTTGGATGGCCACGGAAGCCCATTCATATCTACTCATCGATTTGACTTTTCACTAGTCTAACTATTAGTTCTCCACCTGACATTCTGGAGGTCTGCCTCAATTTCTCTTGAAATTATGAAAATATTAGCAAAGCACAGAACTGTACATCAGCTATTTTTTACTTTTAACATCAAAACCTGCCCATTTTTGGTCATTTAATTGATGATGTCCTTTATCCCAGTTCTTTTCTTGATTCCTAGGGGGACTGGGTGTCCTTATCTGGCCCAGGTTGGAAATGCAGTGGTCACTCATGAGCCCATTTCACCATTGATTGCCGTGGGGACTTTTAGCTACTTTATTTCCAATCTAGTCCAATTTGTCCTTCCTTGAGAAGCCTGGTGGCATCCCTTCCCACAAGGGACTTACTCTGTTGGTGCCTGACTTAGTGTATACACTTAATAGGCTCTGTAGCTCTTTAGCAGTCCATCCTACTAAAGCCTTCCTCCCCACCCCAATAGCAGGGGCTGAAGGCATGAGCCTCTCTACCCAGATGTTCTATTTCTTTTCCAGAATTTCTTATCTAATGGTATTATTTCCTTAAAATCCATTTCATTTGAAGATACAAATATTCTTCCCCCAGATGTCTTATCCATGTCCTTTCATGGCATGGATAAGACATGGCAGTGGACTCTCAAAGGTTAGAATGCAAATTTAAAAACTTTAGGTTTGGGTGGAGCATTCGATGGTTGTTACTTGTAAAGTGGTAGGTGTTTGAAGCTAAGTGGTGCAGTGGTGCTTGGAGTCGGGAAAGCACGAGTTTGGGTGCTGTCATTATCCCCATTTAAATGAGAAGAAAATGAAGCAAATAGAGGTGAATGACTTGTTCAGGGTCACTCAGCTGTTTGAGTGTCTGAGGCTGGATTTGAAATGGTCTTTCTGTCTCTACACCCTGGGACACCGCTTTACAGCCTCTCCACTTCACACCTCGCTTCCACAAGAAGTGAGCATTGAAGGGAGCAGAACCAGGAGAACATTGCATTGAGGAATGGAAAATGTTGTTTCATGATCATCTGTGAAGGACTAAACTATTATCAGCAATATAAGGACCCAAGACAGCCCCAAAGACTCGTGATAAAAAGTGCTCTCCACAGCTGCAGAAGGAGCTGTCAGAGTCCAAATACAGATCGAGCCATGCCATTTCTCACCTTATTTCTTTCTTGAGTTTTGCCTTGCGTGTGTGATACATGTCTTCTTTCATAACATGATGAATAGGGAAATTTGGGGGGGGGGAGGAAAGGACAGAATTTGGGCTGCAAAAGGTCAAAAAGCAATTGTTAAAAAATTATTTTGGGAGCAGCTGGGTAGCTCAGTGGATTGAGAGCCAGGCTTAGAGACAGGAGGTCCTAGGTTCAAATCTGGCTACAGGCACTTCCCAGCTGTGTGACCCTGGGCAAGTCACTTGATTCCCATTGCCTAGCCCTTACCACTCTTCTGCCTTGGAGCCAATACCCAGTATTGACTCCAAGATGGAAGGTATGGGTATAAAAAAATTTATTTCACATCAGACTATGTATTATCTGGAGAGGGGGGTGGAACATAGGGAGAAAATCTGAATTCTAACAATTGTCAAAGATTGTTCCTACATGTAACTGAAAAAAAAAACACACACCAAAAATTGTTTCTATGTGGAACAAAGAAAAGTAATGAATTGGTTATTGGTTAAGAGGGGAAGAGAGAGAGAGAGAGAGAGAGAGAGAGAGAGAGAGAGAGAGAGAGAGAGAGAGAGAGAGAGAGAGAGAGAGAGAGAGAGAAGGACAACTAGGTGGCTCATTGGATAGTGAGTCAGGCCTAGAATCTTAAAGTCCTGGGTTTAAATTTGTCCTCAGATACTTGATAGTTGTGTTACTCTGGGTAAGTCACTTAACCTCAATTGCCTAACCCTTTCCATTTTTTCTATCTTGGAATTCATTCTTAGTGTTGATTCTAAGACAGAAAGTTTTAAGTTTTAAGAAAAAAAAGAAGAATTTGGCATTGGGGCAAAAAATGAACAAGTCTTCCCCCCCTATTTTGAAAAACAACATATATGCAAAAATAAAGAAATGATTTCAAGGAAAGGTATTAGCAGCTGGGAGTGGGTGATAGGAGCAGGAGAGACCTTATTTATGTAGGAGCTGATGTTCAAGATTATCCTGGAAGAAAACTTGTTTCTAAGAGGCAGTCAATATCATTTATTAAGTGCATACACATACACACACACACACACATATATTAAGTGCATACTGTATAGCAGGTAGTATGCTAAATGTTTTGGATACAAAAATTTAATTCGGACTATTCACTGAAAGGACAAGACAAGTTGAAATACTTTGGCCACATAATGAGAAGACAGGACTCTTTGGAGACGATCCTGAGTTGGGAAAGGTTGAAGGCAAAAGGAGAAGGACACAGTGGAGGATGAGATAGATTGATACTATCATGGAAGCAATCAACAAGAACTTGGACAGACTTCAAGAGATAGTGGAGGACAGGATGGCCTGGCACACTGTGGTTTATGGGATCATAAAGAGTCAGAGAGTACAGAAGAACAACAAAGGTAAAAGACAATCTTTCAAGGATCACAGAGTTTAATGAGGGAGAGAGCATGTAAATGAGTTACAAAAAGATTACATCCAGGATGAATTGGAGAGAACCAATAGAGGAAATGTTCTCAATTTGAAGAGGATCCAGAAAGGCTTATTGTAGAAAGAAGAATTGTAGCTGAATCTTGAAGAGAGTCAGGGAAGGCAGGAGGTGGAGATGAAGAGAGAGAATATTCCAGGTGTCGGGATCAGCCAGAGAAAATGCCCAGAGTTGGGAGATGATTGATTGTCTTATGAGAGATGAATTAAAGAGGAGTGGATTGGGGGAGAGTTTGGGTAAAAAGTGAAGATTGGGGGAGAGGCTATGAGAGACTTTGATTGCCAAATAGATAATTTTATATTTAGTCCTGGAGCTAATAGGAAGCTGATGGAGATTATAGTAGAGGATGACTTGATCAGAGACTCTTTAGGAAGATCACTTTGGCAGCTAAATGGAGGAATGAGGTAAGATTTATGACAGGAAGACTAACCAGTAGGCTATTGCAACAATTCAAGGGTGAGGTAATGAGGAGTGGTAGTAGTGTCAAAGGAAAGGTCTATATTAGAGAGATGTTGCAAAGCTGAAATCAATAGGCAAGATATGGTGAGGTGAAAGGTCATGAGGAATTGAGGATGATACCTATGCTTTGAGATGCCATGACACTGGTGACTAGGAGGATGGATTTACCTTCAATAGTAATTCTGTTGTTTGTCCTTCATTTAGAAGAGGACCAATTATGTCATGGGGCAATGTTTTGATTTGCCAGTGAATTGGATGCAAGTGAGGCCAACCTGTACAAAGTCATCAGTCTCACCCTCCCTTCCACAATCATCAAAAATCAGTGGCAATACAAAAGACAGGACAATTGGCAGTAGCCCAGTTGTAGTGGATGACTGTGGCATCTTTGATGCCTGACAAACTTTTCATTGCTTTCATGACCATTGGAACAAATTGTTCTCATCTGCCCATTCTGCTTGGGGAAGTCTTCACATACTTGGGATAGATATCCCCCTAACCAGCTGATGGGGTTGAAGCCTGTTGGTTACCCTCAATCTGATTTAGCCTATTTACTGAGGCAGTTGTACTAGAATGTGACTACCAAGCATGCTACAGCTTCTTGGAGCCACAGGTAAGAGTTGAGTGAGAGATAGACACCAAAAGTTGATGAGAAGCCCTGAAAAGGGCTTAGCAAGCCCTTACAGAAGAGGTGCTAGTTTTCCCTGCAAAACTCCTATACCTCTTTAATTGTAATAGGAAAGTTAGGAAGAGGGGAATGTTTTCAATAAAAGATAAAAAAATAATTTTGTATTTGTTAAATTTAGGATGTCTGTGGAATAGTAGCAAAGAATTAGAAACTAAAGTGTTATTCATTAAGTTGAGTATTGGCTGAACAATTGGTCGTAATAGAAAACTATTGTGCCATAAGAAATGATGAATAGGATGAGTTCAGAAAAACCTGGAAAGACTTATATGAACTGATGCAAAGTGAAGTGAGCAGAAACAGGATAACAGTGTATACAGTAACAGAAATATTGTAAGATGATTCACAGTGAAGGATGAAACTATTATTAGCAACATGAAGTTCCAAAGAAACCCTAAGGGACTCACGATAAAATAAATGCTATCCAAAGTCAAAGAAGAAACTGTTGGAATCTTATTAGAGATCAAAGCATGCCATCTTTCCCTTTCTTTCCCTCATGAGTTTTTTATTGTATATATGATAGATTTTCAGTCATGACATGGAGTAGAATATGGAAGTATGGATTGCATGAAAGTGCTGCTACAATCTATATCAGACTGTTTACTGCCTTTGGGGGAAAGAGTTGGGAAGGAGAGAATACAAATCTCAAAATGTTAGAAAACAATGGTCAAAACTGTTTCTATATGTAATTAAAAAGTAGAATTCAGTTAAAAAACATATCTTTGGGATACCCTGTCCTAGATATTCAATAGTCATTTGGAGAGATGAGTCCTGAGGTCAGAAGAGAAGTTGAGACTAAATAGACTTGAGGACCGTCAGTACAGAAGATGACAATTGAATCCAATAGAGCCAATGAAATCATCAAGTGAAGTAGTATGTAGAGGAAATGGGAAGAAGGATCAGGTGAGAAAAGAGCATATTCCAGGTTTGGGGGGTGGGAGGTGGGGACACCCTATGCAAGGCACAAAGATAGCAGATGGGGTTTCATATGTAAAGAACAGTAAGAAGGCTAATTTGGCTGGATGGAAGAGTGTGGAAGAGAGTAATATACATGGTATCCCAAAAGTCATCTCAATTTTAAACCAATAGAGCCAAGTTGTGAAGGACTTAAAATACTGATGAGGGGTTTATTTTTGATTCTATAGCTAATAGGGAGTCTCTTGAGTTTACTCAATTTGTTTGAATCCCATTTATTGTACTTTTTAAGATATAAAGAAGATTATGTTCTGCTTCTGCCCATCTATCAAACTCCTGTGCTATTAATATGGGTGAATATTCTGGCTAGAATATTGGTGTCAAATCTAAGTTTATTAAGGCCAGAATGTGATTTCATTGGTAATTAGTAGCAGAAGTATAAACTCAAACAGAAATAGATCCCATGTGCCACATAGTGATGTTGAAAACGTTATCTGTGTTGAATTGTACTTTTGCTTATTTTGTTGAACATTTCCCAATTATATTTTATGGTGATAGACCTTAGTTTCTTGAATTCAATATTATTTAGTAAAGCATTGGCCAGTAGGAGAAGGGAAAGAAAGAAGTATTGACTAAATGAATTCTAATGCTAAGCACTGGACTAAATATTGTCTCGTTTGACTTCCGTAAAAGTAAGCCAATCTAGCCATGGTGAAATGATGAGAAATCACAGATGAGTGTGATCCCAAATGACCGAGTTTTCCTGAGAAACAACTGTAATTCATAATCTATTGCCAATCTTGAGAATTCCCCTTTCTCTAGATACACACATCAATTTCTGTGGGTGAAGGTGATTTCATTTTCAAAGACTTAACTGTATCTGAGGACATTATTTTATCCCCAGACACTCATGAATGATTGTTCCACTCTTCTGGCCCTTCCACACATATTCTCAGCAGGAACCTGGTTTCCTGAGGTCGGCTGTGAATTGTTTAGTTGGTGGATATTTTCACTTCTGACTATGCTTCACTTCTTAGTTCCAAGATGAAAATTGCTCCTCAGCTTGAATTCTACAATTTAAGAACCTGAAATTTCCAGAAAAATAAATCCCATTCCCATCTTACCCTCTGGGTCTGATGCTTTCCTTTTAGATTATATATATATATATATATATATATATATATATATATATATATATATATATATATATATATATATAATTCAGATTTCTTGTCATAAAACATTCTTCTCCTGGATCATCTTCCAAATCTCCTCAACTTTGAAGGTAAAAAATACTAGGGAATAATCTAAAAGTAATAAGACTATTTATTGTAGAGTCCAGAATGTCGATTGCAATCTTGGTCAGACTGCCTTTGAATGACTGTGCTCAGTTCTGGGGACACCATTTCTGGAATATACACTGCCCTATTGCCAAAGTGAGAGGCTGCTTAAGAGTGGATGGAGAGCCGATCTCAAAGCCAGAAACATCTACCTGGGTACAAACCCTGACTGACAAATACTAGCTGTGTGACCCTGGGCAATTGTTTTATCTGCATTCCCATCAGGGTGTTGAAAGTAGGCAACCAGGATGAAGAAAGGACAAGAAACTATACCACATAATGACTGCTGAAGGAGATCTTAATTTCTGTGAGATCTTTGATGTCATTCATCTCTCTGGACCTGATTGTGGGTAAAATCTAGTGGATGGTGGGTCTTTTTAAACTTTAAAACTATGCTTCTATATGAGCTAAAGACAAGAAGTCTTGATGGGGAAAGGATACATGATAGCTGTCCAAGTATTAGAAAGGTTTTAATATGGGGGAAAAATTAGGCTTCTTAAATTTAAAACTGCTAGGGATCTTTGAAGAGACACATTGTGAGTAACTTACCCAGGGCCACATAGCTAGTGTTTGAGACAGGATGCAAATCCCCAGATCGTGGGGAGGGAAGGTTGGGAAATCCCTGGGAATTTTAATGTAATAAACTCATTAATTAATTAAAAATAAAGCACACCTGAACTAAAATTAAAAAAAGAAATTGCAGTAGGCAATTCGACAATTAGACATTTGAAAGGTAAATTTCAGGGTTATCTTTCAGGATGAGTACTAATCAGCTTTTAACAAATCTGCCTTACCTCAAATATAATCATAATGGTTAGCGTTTATGTGACAATTTAAAGATTTCAAAATATTTTATAAAGATTATCTCGTTTGATCCACACAACCATTCAGTGAGGTAGGTGTTCTGATTTCACCTTATAGATGAGCAACTGAGGGTGAGAGAGGTTAAACTAACTTGAAGCATTTATTAAGTACCTACTCTATGCCAGGAACTGTTCTAAGTGCTGAAGATATGAAGAAATGTCAAAAGGAATTAATTTAAAAGAAATATCAAAAGGATTTCAGAGAGCACAGCCTCCTTGGGAAGACCACAAGATCATCTCAAAGGAAAAGCTTTAAGATTAAGGAGGGCTAGGAAAACTAGGGAATTCCTGAAGCAGGATTCAAACCCATCTACCAGAATCCAAATGAATTTGGGCTCTGTCTACTATATCAGTTTTCCAGGAATGCCCCAATACATATTAATTTGTCTAGAAGAATTCCATGTTTGTGAAAGTTGTCTTTTAGGACATATATTTTATTGTTTGAGGCTATTAGCAAGAAATAATGGAAAAATTAGTTTTGCTACCATTATGGAAGCCTCAAGAATAGGGAATTGAATGAGACCCTTCTCTTATCTAGGGAGAGGGGAATATCTGGTAGACACATGCCATCCTGGGTGGGAATTATCTCTACTTTGCAAATTACAGCCTTATTCCACAGCTACAGCTCACAGAGAATCTAAAGGGTGATAAAGAGACCCTTAAAGTTTTCAACTTTTCTCTACCTTCTCCATTTTGCCTTATATTGGCAAAGCTTGAAACGAAAATGAAGATTGCTCATATCCTTTATTTCTTTTTCTAAAAGTAACTTTATTTTTAAGATACTTAAGAAGGCCATCAAAGCCCCTGCTTCTGGTCCATGTGAATGGGACATCTCCCAACACAAATGGGCAGAAAAACTTCAATTAAATTAGACAAAAATATCTTAAATGAACAAGAATTCTCCTTGAAATCTAACCATACGAATAATGTTCAGCTTTGTTTTGAATTCCTTTCTGCCTCTATTCCACCTCTTAATTCTTTCTACTCATTTGACTTAATGAGATAATTTTGAATTTTTTAAGGGAAACCATCCACGTTTTATGAAAAATACTATTCCATAAAGAAAAATAGGTCTGTTGTATGCTTTTATTTGCGTAATTGATTTGGCCTGCATTGTAGCCGCAGTCAAAAATGTGTATTTTTCTTTGAAAATGCAGTTTGGTTATCCTCTCATTTTCATTGTTCCCTTTGGACTTTGGCACCAGGAGCTGATTGTTTACAAAAGGCCTTAACCTGTGACATAATTAGGTATTAGGTTAGGTATTGTAGAGACTTGATAATAGATCAGATTAGGGTACATGCCAAATGATGTGATTGGGGTTTATTATTTTATTGTCAGTAATCTGTGATTTTGTCATTGTGGGTGCCTATGCAGAATTAACCCTTCTTCTGCCAAATAAAGAGTTGCTATGGTTAAAAAAAATCACAACCTTGCAACCAGCTTGACTTTTCTGAATTTAGCTAGGTTAGTTATCAATCAGGAGGAATATCGCATATCACTGGATCCATACTTTATCAATTAATTCATTAATCAATAAGCTTAAAAAACAGCAACAACAAAATCAAAAGCTTTCACAGTTTGGTAGAACCTTCTAGAACTTGTGCTATACTTGAAAAAATGCTGAGGCATTGGAGTGGGATTTTTGTTGTGTGCCCATTCCATTGCTATTTAATAAATTTTAATGAATTCAGTGGAGGCTTGATGTAACTC
Organism: Monodelphis domestica; assembly: GCF_027887165.1. Taxonomy (NCBI): domain Eukaryota; kingdom Metazoa; phylum Chordata; class Mammalia; order Didelphimorphia; family Didelphidae; genus Monodelphis; species Monodelphis domestica. Next base: position 16,728,270 of record NC_077230.1, on the reverse strand, counting down.
TGGGTGTTGGGGAGGGGCTAAATTTGTTCATGGAAATGACAAATGAAGGTCTCTCTGGTATATTATTCCATTTAGCTCTAGTGATCTCAGGGGATATAATCCATCCTCACCTAATACAAGAGTACTTGGAGATGCCTGGTCCTAGATGAAAATTACTTATGTGCTGGAATGTTTTCATGTACCCTATAATGATTTGGGGGGTCCTATTAGAATAAAACTCCTAGCTATGTGGAACTACAGTCCCTTATTTTCAAGATGGACATTAAAGGATGCTCAGCAGTTGCTCTCAGTTGGTTTTGAAGAGAGAATAAGGAGAAATGGCAAAGAATTTAGGTAGAAATAGAGAACTTCTGGACAGAAATAGAGATATAATTCAGCATTCACTGTCAAAGTTAGTGTTGCCATGGGGAGGTATGAATGGGGGGTGGGGTTGTGCATGCCTCATTATCCCTGGAGACTGCCATTCCTTCCCTTATCATCCTCTATCTAAGGAACTCTCTGGCCACTCTATAATCAGCCCTTTGGGACTCTCACGAGATTATCCTTTGTTCAAGGAATCCCCAGGACTGATAACAAGGGGCGCAGCAGCTAGACATAGAGATTTTACTTGCGAACAAGAGGAAGACAGTCAGATTGTTCAGACCATTTCTATAGGCTTTTGCATGAGTATGACCACACCAACAAGGGAAATACCTACAGTAACTAAGACATTTTGTATTTATGTTTTTCTTTTGGAACAGAGAAGAAAAAGAATTCCCAGTGCATTCTGCCTCATAAACACTTTCTGTAACTCACATTGCTAACAAGGAATTTTGTTAATATAGTCATTTATTCAACATGGAGTCATTCTTGCTCTTTTTTCCCAGGACTCTGGACCACCATTGCCCTTCCCACAATGCCCCTCTCCCCCCATGATCTTGCCCTCAGAAGTACAGTAATTAAAGTGACATTCTCCTCCTTAGTGACCTTTTTTCTAAAGGTGTTTTCTATACTATTAGCCACTAGTACCTAGCTACTGAGCTTGACTGAACTACTCACCATTAATTATGTTTCATAAAGGGATATTTACTTTGGGGATTTAGCCCTAAGTACAGCATAAACACTTTCCCCCCAACACACGGGGACACACTCTCCCCTATCCTACCTTGATCTCTGAGGAGAGTTGGGGTCAATCAATGTAATTTCTACATAACAGTGGGACCACAAGATCCACATCCAAATGGCTCACAGCTATCACTGGGCAAATGCTCCTGGGACATCAATACTAGGCTGGCTGCAAAACCCATTATGGACTTGATCTTCAGACTCTCCTGAGTCCTAGACTCCAGAACATCCAACACCTGAATATGGCTTGCTCTCCTAACCTTTTGAAATTCACAGGGTCACAGACCCCAACTTATTTCACCTAAAACAGAAAGGAACCAGCACTGCTGTAGGCAAGGAGCCAAGGCTCATGTTTGAAGAGCCCCATGTCTACCTTGTAAGGAAAAGACCCAAGGCATCTCATCTTCTAGCATCATCTCTCAAGAGAGGCCATCTGCAAAGGAATTAAACCAAGAGCATGGGTCCAGCAAAAAATAAAATAAAATGAAATAAAAAGGATTAAGGTCAATGAAAGCTTCTTAAAAGCACCCCCTAATTCTGATTCCATAACCCCAACCATGATGGAACCACATAATATCTACCCATGCTTCAAAGTCTTTCCAGGACACTTCCATTTTACATGATGATGACTCTCCTAGAAGACCTCCTTAGGTTCTTCCTCAGAGGGAATTCCATCAGTTGAGCATATGGATAGACTCTGTACAGGTTGGGAAAGATTGGGCTTGCTGACCAGTCCTATTACCCTAGAAACAATAAAACCACTTGTTCTTAGCTATGTGACTATGGGAAAATCCAAATCTTAGTTTGGCAAATAAAATATTCAAAATGGGGATGATAATAATACTTGCAGCATGTATCTTACAGGTTTATTTTGAGGCTCAAATGATATTGTGTTGTGGATCACCCAATCTACCAGCCTTCTGGACTTCTGGAATCTTCCCTAGTTGAGCCCTTGGGAACCAAGAGACTGTGACCATGTTTGAAGGGATAATTTTACTTTCTCCTTATATGAAAAGAAAGAAAGTACTGTAGAAAGTCAAGGAAGGGACTACTACAAGTCATTGCAATTGCTTCTTCCCTCCACCAAGAGAGGGAGAAGGGGAGGTGATGGACCAGAAGGAGGTGCTATGCAATGCAACTAGGGAGGAAGAAAGAAGATGGGAGAATGGTGTATTTTAGAGACAATGTTATACATTGCTCAGTTCTGTAGCTGCTGTTATGTTTCTGCCATTGCTATACCAAGGGAGTAAGATATTGGGAAATAACTGTATCTGCACAGTTTGGGGCCACAAGAATCACAAATGATAAAAATCTTAATTCCCTGCCTCTTACTTTATTCTTGCTGTCTCACTGAGCCTCTACATCCCATTCTTCATTTCTTGAAATAGTCTGCTAACTTCCTGTGTTTCCTAAATATCCTCAAAAGAAAACAGTTTCTCTAAAATACCATTCCTGGTGTCCCTGGGTGTCAAGGAGAAGAAAAAGCCGCTAAGCAGGATGATGGCTGTTCAACCCCCCATAAAGGCACAGAATTCTTTTTCTTATTTCTGGGATCACCAGCTAGGGGCTTGAGACAAGTCATAGAATTTATTTAGAAATAGAATAATAATTTATTCTTATTATATTAGAAATAGAATAATAATTTATAGAATTATTATATTGATAATATTATTTTATGTCTTACAAAGCATGGAAAGAGTTAAATGAATACTAACCAAGAAAAATTGGAGTTGGGGGAGATTGGGGTTATAAAGCTACCACTTGTACTTTCAGAGTGCCTCTGAGCCTCACTTGGTAAATGAATTGACAAAGAGAAAGCTATCACTTCTCTCTGAAGCAGTGCTCCTGGACATCAATCAGAGTTCTCTCCTGAAGCAGGTTATCTCTTTCTCTTTCTTTTCTTTCTCTCTTTTTCTAAATTTCCTAAAATGGGAAGGGGATAGTGGGAGGGTCATATTAATTTCAGAGAAAAGAGAAAAAAGATGAAGAACTTCAGGGTCAAATTGGTTCTTCATTAATTAGGGTTTGGAGATGGAAAAAGGGGGACTTTCAGGCCATATAGTAGGGTGCTGCCCTGCAATGGGGGCAGGCTCTCCCATAGAGCTGTCCGGTAACCATAACTCTATGAAAACTCCTGAGAAAGATTTAGGAACCTCCCAATTAGGTTACAGCTTCAATAGTAATCAAGTATATTCCAATTCTTTTGTTATTCTGAACAGTCTCATATTACCAGGTGAAATAGCATTGTTCTAGAAAAAACACAATTATTGACTTTCCTCCTATAATTTCTGCTGGCATGTAAAATGAATTTAAGGGATTGTCATTTTCTACACTTAGTTGACTGTGACCATTAAAACCATGAAGCAAGAACTTTAGCTTTATTTGTTGGTATGGAATTTGAAGAAATCATTATTTCAAAAATAGCGAACATATTGTCACATATTTCTTGGTGGCACTTTTTCAACTTTTAAAAATCCAAGCTTAAGAGAGAAATGGGATCCACCTCAAGATGGCGCCCTTGAATTAAGTTTCATGGAACATGAAGTAAGCTTTAGAAGTTACTTGTACTGTGAATTGATGCCTAAGGAGAAGGATGTTTCTAGGGATAGGAGAGTGGGTGAGGGAGACAAAGTTGGTCTTTGGAATAGACCGGGTCAATTCTAACTCTGGGGTTCCATGAATTTTTGAATTGTGATGATTCTACTAGTTCATTTGTAGTTTATCACTTATTCAATCAACAAGCATTTATTAATGTAACAGGAACTGGGCTAGGAACTAAAGTTAAAATGATAAAATTGGAACAGTCCCTGACCTCTAGGAATCTTCCAAAAAACAATTAGTCTGAGTTAGAGGACATCATATCTAGTGAATCTTCCCCTGGTACCTTGGTGAGCTCTAAGCAACCGTCTTCTCTGAAGTCTTCTAGGTAACCCTTTGACATCAAGATCTTGCCTTGACAGAATTCTAGTTAGTATTTCCCAAATAGCTTATTGATGTCCTAGAAGGCATTTAATATCCAACTGCCCATGCCCAGGGAGTGAGACACTGGGAAAGGACAGTAGCTCAACACACACACACACACACACACACACACACACAAACAAACAAAAAACCCTGACCTGTCTCTGTTTACACAAGAACTATAAATGATGAAACTTCTATTTCCCTGCCTCTTCCTTTATTCTTGAAGTCCAACTGATTCTCCACATCCCATTCCTTATTTCTTTAAATAGTCTGTCCACATTCTGTGTTTCCTAAATATTCTCAAAAGAAAATAGTTTCTTTAAAATATCTTTCTTTATGTCCAGGGGTGTTGGCTAAGACAAAGCAAAAGTAGCTAACAAAAGAAAAAGTGGCTAAGCAGGATGGTGGCTGTCAAGACTCAAAAAACCAGAAAATCTCTTTCTTATTGTTGAGGTCACGAGCTAGAGACTTGAGAAAAACCATAGATTTTATTGATATGCGTTGTTTTGGGTTTCCCAAGGCACCATGTTTATAAAGCATTTTGGAAATTTTCAAGTGCTACCCAAGTATTATTATTAGACAAGCCACTGGGTGCTTAGCACTTTCTATAAAGGTGGTTTGTGAGTGAAAGTCCACATTAAAGCCCTCAGAAACATCCGTGGCAAGCCTACCTCAAAATACAAGTGAAGCTGTTTAGATAAGATGATGCAGTATCATTCTCTGATAATTGCTCTTCACATACAAACTTTGCCTACAGATTTGATATAGTTGATTAAATTTATCAAGGCTTATAAAAATTTCCTTTGTATTCTAAATACTGAGAAATTTTATTTCTGATATTGACTTATTTCTGTTGAGACTCACATTTGTCCATTAAATCTCTTTCCTCATTCATTTGTTCCTAATGAATCCAAGGGATACTCTTTATACTCCCTAACACAGAACATCTTTTAGTTTGGGGAGATTGAAAAGTGAGATTGTTAGTTCTATTTGGAGTGGTAAACAAAACACCTTAGTTCAAGTATGTCTCTGGGCAGCTCCTTTGAGTCTTACATTGAAAAATATTAAATGAAACCATTCTTAATTGGATATAACCTGATTTTTTCTTCTAGGACTGGGCATGTGATTTTCTATCATCATCAAGGAATTGGGGAGGGACTGTAAAAAAATTATTCCTCCTCTTTATTAGGTATTCACCAATTGGAGATGTTAAGGGAAGACTGAAAAATGAGCTTCCAAAACTGTATTTAATAACCCACAATGCTGTATGTCTTTGCCTTTGATCCCTGAGAGATCACTGACCAATTAACTTATTAATTACTGCTCATTTGATCAATAAATTAATTTTCTTACCTGGAAACCAGTCTCTTGAAATTTTTAACTATCATAATTCTCTCTACCCTCTTCTTAATCCTCTCTTATAGTATCCCTCTTCTCTTCTCTCCATCTTTTTCTTCTTTCTTTCTGTGCTTGTCTCTTCTGTTTTTCTGTGCATTCACCATTCCCTCTTTCTGTGTGTCCCTCCAACTTGAGCTCCTCTGGGACTCTGTCTCTGAATGTTTCTCTCTTTTCTCCTCATCTTCTCACCTTATTTCTGTACTTTGATCTCTTTGTTTATCCACTTTTAAACCATCCTTTCTATATAATCCATCCCAGCCATCAATACTCCAACTCCACTTATTCTCTTTTATGGAGCCAAAATCAGAAAAATCTAGTAGATATCTGAAACATGATTTGAAACTAAGGACTTCCTGACTCCAGGCTCAAAACTCAGCCACCAGCTGCCTTATATGGAAGTTCAGAAATGGACATAGACAATTTAACATACACTTACATTTTTACTTAATTTAATCAATTCCAAAATAATAAATATTATTTTTATATATATAACATATAATAAATAATAATAAAATTAGCTAAAATAATTTAAATTACATATAAAATTTAAAATTTTCTGTACATAACAGAAACTCATAGTTTCGTCTTCAACTTTATATATTAAAATATTATCTTAAAAATTTTAAGACAAAAAAATTTTTTTTGAAAAGCATACCAAATATTTATGACCATGGTATAAATCCTTGTTGTTTTCCTTTATTTTCAAAGAGGACCAATGACATTACAGGGTTCAACCTGTAATGTAAAGGCTTGACTTGCATATGGATTGGATTTTAGTAAGGCAGGATTGCACAAGATATTAGCCTCACTCTTTTAACCAGTCCTCCAAGTTCAGTAGTAAGACAAAAATCTGGATGACTAGAGATGGCCCAGGATGAAGTAGAGGATGTTGGTGTCTTCAATGTCTGACCAAACTCTTCCACAGTACTGGCTCTAGCTATCTTCATGGTTGTTGGAACAAATTGTTCTCCCCTGCCCATTCCATTAGAGGAGGTTTTCATATGCTTGGGGTAAACATCCCCCTGAGTCACTGACTGGTTGGGGTGTATAGATCCATTCATATATTTTGGAGGTCATGCTTTTATAAAAAATTTTCAGAAAAGTTTTTTTCCCTATTTAACTGTTTCCCTTTTAATCTAAGTGCATTGATTTTGCTTGTGCAAATTCTTTTTAATTGTGCATAACTGAAGTTATCTATTTTGTCTTTTATGACCATTAATATTTCTTGTTTAGGTAAATATTTTCTATCCATACTTATGTATAGGTATCTCTTTCCCTTACTTTATAATATATTTAGGATATGTTCACTTATATTTGACTTATTGGGAATCAGTCTTCATTTGGGATTATTTGGGTATATGATATGAGATTTGTTTTTTGTTTATTTGTTTAAAATCTGTTTTATAACTGCTACTAAGTATCTGTTCCAAAGCAGAAGAATGGTAAGAGCAAGGCAATTATAGTTAAGTGACTTGCCCAGAGTCACACAGCTAGAAAGTATCTGAGATCACAGTTGAACCCAGAATCCCCCATCTCCAGGTCTGGCTTTCTACCTACTGAGCCACCTAACTGCACCTGAGATATTGTTCTAAACCTTTTTGGTTTCATGAATCCCTTTGGATGGAGTTCAGTGAAACCTACAGCATTCCTTTCCAGTACAATATCTTTAAATTCATAAAATATAATAAAGAAAACACATTTTTATTGAAATCCAATGATCACAACAGGAACAAGTTTATAGACCCCAGTATCTGCAAGACTACTTTTCAAGTTTTCACAGCAATATTGGTCAAAGAGGAAATCCTTACCACAATAGTTGATTTTCTTGTACTATTATGTCTAACCTCCTCTTTTCCCCTAATTCTTACCTTTTCTCTTATAATTAACAAATATAAGTACAAATCTATAATTTACTATATTAAAATATATATGTCTCATCCTTTATTCCTAGTGCATTGCTTTTCTGACTAGAGATGGGAAGCTTTTTTATCTTTGACCCCCTGGATTTTCAGCCAATCGTTGCATTGATCAGGGTTTTTACAACTTTGGACACTACAGCTGTAGTCAGTATATAAATTGTTTTCCTGATTCTGTTCACTTCACTTTGCACCAATTCCTACAGATTCTTCTAGTTTTATGTGAGTCAGAAAGTATATATAATTTGATGATTTTTAGAGAGGTGGGAGTGCTATAATTGTGAATTGTGAATTGCTTTCCAGAGCAGCTGTACAAACAGAATTATAGAGACAATGCATCAAAGTACTTCTTCCCCCACATCCCTTTCAACAATTGCTATTTTCCCTTATTGTCATTTGTGCCAAGTTATGAGAGCAGGCCATGTGGAGTAATGGATGGAATACTAGAATTGGATTCAGGAAGTCCTGAGTTCATAATCCAACATCAGACACTTACTGTGTGAACCTGGTCTTTTCATTCCTCTATATGTTTCAGTTTTCTCATATGTAAAATGGCTTAAGAGTCCTTGAAAACCTTTCCAATTCCTTTGGAGATCCTATGACCTAGGAGTTATTTTAATTTACACTTTTCTAGTTTATTAGTGATTTAAGATATTTTTCCATATCATTATTGATTACTTCTTTTTTATCATCTGTTCATATAATTTGAACATTTATTTGAGAATGGCTCTGGTTATTACATAATTTAATTAGTTTCTTATGTAATTTGGATATTAGAACTTTGTCAGAAAAAAAAAAACTTGCTGCAAAGATTTTTCTAAATTAACTGTTTCCTTTCTGGTTTTCACTACATTAATGTTGTTTAGGCAAAAGCATTTCAATTTTATACAATTGAAATATTTGGCTTAAAGTTCTATGATCATTTCAATCCCTTGTTTGGTCAAAAATTCTTCTTCCCACAGTTGCAAAGAATATTTCCTTCCCTCCACTACTAATTTGTTTATAATGTGACTTTTTAGACTGAGTCATTTATTTTGTTATGTGGTATGAGATACTGCTCTAACACTATTTTCTGCAAGACTGAAGATTTTCTGGTTTTCCCAGAAGAAGACATTGAATACTAAATTTTCCCTGTGATAGCTGAGATGTCTGTGTTTATCAAATACTATTCTTCTATTTGTTAACAGGTTTTATTCTCTTAATCTCTCTCCATTGACAGTTTTATTGTTTAAAAAACTAATATCAAATAGCTTTCATGATCATACTATTATGTTAAAAATGGAGAGGGAAGGGAATAAACATATATACACATATATGTCACCTATTTGCCAGCTGCCATGTAGAGTGCTTTTTTTTTTTTTTTTATAAAAACCCTTACCTTCCGTCTTGGAGTCAATACTGTGTATTGGCTCCAAGGCAGAAGAGTGGTAAGGGCTAGGCAATGGGGGTCAAGTGACTTGCCCAGGGTCACACAGCTGGGAAGTGTCTGAGGCCAGATTTGAACTCTAGGGCTAGCTCTCAATCCACTGAGCTATCCAGCTGCCCCCAGAGTGCTTTTTAAAAAAAATTTTATAGTATTTTATTTGATCATTTCCATGCATTATTCATTAAAGACAAAGATCATTTTCTTTTCCTCCCCCCCCCCCCCCCGTAGCCGATGCGTGATTCCACTGGGTATCACATGTGTTCTTGATTCGAACCCATTGCCATGTTGTTAATATTTGCATTAGAGTGTTCGTTTAGAGTCTCTCCTCTGTCATGTCCCCTCAACTGCTGTAGTCAGGCAGTTGCTTTTCCTCGGTGTTTCTACTCCCACAGTTTGTCCTCTGCTTATGGATAGTGTTTTTTCTCCTAGATCCCTGCAGATTGTTCAGGGACATTACACCGCCACTAATGGAGAAGTCCATTATGTTCAATTATACCACAGTGTGTTTGTCTCTGTGTACAATGTTCTCCTGGTTCTGTAGAGTGCTTTAAAAAAAAAACAAAATAAAAAACAAATATCATCTCATTTTATTCTTACAATAAGCCTGGTAGGTAGGTATTATTATTTTCCCAATTTTAGTTTCTGAGGTTGACACCAACTGAGGTTAAGTGACTCATTTAGGGTCACTAGCTAGTGAGTATCTGAGGCCAGATGTAAACTCAAACCTTCCAGACACTAGATCCAGTGCTCTAGCATATCAGATACTGAAACCCCTTGTGCTAAAATTTCTATTCTACTTTCCTCCCCATTATTTTCCTTAGAATTCTTGATTTTTGTTCTGTTTTTGAAGGAATTTTCTGATTATTTTTTTCTAGTTTTGTAAAATAATTATTTGGTAGTTTAGTATGACAATGAGTAAGTGAATTTAGTTATTACTGTCATTTTTATTTTATCAGCATAGTTCAATGATGATAGCCAATATTTCTCTAAATATATCTATTCTTGTAAAGAATGTTTCATATTTGTACTCATATAATTCCTGTTTGTTAACTAAATTATTGCCTAAATGTTTTACACATATTACAGTTATTTTAAATGGAAATTATCTTTCTATCAATTCCTCCTGAGTTTTGTTGGTAGTATTAGACTATTGATTTTGGCAGATTTAATTTCTATTCTGCTGTTTTGCTCAAGTTATTGTGTTTTTTTCCATTTTGAAAATTTTATTTAATTAGGCAATTTAGAACACTTTTCCTTGGTTACAGGAATCATATTCTTTCCTTCCCTCATCTCCCCCCATTTCATCCCATAGCCGACTCGCAATTCCACTGGGTTTTACATGTGTTCTTAATCAGAACCTATTTTCATGTTGTTGCTGTTTGCACAAGGACGATCATTTAGAGTCTACATCCCCAATCATATCCCCATCAACCCATGTAACCAAACAGTTGTTTTTCTTCGGTGTTTCTCCTCCCACAGTTTTCCCTCTGAATGTGGATAGTGGTTTTTCTCAGAAATACCTCCAAGTTGCTCTGGATCACTGCATTGCCACTAATGGAGAAGTACAATACATTCGATTGTACCACAATATCAGTCTCTGTGTACAATGTTCTCCTGATTCTGTTCCACTCACTCTGCATCAATTCCTGGAGGTTATTCCAGTTCCCATGGAATTCCTCCAGTTCATTATTCCTTTGAGCACAATAGTATCCCATCACCAACATATACCACAATTTGTTCAATCCTCAATTGAAGGGCATCCCCTCATTTTCCAATTTTTGGCCACCACAAAGAGTGCAGCTATGAATATTCTTATACAAGTCTTTTTCCTTATTATCTCTTTGAGATACAAACCCAGCAGTGCTATGGCTGGATCAAAGGCAGACAGTCTTTTAGCACCCTTTGGGCATAGTTCCAAATTGTTCTCCTAAAATGGTTGGGTCAATTCACAACTCTACCAGCAATGCATTAATGTCCCAACTTTGCCATATTCCCTCCAACATTCATTACTTTCCTTTGCTGTCATGTTAGCCAATCTGCTAGGTGTGAGATGATACCTCAGAGTTGTTTTGATTTGCATCTCTCTGATTATAAGAGATTTAGAACATTTTTCATGTGCTTATTAATAGTTTTGATTTCTTTATCTGAAAATTGTCTATTCATGTCCCTTGCCCATTTATCAATTGGGGAATGTTGGTTTTTTGTACAATTGATTTAGCTCTTTATAAATTTGAGTAATTAGATCTTTGTCAGAGGTTTTTCTTATGAAGCTTTTTTTCACAATTTGTTGCTTCCCTTCTAATTTTGGTTGCATTGGTTTTGTTTGTACAGCAACTTTTAAAATTATCGTAATCAAAATTATTTACTTTACATTTTGCGATTTTTTCTAACTCCTGCTTGGTCTTAAAATCTTTCCTTTACCAAAGATCTGACATGTATACTATTCTGTGTTCACCAAATTCATTTATACTCACCTTCTTTATATTCAAGTCATTCACGCATTCTGAGTTTATCTTGGTGTAGGGTGTGAGATGTTTACCCAAACCCAATTTTTCCCATACTGTCTTCTGATTTTCCCAGCAGTTTTAATCAAATAGTGGGTTTTTTTCTGAAAAGCTAGGATCTTTTGGCTTATCAGACTGTCTTGCTGAGGTCACTTACCCAAAGTCTATCCCACTGATCTTCCCTTCTGTCTCTTAGCCAGTATCATATTGTTTTGATGAACATTGCTTAATAGTATTGTTTGAGATCTGATACTGCAAAGCCACCTTCCTTCATATTTTTTTTTTCATTATTTTCCTGGATTTCCTTGATATTTTGTTCTTCCAAATGAACTTTGTTATGTTTTTTTTTTCTGATTCAATAAAAAAAGTTTTTTGGTAGTTTGAGGGGTATGGCACTAAATAAGTAAATTAATTTGGGTTAGGATTGTCATTTTCATTATGTTAGCTCAGCCTACCCATGAACAATTAATGTTTTTCCAATTATTTAGATCTAGTTTTAATTGTGTGGAGAATGTTTTGTAGTTGTGTTCATATAGTTCCTGTGCTTGTCTTGGCAGATAGATTCCCAAGTATTTTATATTGTCTAGGGTGATTTTAAATGGAATTTCTCTGTCTAATTCTTGCTGCTGAGATGTGTTGGAAATATATAGAAATATATATATATTACATATATATATATATATATTACATATATATATGCTGATGACTTATGTGGGTTTATTTTGTATCCTGCAACTTTTCTAAAGTTGTTGATTATTTCAACTAGCTTTTTAGGTGATTCTCTAGGATTATTTAAGTAGCTATCATATCATCTGCAAAGAGTGATAACTTGGTCTTCTCATTGCCTATTTTAATACTTTCAATTTCTTTTTCTTCTTTAATTGATACTGCTAGTGTTTCTAGTACAATGTTAAATAATAGAGGTGATAATGGGCATCCTTGTTTCACTTCCTGATCTTATTGGGAAGGCTTCTAGTTTATCCCCATTGTAGATGATGTTTGCTGATCGTTTTAGATATATACTGTTTATTATTTTTAGGAAAGGCCCTTCTTTTCCTGTGCTTTCTAGTGTTTTCAAAGGGATGAGTGTTGTATTTTGTCAATGCTTTTTCTGCATTTATTAATCATGTGATTTTTGTTGGTTTGCTTATTAATATGGTCAATTATGGGGTTGGTTTTCCTGATATTGAACCATCCTTGCATTCCTGGTAAAAATCACACCAGATCACAATGAATAACCCTCCTGATCACTTGCTGGAGTCTTTTTGCAAGTATTCTATTTAAGATTTTTGCATCTATGTTCATTGAGGAGATTGGTCTATAGTTTTCTTTCTCTGTTTTTGACCTTTCTGGCTTTGGAAACAGTACCATATTTGTGTCATAAAAGGAATTTGGTAGAACTCCTTCTTGGCTTATTCTGTCCAATAGTTTGTATAATATTGGGATTAGTTGTTCTTTGAATGTTTGATAGAATTCATTTGTAAATCCATCTGATCCTGGGTTTTTTTTTTTCTTAGAGAGTTCTTTGATGGCTTGTTCAATTTCTTTTTCTAATATGGGGTTATTTAGGTATTCTATTTCTTCTGTAATTGAGGCAATTTATATTTTTGTAAATATTCATCCATATTACCTTGATTGCCATATTTATTGACATATAATTGGGCAAAATAGTTTTTAATGATTGCCTTAATTTCCTCTTCGTTAGAGGTGAGGTCTCCCTTTTCATCTTGGTTACTGTTAATTTCATTTTCTTCTTTCCTTTTAAAAATTAGATTGACCAGTACTTTGTCCATTTTATTTTTTTCCAAAGTACCAGCTTCTAGTCTTATTTATTAATTCAATAGTTCTTTAACTTTAAATTTTATTAATTTCTCCTTTAATTTTTAGGATCTCTAATTTAGTTTTCATCTGAGGATTTTTAATTTGTTCACTTTCTAATTTTTTAATTTGCATGCCTAATTCATTGACCTCAGCGCTCCCTAATTTGTTAATATATGAACTCAAGAATATAAATTTCCCCCTGAATACTGTTTTGGCTGCATCCCATAGATTTTGAATGGATGTCTCATCATTGTCATTATCTTCAATGAAATTATTTTTTTCTATGATTTGTTCTTTAACTAATTTGGGGAATTGTAGTATTTAATTTCCAATTAATTTTTTTTATTTTCCTCTCTATGTACCCTTACTAATTATTCTTTTTATTGCATTGTGATCTGAAAAGGTTGCATTCATTATTTCTGCTCTTTTACACTTGTTTGCAAAGTTTTTATGCCCTAGTACATGGTCAATCTTTGTGAATGTACCATGTGCTGCTGAAAAGAAGGTGTATTCCTTTTTGTCCCTATTTATTTTTCTCTACTTATCTATTAACTCCAATTTTTCCAAGATTTCATTCACTTCTCTTACTTCTTTCTCATTTACTTTTGGTTTGATTTATCTAGTTTGGATAGAGGAAGATTCAGGTCTCCCACTAGTATAGTTTTTCTATCTATTTCATCCTTGAGCTCCACTATTTTCTTCTTTAGAAATTTGGATGGTATACCATTTGGTGCATACATGTTGAGTACTGATATTTCCTCATTGTTTATACTGCCTTTTATCAGGATGTAATTACCTTCCCTTACTCTTTTGGCTAGATCTATTTTTGTCTTGGCTTTGTCAGATATCATGATTGCTACTCCTGCCTTCTTTTTATCAGTTGATGCCCAACAGATTTTGCTCCATTTGCTTACCTTTACCTTATGTGTATCTAACTTCCTCATGTGTGTTTCTTGTAGACAACATGTGGTAGGATTTTGGTTTCTAATCCACTCTGGTATTTGCTTGTGTTTTATAGGTGACTTCATTCCATTCACATTCAGAGTTATGATTACCAGCTGTGTATTTCCCAATATTTTGATTTCCACTCATAGTCTTGCCCTTTTTCTTTCACTATTTCCTTCTACACCAGTGTTTTGCTTTTAACCAGTCCCCCTAATTCCCACCCTTATTTTACTTCCATTTCTATTCCCCCTCCCTTCTTATTATTCATTGACTAGATAGAAACTGTCAATTGTAATATCTTTTTTCTTTTTCTGTTGTTTACTCATATTTTCCCCTTCTTTCCCCCCTGTACTTACCTGTAGTCTTGGTATTCTCATTATGTGCTGGATCTGTGAGTTTGGACTGTTCTGACCTGATGGGGCTTCTTCTCTGTTCTGCTGATTGATCAGGTTATCAGATCTTCCCTGGCTGACAGCAAAAGCTAAAAAGGATCTGGGCTTCCTGTCCTGTTGTCAAGGTTGTTGCCTGTAGTTTGTTGCAGCTTTTGCCCTTGGAGCTTAGTCAGCAAGGCTCTCAGATCAGTCTGTCAGGGATTGGTGTTGGAGATTGAGCTTCCCTGCCTTCTGAAGGCTTCTTATCTGCCCTATTGATGAGATTGAGTCAGGGTGGAGTTGATCTGCAAAGCTGGATGTGCCCTGATGCCAATACCTTGAGTGGGGTGGGGCAAGATGGGGCATCTTGGCTGAGACTAGGCTGCCTGCTCTTAGCTTCTCCTCCAGCTGCCTCTATGCCACTTGTGTTCTACTTTCTGAGCCTAGCACAACTTTGTTGGCAAGGTACTCCCTCTGGACTAGTGTCCTTGCCTATCCAGAGATTCTAGCTTCTACCAGAGGCTCAGCACCGTAGGTGGGGGAGGGGTCCTGGGACTTTCCTTCTTCCTTCCCCTTAAACCCGTGGGTTCAGCCTTAGTTTTCTCATCTGTAAAATAGAGAGAAAAATAGTACTTATCTAAGAGAATTGCTGTGAGCACCAGATGATAAAATGTATGTAAAGTGCCTTTTAAAACTTAAATGCCATTGTATGCTAATATTTTATTTAATATTTTGAGTTAATATTCATTAAGGATATTATTCTATAGTTTTCTTTTTTTCCCTCTTCCTGGTTTAGATAACAAATCCATATTAAACCATAAAAGGAGTTTCAGAGGATGACTTTTTTCCTATTTTTGTAAAAAGTTTTATATTATAATGAATTATTCCTTTAATTTTTAATAGAATTCCACTTTAAACTCCTCTGGTTCTGGAGTTTTTTCTTTGGAAATTCCTTTATGACTTCTAGTTGTCATTTTTGAAATTAACTTTTTTTGATTAAGAGGATCAATTTTCTGTGAAAAAAATATCTTGTTTTGTCAATATTTTCTGCATATACATTTTTAAGGTGTCATTTCAATTTATTTGATTTCATTCTATTTATAGCTAAAGAATTAATTCTGAGGATACACAGTGGTCTTTTATCTCCTTCAGTGGTCTTTCCTTTACTCATTTACCTGAATGGACTGCTGGGTCTAGAGTCAGTAACATGTGAGTTCAAATCTAGATTCACACATTTACTGACTATGTGATCCTAAGTGAAGTATTTAACTTCTGCCTACCTCAGTTTCTAGAACTATAAAATAGGGATAATAATAACACTTAAGGATTAAATTGCAATATTTTAAAACAATATTTATTGCAACATTATTTACAAAATGTTTATAATATTTGTTTATCAAATAAAATATTTTTAAAGCCATTAGCACAGTGCCTGTCACATAGTAGGCAATTCATTAATACTGTTAACTTCTCTTCCCTTTAGTAACTGTATTTATGAATCCAATGATAATATAACAAATTGTGATTTTGGGATTTGGGCCTTTCACTTTGTATTTTTGTATTTGTATTACTTAAATTATTTTTTTGTTTGCTTTATTTTTGCTTATATGAGTTTTAGATACTTTGTTGAATTTTATCTGTCATTACTTCATATTTAAATTAGAGACTGTAAAATTTTAAGATAATTAGATCTAAATTTAATTGTTACAATATCAAGTCATTATTGGGGGGGGTCACCCCATCTCAGGTAATATAGTGCCAGAAGTCCCAGAATTTAACTATAAAGCGAAATATTGGAATTAAGAAAATTTCTTTTAATCAGCATGCAAAGAGGATGCATATAGAGCCTGTGTCTCCTCTTTAGTTGGGTCAAGCAGGGAACATTTTGTGATTGGTTGAAAGAGTCAGTCATGATCTTTGGATCCACACATAAACACAGGACAGCAGTTGGGAATCCAAGATTCTAGGTGTGGGAATGATTTGTAGAGGTAGAGTTTTTACTCTTTACCAGAAGGCAGCAGAAGAGGGGAGAAGAAAGGAACTTTTCCTCTCCCTTGACCACCATTGGTCATATCAATTGAACTACTGGATCAGTAGGGCATCATTTATTCAGGTGGGAACAGAATAATAAACCAAGAATAAATATACATATGGAGATTTAGTTATCTAAGAAAGGAACTAGTTTCGGAAATCATGGTCTCTTTGTATAGATATGCCAATTAAAGACTTATCGAAAGAATATATGTAGCCAGCCCAGGTCAGTGGTGTGACTACTTCTCCAAAGAAAGGATTTCTAGTTCCAGAAGTTATAGGTTACTCCTTATTACAAATGTATCTTATATATGTGACCTCTTATCAATAAATGCATCTTATATGTGTGACCTATTATCATTGTAATCTAAGTTTGACTTCACTCTTTCCAAGGATGCTATGTGTATTTGTGGGAGATTAAACTCCAAGCTTTTGGGGAAATGTTTTGTATTTATTGTTATTACAATTCTATTTTAATAAATACCTTTGCTATGATCTAAATAAGTCTACTGGCTGATTACTAATGAGAAGTACACTGCTGGGGACTATTAAACTAGAGTACCCACCACGTATACCTAGAAACCCATCAGGTTTACTTAGCTACCCACCAGGATAACTAGAAACATAAAGCTGTAACTCTCTTCTGAAGACAAAACTATGTGTAAGTACAAGTTGGGGAAGTAGTTCCAGAGGGGATTCTATAGGTGTAACCATTTGCAACTAATTTCAATTTTTTAAAGTTTTAAAAAATGTTTAAAGATGTTTGAGAAATCAATGAATTAAATAGAACTCACCAGCATTATGTTGAAAATTTTAAGAGAAAAATCTTCTATACAAAGAATTTAAGATGTTATGTTACTTTTATCTTTTATGCAAAGATTGCTTAATCTCATTTCCCATTCCATGTCCAGGTGGTGGCAGATCATACTTATGTTGAGATTCAGTATGTACTAACTCAAATTTTATTTGTGCAGTAACCACTGTAACACATTGTCAATTGAGTAAATTACTATTAGGTTCACTTTTATTGACTTCATTTTTAACAGTTTCTCAGAAAAACAGTGCATTTATGCATTCTTTGTATTAAAAATACCTCGTAATCTTGGTATTTGCTTCACTACCTTACCATCTTATTCTAGAAGCTCTACATCCCTTCCCTCCTATATAGCAGTGTTCACCATACAGTTTGGAAAACTCTAACTTACTGTGAATTCACTCAGAACAAGAGGCAACATTTCATAAACAATAATTTAAAAATGTTTAAATTGGAACTGGGTCTTGAACAATATTATTAAATGTTACCAAAATAAATATTTCATTTTATATTTAATCACCGCAACTAAGCATTAATTATTAGAATAAGAAAAGAACAAATCAAGTGCTGATTATTTTGGAAGCAGAATTTTCCAACAAAGATGCATGCTAGAACAGTACAATAGTGATCACTTCATATTTAACTGGCACAACACAACTTATAAGGAGGGTCACTGTTGCAAAAGGATAGAAGTGTCAACCTGAAATAAATGGTCTACTTATGTAGCAAAGGCAAGGATCTCTCATTGAGTCAAGGGGGTTGTAAACCAGGACTCCCCACAGCTTGAGCGAAGTGAAGGCGTGCCCAGAAGGGCAGAAGGGGCAGGATTTAAATACACTTGAGTAGTGGGGAGTGCTCAGGAGGGATGGCAATAGGGAAAGTTGTTGTTTTTCAAAGTAGTCAAAAGGCTTAGGACTGCATCTCTTCAGGACAATGGTCAGCAACAAGGAGAGTCCAAGGAAACAATAGAACCAATTTTCAATTGATTGGTACCATCTTGCCCATCCTCAGGAAGTCTGTGGCTTTGGCAGGCAAGGTCAGGTCATGGTTGGCTACATTCAAGAGTGCTCTTCAGGATCTCTCAGTCCTTTGATAGTCAGTTTAAAAATGGCAGCTAGGTGGTGCCACAGTGGATAAGAGCTCTGGACCTAGCGGCAGAAAGCCCTGAATTCATATCCTGCCTCAGACATTTATCTATGTGACTAGACAAATCACTTAACCTGTTTGTGTTGTAGCCTCCTCATTTGTAAAATGATTATAAAGCTCAATGATTAGCACCCATTTCACAGAATCATTGTAAAGAGAGAATGAGTAAAGAACTTTGCAAATCTTTAAAGCACTAAATGAATGCTAGCTATTATTATTAATAAATCCTTCTCTTGGGGGCAGCTAGGTGGCTCAGCAGATAGAGAGCCAGGTCTATAGACAGGAGGTACTGGATTCAAATTTGACCATGGGCACTTCCTAGCTGTGTGACCCTGGACAAGTACTATAACTTCCCCAATTGCCCAGCCCTTATCACTCTTCTGCTTTGGAACCAATATAGTGTTCATTCTAAGAAGGAAAATGAGGGTTAAAAAAATAATAACTTAAAAACATTTACAATCCTCATTTGAAGTGCCCATAAAAATCAGTGAATAATTGACAAAGACACTGATGATAGTTGTGAATGAGCAGCTACAGACACTGGAGAATCGATCAGAGGATGCTTTGGAAGTACAAAGTTTACAAGTAATAATCATTAGTAAATTTATTTTGTTTTGCTTTTGTTTCCACACAAGTGGTAGTGAATCTGGTCAAAATCACAGTTCAAGTCCCACCTTTGTATGATACCATGACATACCTATACCTCCTTCATATCCCCCGGCAACTCTAAAACTTGAAGTTGTAGAAAATTTGTTCATTTACTATGGGAAAGGGAGTTTCATATATATACATATATATTTATATATACATATAAATATTATTTATATATATAAATTATACATAATTTATATATTTTTAATTTTTAATTTAAATTTTTAATTTAATTTTTTAAATTTAATTTAATTATATATTTTTTATTAATTTATTATATATATAATATAAATTATTAATTTATATTTTTAATTTAATTTAATTATAAAATAATAAAATAAAATATATATAAATATAAAAATTATATATACATATAAATATATATATAAACTTACTTAATAAAATGAGTGAACCTAGTAAAATGCAAGGTTATAACTTCAAAGGTGACTCAGATAAATAAGTACTTCAATTAAAAGTCCTCCCATGTAAATGACTTGAAAACTTTAAGATATCATATAAAATTAATTATAATTTCATTTTCATCCATTCTAATTTGGTATTCATTTTGTCTTGTGCTCTAACTAGGTGACCTTCTTACTATACAAAGAACTATTTTGTAAATGATTCCATTAATTGATACCCAGTCATTTCCTCTTGTTTATTCTGGTGTAACCTGGGAAAACTTTTTGTTTTGCTCTCTCTTCTCTTTGTTTTTGAAGCTTTCCTGGGCCTGATGGGCAGCTGTATAAAATGCCAGGACTGAAGTCAGGACTCATCTTCCTGAATTTAAATTTGGCCTCAAATACTTACTAATTGTGTGACCCTGGGCAAGTCACTTAACCCTGTTTGCCTTAGTTTCTCATTTTTTTTTAAGAGAGAGAAAAGGAAGTGGCAAAGCATTCCTGCATCTTTGCCAAGAAAACCCCAAATGGGGTCCCAGAAAGTCAGACACAATTGAAAGGAATGAACAACAGTAACAAAAATGGGCTTGATATAGATCAAAAGTGGATCAAAGCAGATTGAATTCTAGGATTTTTTTTTTAACACAAATGGCATTGCTCTAGGATGACTATAATTTACTGCTCTTCTCTCCATCATTGGGACTTCCAAATGTGGTTGAGAGACATGAGTAGGATGGCAAGAGGAAGGAGACATTAAACCTGAGCAGAGGAGGCTGATTCAAACAGTTGGGACAAGATGGTATGACTAGCCGTCAGATTGGTAAACTGAGAGACCCTCTTTTCTCAGGTTCTCTTTATCCCTGAGACGTTGTGAATGAAAATCATTCCCCATCTCCAATTCCCTACAAAAGTAGAGCACTAAAAATGGACTTTTAAAAACTGGAGACCGGAAGGAAAAGGGAAAGAGAGAGTGATATCTATTCCAGTAAGAAGATGTTTTTGTTTTCTTTTTCCTGTTAATCTCTTAGATATTAAAACTGCTGTGATCACTGTGTTGTTTGTCTGAATCTTCTGGTAGATCTGAGAAAGTGAAGGGTTGAAGGTCCTAGACAAGAGAATTATAGCAATTACAATGTTAAATATTAGGATTTCATCCCCTACACTGGGACTGTGGAGGTAGTAGACAGTGGAAGAGTTAAACAAGAAAATAAAAGGTGCAGGTACCATAACAAGGAAAGATGACTCTGTTTTTCTAGGTTCAAGAGACCCCTCAATCTCAGTAGGAATATTAGGATATATTTAAAGATTGGCTCTTCTATACTGCTACCTTCAGGTTGACTCATATATTGCACGCTGAGTGAAATCAAGTCCTTGGTTAGATTTTACCTTTTTTTCCATTATAAATAATAGTAATAATAAAAACCCAAATACTTTGTAACATTGACATACAGCTTCTGAGCAACATGAAAGCCTTTGCTCTCTATGAATTCTTATTCCTGGACCTAATTTTTCTGCCATATTTTAAAATGCCTTCATAGTGAAGCCATTTCATATCAACATATATGTTGACCAGATTTAGAAGATTTTTGCAAGTTCTTCATAGAATTCACCTGCCTGTTCATACTCTGCAATAGATGGTAAGCATAAAGTGCTCTTCCCTTCCTGTTTTGTTTGCTTTTATCTATGCTCATGAAATAATGGTTCTTATTGCCTTTAGGCACGTGATGAAGCAAATTCCTTCAGCTGGTTCTTCAAAGAGAACTTGTGAGCTGCGCTCCCCTTTGGCTACAAGTTCCTTGTGTCTTCTGGTTTCACTAGGACTGTCAGTACTGGCATAATTCAGTTCCTCTCTTGGCATATCAAGTCATAGGTTCTTGAGGGAGGATCTTACCCATAGACTACCAAAGGTTTAATGAATGTTTTTTAATTATGTAAGAATCATCTGCTCCCTTTTCTGCTTCTCTGCTACTATTACCAAAGAAGAAGGATGCATGAGATGGAAGACTGTTAGTTTTTCCTTCATGGGTCGCCATGAGCAATGAATTGTTATCTATTGGCCAAACTATTAGTGATGAGCTTATTTATGCTTGGTGAGACTGGTTTCAGCAGATACAGATATCATCTGAGTCAGGCTTGAAATCTTTCCAGCTTGGTAGAACCTGCCAGAACTTCTGTTTTCTTGGTATAGCCTTTCATAACCAGGATTACTCATTTGCTACTGAGGCACCAGAATAGAACTTTTGTGAAAGGAGCTACTTATAAGTTTATATTATTAATAAAAATATAACATTTGTATGATTATATATGTCATATATTGATATCATCTATTAGAAATTCAAGAAGGAGGGGGCAGCTGGGCAGCTCAGTGGATTGAGAGCCAGGCCTACAGATGGGGGGTCCTGGGTTCAAATCTGGCCTCAGACACTTCCCAGCTGTGTGACCCTGGGCAAGTCACTTGACCCCCATTGCCTAGCCCTTACCACTCTTCTGCTTTGGAACCAATACACAGTATTGATTCCAAGATGTAAGGTAAGGGTTTGAAAACAAACAACCCTATTTCAACTCTTACACATTCCTGTAATAGAGGTTAATGAAAAGAAGGTTTCTCTGTCTGACCTTGGGCAAGTCATTTTATTCATCCTAGACTCAGTTTCCTCACATGTCAAATGAGGAGAACGATTTCTAAGATCTTTACCAGTTTTATCACTCTGTGAGCTACAATGTGGCATAGTACATAGAATACTAGTCTTTGAGTCAGGAGAAATGAGTTCAAATGCTGAACCAGACAGCTGTGAACTCTTTCATGGTGGGTCAGTCTTTTGGGTTCTTGGTTTCTCACTCTAAAAAGTAACACTTTTTAAAATTTAATTTAATTTTTAATTTAATTTTTTTATTTCACAAGGTTAACTATTTTTTAAAAAGAACTTCCATTTTGTAATTGGTATTAAGTATTGATTATAAGGCAAAAGAGTAGTAAGGGCTAGGCGATTGCAGTGAAATGACATAACCAGTGTCTGAGGCTAAATTTGAACCCAAGTCCTCTTGACTCTGGGTGTGGCACTCTATCCACTATGCTATGCAGCTGCCCCTCACAGGATTAACTTGGAGTAGTATGATATAAAAGTTAGTTCTTGGTCTTATTACAATTTTACATTTCTTTGTTCTTACCATCGT
Source organism: Monodelphis domestica (assembly GCF_027887165.1). Taxonomy (NCBI): domain Eukaryota; kingdom Metazoa; phylum Chordata; class Mammalia; order Didelphimorphia; family Didelphidae; genus Monodelphis; species Monodelphis domestica. The sequence continues at coordinate 16,705,604 of NC_077230.1, read as the reverse complement.
ACCCCTGTAGAGTGCTTTCTCCCATACTCTCTACTTGAAATTCCAGCACAAGTCACCACTTCCTGAGGAGTCTGCAATCACTTCCTGAGAGTCTAAAGCCAGGGGTAAAATTTGTGTGTAAATAGTGTGCTTTACAGAGCTTTAGAGACGACTGTCAATTTGTAGAGCCTGCAAATAGGGCTCAAGCAACATAATAGAGCTTCCATATATTTTCTGAGGGGTCTTCAGAATTTTGTGGAGGCTTTTTGGCAAGATCTCACTTGGTTTTGTTCAATTCCAAATGCAGGCTGAACTCTAAGCCAAATCAAAGAGAGATAAAATGAGACAGGAAAAGTGGCTGGGGACAAATAGAGCCTTTGCCTTGCATAGAGAGAAAACGATTTAGAGTAGAGGTTCATAGCGGTTGGGTTTCTTGAGGTTCTCACCTTAGTATTGACTCCAATCTTGGATCCCTGCATAAAAATGGGAGAGACCTAAGAAGCTTCCAGTCACCTTCCATTGGATCCTGACCTTTTATATTGTGATGATATTATAGTCCTCCAAGGCTTTCAGTCTAGGACTATCTTCAGATGCTATTCAGAAATTTTCGGTTCTCCTTCATTACTGTAGAACATTTAGAAAAGCTTTTTTTTTTTTATCCTTCATATTTTCTAAGCCTTCAAGATACTGGACAGAATGCCTTTCTTTCTTTTCCCTTCCTACTCTATGTCCTTATTCTCAATTATACTTCATTAGTTCATAAAAACTATTTAATGAATAAGACCTGTAAATATGAGGCATGAGAGGCAGTACAGAGCAATGACAAAATGTTTGCTTTGAGACCTGGGGTCATTGACTTCTCTGCTACATATGAGCCATGTAAAGCAGAGGAAGACAATCATTCTGGGCCTCAATTCTTCAATTTGTTGTTGTTCAGTCTTTTTCAGTTGTGAGTCTGTGTGACCCCACTTGAGGTTTTCTTGGCAGATATACTGGAGTGGTTTGCCATTTCCTTCTCCAGCTTGCATCACAGATGAGGAAATTGAGGCCAGCAGGGTTGAGTGACTTGCCCAGGGTCCCACAGCTAATAAGTGTCTGAGGCCGGATTTGAACCCAGGAAGATGTCTTCTTGACTTCAGACCTAGCACTGTATCTACTATACCACATATTTATTCCTGAGCTTTAGTTACCTTATTTGTATAATGAGAGGCTTTGACTATATAATCTCTAAGATCCTTTCCAATTCTAAATTTATGATCTCAGGATATTAACATTTCTGTTATCTCTTCTGTGGTATTATAGCTAAACTCCTAGATTGACTGACTCCTTACTAGGACAGAGACAGGAGTGGAAGGGAGGGGTAAATTGTTTTCTACTCTTGGGACCACTTCACACTAAGGTGCTTCCCATCTCTAGTAGGATTCATTTAAGTCTCAACATCTACCCCCCAGAGGATACAATGAACAATACTCTGACCTTATATTCTAAAAGAGGACAGGAACCAACCAACTGGCAAAAGAATACAAAATTACCTAATATAATCATGCATTCCTTGTATGGCCGAGTGCATAAACCAAGAACTCTTTTATAGAAAGGTCTCAGATATTTGGTGCCATTGGTGTTTTAACAGCATTTAGACAAACAAATAAGATATGATCTCTTTTAGTGCCATGCCAAAAGGAATTCATTCCAGAAAACTTGATATGGAGCAGCATATTATTAGTTCCCTTCTTCCTTTCTCTTAATTTATGTACACATGGGCAGTTGGGTTTCCTTCCTTCCTTCCTTCCTTCTTTCTTTCTTTCTTTCTTTCTTTCTTTCTTTCTTTCTTTCTTTCTTTCTTTCTTTCTTTCTTTCTTTCTTTCTTTCTTTCTTTCTTTCTTTCTTTCTTTCTTTCTTTCTTTCTTTCTTTCTTTCTTTCTTTCTTTCTTTCTTTCTTTCTTTCTTTCTTTCTTTCTTTCTTTCTTTCTTTCTTTCTTTCTTTCTCTCTTTCTCTCTTTCTCTCTTTCTCTCTTTCTCTCTTTCTCCTCTTTCTCTCTTTCTCTCTCTTTCTCTCTTTCTCTCTTTCTCTCTTTCTCTCTCTCTCTCTTCTCTCTCTTTCTCTTTCTTTCTTTCTTTCTTTCTTTCTTTCTTTCTTTCTTTCTTTCTTTCTTTCTTTCTTTCTTTCTTTCTTTCTTTCTTTCTTTCTTTCTTTCTTTCTTTCTTTCTTTCTTTCTTTCTTTCTTTCTTTCTTTCTTTCTTTCTTTCTTTCTTTCTTTCTTTCTTTCTTTCTGTTTCTTCCTTCCTTCCTTCCTTCCTTCCTTCCTTCCTTCCTTCCTTCCTTCCTTCCTTCTTTCTTAATTTGAAATGATTTCAAAATTTCTGAAATCTTATTATATGTGGCTCAGGACTAACTTGGAAAAGGTCAATTTCAACTCATATTTGAATATTGAAAAAAAGATAAGATGAATTGCACTTAAGGGCAGGTTCCAGGGATAGAGGTTAAAGTTAGTTGGACAGGGCCTGTAGAAGAGTGACAGAGAACCTAGTCACTGACTGAAAGCTGCTCTTAGGAAGGTTGCTAAATATGGATGTGAAGATTGACCACAACTTACAAGCTGGTTGCTTCCTTCTCCTCCTTTTTCTTTTCTTCCTCCTCCTCCCACTCAGTGCTTGGCACATAGTAGGCACTATAGAAAGTGTTTACTCTCTTCTTTTCCTCTAGTAAAACCAATAAATTCATTATGGAATTGGGGGCAACTGAGACATCTGGTGAGTTCCCATTCACCGTGGCTCATTAAATTGACCTTGGGAGTAATGAAGTTGGTATTTGCAGGTCCCTACCATTTCTTAGTGAATGTTTTGTTGTTAAACTAAGTCTTTTAGTCATATTCAGTTCTACCAGTCATATGTACAGGATTATAAGTTTAAAGATATTTCCCTTACTTTCATGTCCATATAAGACCACACATAAACCCATTTGGGCCAAGGCATTTCTCTTGGACAACTCTGTGTGTTAATGAGTCCATTTAACTGCTGGTAGTTTTGAACCCAGCAGACACCCCCCACCCCCAGTTGGGGGCTGAATTTCAACAGCAATAGTTATGCACGAAGCCAAGCACTGGAGCCTCATTTCCTAAAATAGTGTCATGACTCAGCCTTCTAAGCCATCAATCATTGTGCAAAATTTATAGTCAATTTGAATTTCTGAACAGCTATAACTAAAAGCTTCTGGGACTCTCATAAAATCAGTGTGAAAAAGTGACAATCTCAGGGCATCACACCCAGGTTTCTTTAGCCTCAGCGCACTGTGGAAGTGTTAGAATGAAGCATACAGGAATTTATTTCTTTGGAGTTGCTTGTTCCTACATTTTAATAACTTTCAAGACATTGACATTAGAACAGGGGTGGAGTACTCCATTTTGGAATCGGAGGAACTGGATTGAGTCCTAATTGCTAGCTTTTGAGTTTGGGGAAACCACTTCTCTTCTCCTCCTCAGTTATCCTAACACCTAAATGAAGGGATGCTAGGATTGGATTTCTAAGGTCCCTTCTGTGATTCTCAGTCTACTATCCTCTAATAGAGAATATGCCTATTGTCTTTTTCACTTATTGATCCATTGAATAATTCCATATTTCCAACAGAAAATTAATGCCAGATAACGTAGCAGTAGCTAAGTGACACAGTAGATGGTTCTGGAGACAGTAAGATCTCAGTTCACCTCTGTACCTATTTTCTCAACTGCAAAATGACTACCTCAATCTAACATTCTTCTGACTTATTGTCAGAAATATTTTCATTATTATTGGATTTTCTTTCCTGTGGTTAAGTATTCACAAGATTCTCTATCCTCAGGTAGAAAGGACCTGAGTGAAGCTGTTTTCCCATGATTCTCTATTCTGTGGAAATTATCAAAACTGGGTCAGTTGGAGAAAACCAAAAAGGTTTGTGACTTTTGTTTCAATGCCCCAACCCCACAGCAAGATTTAACTGATTTTCCCACTACATTTGACAGATGAAGAAACTGAGACCCAGAATGGTTTCTCTTTGTACAGACTGATATAGTTAATAAGGGTCAGAGGTGACTCTGAGTCCAGCATTGTTTACTTTTTGCTGTTGATATTTTTTCAGTTGTGTCTGACTCTTTGTGACCTCATTTGGCATTTTGCCGTATCCTTCTCCAGCTATTTTACAGATATATTTTATTACAGATATATTTTACGGATGAGAAAACTGAGGCAAACAGGGTTACACAGATTACTAGCTAATTGGTGAATGAGGTCAGATTTGAACTTAGGAAGTTGATTGAGTCTTCCTGACTCCAGGTTTGGCAATCTACCCTCTGTGCTACTTAGCTATCCCGTTGTCTAGTTACACTGCATAATATCTCCTAGAACTGAAGTATGGAAATGTCAGAGGACAGAATCACATAGATAGGATGATATCTGGACACATATGACAAACTATAGAAATTCAGCAAACGTTGTTCTCTTAACTCATTTTTTTTTATCCCTTCTGGCTAGTCTCCCTTTCTCCAGGCTCTCCCCTCATCAACGTGTTCAAAGTGATTTTCTTAAACCAGAAGCTGGCCATGTCACCTCCCTACTCAATAAATAACAATGGTGTCTTGTTATCTTGTGATCCAATATAAAATACTCTAATATTTAAAGTCCTTCATAACCTGATTCCTTCCTACCTTTCTAATTTTCATATACTTTATTACCCTTTATACTATTATTATAATATATTATATATAACATAAAATAAACATAGATATAGATATATACATAAACATATATATATACACAGAGAGAGCAAAATAGCATAGAGGCAGAGAGAGAGAGAGAGAAAGAGAGAGAGAGAGAGAGAGAGAGAGAGAATGAGAATCGACCATGACATTCTACCCTCTTCAATGAATGGAAAGCTTTCTTTTCTCACTTCCACCTCTTGGAATCCCTAAAAATTTAGATCAAACCCCATCTCCTTCAAGAGGTCTTTTTAGGACATCCTTCCCCCAATTCCTTCCCTCTGAGCAAGGAAATATCTTGCACATACAAAGTTTTTTGTATATAGCTTCCCTCATTAAAATGTGATCACGTTGATATGTTTTCTCCTACCTTTGTATCCCTAGCTCTTAGGGTACTACCTAACATATAATACATGTTTATATAAGTCCTAGTTCACTGACTGATTTCCAAAGATTTCCCCCATGGAGCTCTTACTTATAACAAAGAAGCATAGTTAAACAAAGCTACTTGGCTGTTTCTGGAAATGTATTTCATTTTACAACAAAACCTATAACGCCACTACTAAGAGGAGGAGAAGGAGGAGACGTGATTCAGCATCAGTTCTCTGTAGTCCATGACTGACTGGTCAGTGAGATGATTCAAATGCTGATTGATGTCTTTTATTATTATTATTTATATATATTATAATTTTTATATTAATAATATATATTATATCAATAATAAATAAACAAACAATAAATAAATAAACAAAAATGAAAAATAAATAAATAATAAAAATACATTAAAAATAATAATAATTATTATTATATTAAACCAGCATTGCTTTCTGAGGACTTCTAAGTTGGCAAATGCCTATGAAGTGCCAAGCAGTTTTACTAAGGTGAAAATAGCCAAGTGGGGAACATTGTTACCGATGACTTCTAACTTGCCTGCATCAAACAGGAGACTCGTGTAATTGTGGGTTTCTGAATCAGAGAAGATTAATTAATTGGTCTATAAACTTGGTGTAAAATTGGTGTAAACACTCTCTACCTCCTCTCCTTATTCCTGAAACTCACCCCCCATAACATCCCTGGATCAGCCCATTGCCCACCTGCCTTTGTCTGAAAAATATATAAACTCATTTTCTGCCATTTCAAACTAAGCCTGTCAGCAACAAACTGGATTACTTCATATGTGTGTTTTATCTACTTAATAAAGATTATTCTTGACTCAAACAAGCACAAGTTCCCTCCAATCTTGTTCACAAAGTGAGAAAGAAGGATTTGGATCCCATACTTGTCATAGTATCTCTCCAGCTCTCTTCCCTTAAGAGAAAGAAGGACCCAGATCCTGTATTGTAAACTATTGTAGTTTATAATATTTCTATCTATCTATCTATCTATCTATCTATCTATCTATCTATCTATCTATCTATCTATCTATCTATCTATCTGTCTGTCTGTCTGTCTGTCTGTCTGTCTGTCTGTCTGTCTGTCTATCTATCTATCTATCTACCTATCTATCTATCTATCTATCTATCTATCTATCTATCTATCTATCTGTCTGTCTTTCTGTCTATTTGTCCATCCATCTGTCTGAACATCTGACTAATTGCCTGTCTGCCTGCCTATATCTATCTATCTATCTATCTATCTATCTATCTATCTATCTATCTATCTATCTATCCACCCATCCATCTATCTATCTATCTATCTATCTATCTATCTATCTATCTATCTATCTATCTATCTATCTATCTATCTGTCTGTCTGTCTATTTGTCTATCCATCTGTCTGAACATCTGACTAATTGCCTGTCTGCCTGCCTCTATCTATCTATCTATCTATCTATCTATCTATCTATCTATCTATCTATCTATCTATCTATCTATCTATCTGTCTGTCTGTCTGTCTGTCTTTCTGTCCATCCATCTATCCATTTATCTTTCTGTCTGTCCATATAGGTCAACATATATGTATATATGTATTTGTATCTAATACTTATCTTCTAGTTAGCTAATTATCTTCTAAAAAGACAAATATCTGCACTAGCTATTCTATAACTATCTTTTAACTATGTAACTTTTAACTATGTAACTCCTATTCTAGAAAACAGTCTTTCTGAGGGCAAGGATTAGTATGGTACAGGAGAAAGAACACTGTTCCATAGTCAAAGGACATGTTGTAACAGGCATTTCACTTAGCCTTCTTAAGCCTCAATTTTTCCTTTGTAAAATGAGCAGTTCCGACCCCTCAGACTGCTGCTGAAGCACCTTCCTGATCCACAATCCATGATCTAAGCTTTGTGTTTCCCCAGCACTTAACAGTGCTCAGCACCCGGCAGACACTTAAAATTTATTTAATTGAATTGATTTGGCAAGGCTCTCCAGGGAGAGCTAGGGGTGGGGGTGGTGAAGGCAATTGGATCAGAGCAACCTACTGAGAAGGCTGTTGATTTTGTCATTATAAGCCTCTAAGAGGCCTCTGATGGCTCCATTTAAACTTGCACCTCCTGATTTTTGTTTAGCAATTGCCTACATTCATTATTTTTATTCAAGTACTTTAAGGAGGCCTGCCAGCTCCCTCTGCTTACTATCATTCCTCCAAAGCCCTGGAGTTAGTGAGGCAGAACAATGCGGGGTTAGAATGTTGGAGCTGGAGTCAGGAAAACAGCTTCAGATGAAGCTTGGAGCACTTGGTGGTTGTGTGGTCATGGGCAATCCAGGTGCCTGGAATTCTCTCCCTCCTTCCTTCTGCCTCCCAGCATTCCTGGTTTTCTTCCTAAGAAGCCTTTTCCCTATCCTTCATTTTACTTCCTTTGGATGCAGTTCTTTGTATGTTGATTCCCCCATTATCCTGTTAACTCCTTGAAGAAAGAGATTCTATTTTGTCTTCCTTTTTATGCCCAGAGCTTAGCACAGTATCTGACACCTACATAATAAAGACTTACTAAAAGCTTTTTGACTTAAATGACCATAGATAGGCATTGCCTGTATATGATATAGCTTGGAAACACGTAGAACTTATTTTAACCCTAAGCCTAAATTTGAGCCGAATTTCTAACTTCTATCATAGAATCAATAAGGCAGAAGAGTGCTTAAGGGCCAGGCAATGGGCATTAAGTGACTTGACTTGCTAGAAGTGTCTAAGGCCTTATTTGAATCCAGGACTTCCTGTCTCTCAGCCTGGCTTTCCATCCACTGAGCCACCTCACTGCCCTCAATGTATACATATTCATTTGTTTATATTTTTAATTTAAAAAAAATCTTCTCTTCCGTGGTAGAATCAATACTATGTATTGGTTCTAAGGCAGAAGAACAGTAAGGGCCAGGCAATGGGCGTTAAGTGACTTGCCCAGGGTCACACAGCTGGGAAGTGTCTGAGTTCACACTTGAACCCAGGACTTCCCATTTCTAGTCCTGGCTCTCACTCCACTGAGCCATCCAGCTGCTCCCAATGTATAGATTTGAAAAAGAGAGCATTAAGTCCTCTCTGAAGTGGCTGTATATTCTCTCAAGATTGTTTCCAGTTGAATTAAATAAAAAATAAGTAAAGAAACTGAAATCAGCCTATTCTATGGGACAGGCTCAGTTGCCATTCTTGCTTCCAGACACCCATGTAGGCACTTTGGGCCCTGATTTCAGACATTTGTGACTTGAGGTGAAAGGGTTTAAGTTATTAGATGATGAAGAGTCCCCTTACTGTCTTGGTGCAAAAACAAAACCAAAAAACCCTGTTGACAATCTACATACAAAGATCCTTGTACCCTCTCCTTTTTCTAGCTTCGAACTGTGTCCGAATGCTTTGAGTTGCTTCCTGAGGTGGTGGAGGAAAATGGGAGGCATGAAAGGAAGAAGATTTGTTCTTATCTTTCTACCCTTTCCCCCTCAGGACTAGGAGCACCTGACTCCAAAAGCACATGCTTTGGGAAACCTGAACCAAGGTGTGCAATGTTCCATTTTATCCTTTGATTTTTGGCAATTGCATATCTTGAGATGGAGGTGTCTAGGCTTGGAGGACCTGTGAGTTTGAGAGCTCTAGAGGCTTCTGGTCCTACTGAGTTACAACTAGCAGGTGACCAAGGGATCTTCTGCATTGGAGAAGTGAGTAGCCAACAAGAGAATTATCCCAGCCTGGTTGTCTTACCAGCCAACTGTGAATTTTAAAACTATTGCACCCTAATCAGACTGTACTTTAGAAGATCCAATTTAGCTATTTCCTGATCACTAACAATGGAGATACTTGGAATAACAGAATCAGGTCTTGGAAACTCTACATTTCTCCACCCTTCTTAGTTTAACAAGATTAGGAAGGTTTGCATCAAACTCAAGCTTTAATTATCTGAGGAAATGGCCTTCAACAGACATGTGCAGAAAAATGGACAGACCCCTGGGCTGTCCTAAGTCAAGCTAAGAGATCATTGGTACAGATGAGACTCAGGAAAGTGAAGTAAAACCATCCATATAAGGCACGTCACTTCCTCTCTCTTCCTTTTTCCCTGGAGAGGCAATTCTGGTTGAGAGTGTGCTAGGCATTTCGACATCTTGGAATGTTGGTGGTGAGTTTTGCCCTTGAGCTGATTCAGGTTCGGGCATCTTAGCTGAGCCCCTTTGGAGGTCAGGCTGATTCTTTCTTTCTTCATACTCAAAACCTTACTTTCTAGATCTCCTAATCTTCCCACCCGGTACTAGCTCCTTCCTTTTTCCTTCTTCTTAATATCCTCCACTATATCAATTAAATCACCATAAAATTTCCAGCTGAGTTTGGGTGTTTCATTAGGATTTTATAAATAAAATCCTTGGCGACCAAATATAATTATTACATTCAGTCTCAACCATAATTTTAACCTTTATACAACATATACTGGGAGTTGTTTGGACCATTCACAGCCAAGCTGAAATACAAAATATCTCAATAACAGTCCTGAAAATTGCCTCACATTCTGATGAGATTAGTTTTTAATTTTTATTTTAAAAATTAAATGTTTATTATAACAAAGAACTAAAATCTGTTTTCATTCCCTCCTATCTCAAACCTCCCAAATAAAAAAGAGAAAAACAAAGCCATTGTAAGAAATACACGAACAATATAAAAAAGAAACACCTAAACAAGAAATCTAAGTTCACAAATTGATTATGACTAAACATATCTATGGCTATAAATGTATATAAAACATGTTTAAACATATGTATGTATATTCATACATGTATTTATCTGTACTCTGAATTCATCATCTCTCAGGAGTGGGCTGTGTGTTTCCATGTGAATCCTGTCGAATCATGGTTGGTCATTGTGTTGATCGAAGTTCTAAGTCTTTCAAAGTTAAGATTTTTGCAAAATTGTGAGTAATTGCATGAACTGTTCTACCTGCTCTTTTCACTTCACTCTCCATGGATTCATCAAGTTTCCTGAGGTTTCTCTGAAATAGTCTCCTCCATGAATTCTTATAGCACAGTATTCCATCATATCTGTTTACCATAATTTGTTCAGTTATTCCCCATTAAAGAGGATCCCCTCTGTTTCTAGTACTTTGCTATCATAAAAAGAACTACTAAAGATATATATATATATTTAAACCCTTCCTTTCTGACTTGGAATTAATACTAAGTATTGTTTCCAAGTCAGAAGAATGGCAAGGGCTCACACAGCTAAGACCTGTCTAAGTTAGATTTGAACTGAGAACCTCCCACCTCTAGACTTGACTTTCAATCTACTGCCTAGCTGCCCCTATAAATAAATAAAAAATATGTATACATATATATTTTTTAAAGGATACTTTCCCTCTTTAATGAAGAAACCAAGGTCATCCACTGCATTCCTCAGTCATCACCAGTTGTCTTGACTTTTGTCTTGCCATTGGACTTCAATGACTCTGGGAGAGAGTGAGGCCATGTAATTCTATCTCACTTAAATCCAATTTATTTGAGAGCCAAAAGACATCACTTAATTTTAATACTGTTGGGTCAAAGAGTATTTACAATTTAATGACTGCTTGTACATAGTTCTGATAGATCATGGTACCAAAGCCTCCTTTTCCCCAATCTCTGTCAAGACTAAATTGTCCACCTTACTTTTCAGACTGTCTGGGTCAATTCATAATTTCATTAATGTATTTTTTCCATAGCCTGTTCAGCATTATCATTTTTTTGAAACTCAAATTAGAATTCTCTAATTTTAAGTGATTTATACAAGTTGTTTAAAAAGTGATTTTTGATAACTTGCTGGGAAATTGCCCGTTTATATCCTCTGACCATTTATTAATTGGGGAATGGCTTTTATTTTAGAAATATGAGGCAGCAGAACAAATTGCTTATCATCTCAAAGTAGGGAAAAGGAAGGCAGGGTGAGAGACAGTATGGATCCTATAATTTTGGAAAATGTGTAATTGGGAAAATAAAATATCTTTGAATTAAAAAAAGAAATTTGAAACAGATGAGATTTAAATATTAGCCTTCCAGTTGATAACAGTAGTTATAAGTTATTTTTGTCCATTATTAATAAGTTGTTTCACTTTGTTAATCCATGTTTGTGAGACTCTTATGTTTAGTATATTTTTGTGGGTATAAATAAATCCCCATTCTCATAACTTATTCATATTGAGTACCTTTTAACAATTTCTTTTTGGGAACAATCAAGATGTGAGTCATAATATAGGATGCAAGTAAAATAATTCTCAAGGAACCAGGGTGAGTGCTTATTGAACCAAAAAGAATAAGAGCATGGAGCTTGATCCTCCTCATTAGAAAACAGGCTTCCCTTAAAAGAATCTGTTCTAAACTACATGCCTTGATATATAACATCAAAATGAAGGTATAGTCTGCAAGCCCCAGAGGGCATGCTAATGTCTCCTCCAGGTTAGAAATATATTCTTTAGGTGTGATGAAGATGATGGAAATTATAGTGACAATATGAAATAACATTGGTATACTCCAACATAAATATAGTTGCAGGCATCAAGAATATAATTCTAAATTGTGGGCATCTAATGAAAGGAATTTTCTCTTATTTTGTCCTGTAAGAATGGCCTTCTAGCATTGTACATTATTCAATAAATAAGAAAAAAGTCCCTACCTTAGTGCTATAATTCAGGAAATAATAATTTTTAGGGGAAGAAGAGATAATGTATTCAACCTTTGCCCTGATTTCCTCTGAGTTTTGTTGATATACTATTATTTATAAGCAAAAATGATTTTTTGTCATGTAGTGAGGTGGGGAGGTATGATCCATGTAGTCTCCTATTAACTTTAAAGGATATAAGGATCAAGTAGGAGACAAGTAAGTATGAAGGTTTTGCTTCTTTTCAACTAAATGGTTGCATTCAGCTTTAGAATAATCTATTCCAAAAGGGTGTAAAGTTGGAAATGGCAGATTAATGACTTATAAAATTCAAACTATTGATAGGTCAGTGTAAAGAAATGTTTATACTTTTTTAAGAGGTGTGAAGAAATTCCTCAATCTCAGATGGAAAGAGCATCATAGTTTGGCCGTTGGATGCCTGAAGAGTCAAGCCAACCAGTGGGATGGGCCAAATCTGAAGATCACTGTTGGGGTGACCAGCAAGCTGCTCCAATAGTTCAAACCTTAGTGTTCTGTAAAATCAGTGTAACTTCCCTGCTTACTTGGCAGAGTCTTGAAGAGAAACTAGACCAATATAGAATGGAATCTTAGTACATATTTTGTTCCTACAACACAAGTAGGGCTTGTTTGAGCCTTGCAGAAAGCAAGATGGCAGAGATGAAGAGAGAGTGCATTCTAAGAAGAGGGCAATTAGTTGGGTAAATTGAGACTGAAGATAGAATATCTAAAAAGGTAGTCTGAAACCAGTTGGTGAGAAGCTTCAAATGCCAAGTTGAGGAGATTGCATTTCACACTCTATGCCATGAGAGGCACTGCTTTCTTTACATGTGTGATAGTGGGTGGTACCGAGTTCTTGGTTAAGGAGCAGGGCAGGGTGTTCCCTTTCTTGCCTCCACTCTGTTCCCAATTTCTCCCTTTGGACATGACTTTTTCTGCTAGGGAAAGCATTTGACTATAGGAGGGGTTTCTGCTCCTTGAATTTAACAAGGGGGAGGAGAAGTGATTCTCATCTTTACTTATCAAAATTCCCTTCCACTGACTCTCTGCTGACCTGCGCCCAAATTTCTTTTTGGTCCAATGCATTTAATCTTTTCCCTGTTTGCACCTTCTTACTAATCTTTCCCACAGAGACAATAGATATCGTTACTGTATTTTTAAAAGATCCAGTGGAATGTTGCAAAAAAAAAAAAGATGAATTATAGCTAAAAATGTCCTGCTAGGAGAAGCCTTTCCCCATTCAGTCTGGAAGAGTACTTTTTAAAAACATATCTAATCTGTGAAGATCTATGAGTTATCCTGTGGAGAAAATAGAAAGAAGGAGAGGAAAAACCTCTCCTGTGAGAACTGTCTTAATTGTTATGTTATAGAGAAACATTATAAAAAAGGATTGGAATTGGCAGACTCAGAATATATTCTGGAAAAAATTTCCTGTAATGATTGAAAAAAAGTAAAAAAAAATGACAAAAAAAGTTTGTTTTCTGAGATCTTGAATTAAACTCTTATGAAGAGGATTCTTAAGAGACTTAAATCAATAGTTGGAGTGAACTCATGGTGAAATTTTAAATCTAGAATTGATGGTATTTTTGCAATAGTGAGATCTAAGGTGATTCTAGCTGTGATCTTTCTCATAGCCAATATATTAATAATTTGATGTCTTTATTATTTATTGTTGATAAGTCATCAACTCAGTATTTATAAGAAATCAAGAAATTTACTCAATAAAAAGATGTGATTACTTACTGGGAAAGGTTTCTCTAGTTTGATCAATAAATAATATTTAATGAATGAGGATAGGAGATGAAAACTGCTTCATTAATGAGAAAGAGTTTGAAATTTTGTTAATAAGAAAGAAAATATGCAAATATACACTCTGGATTTCTATGGAGCTCCGGATAGCCATAGTGAATATTAGAAAGAGCTGAGTAATAGGCCTGAACAAAGGGGTGACCTACAAGTAAATGTGATTGATCCTTTATCTTTGCTAAACCTGCTTTTGAGGAACTAATTATAAAACTGTTTCTCTGTGTAGTTGATCATCATCTCCTCTTCAGTTTCCTTTGAGCAAATGAAATATATCCAAAGCCATAATACACTGGGTTAACCATAATTTTCTATACGTACTAGATTTTTAAAAGAACACAAGATAGACTTTAAAGAAATAGAAAAACTTTGGAATGAATATGTAATTTCTTCAGAGGGTGAAGGGAGAAGAAGAGTGACATTGCCATCATTCTTGCAAACAAGGACAGCTACAGTCTTTCTGCCATAGTTCTGGGTGATCCCACATTATTCATCTGCCATTTTTTCTCAATATCTCATTTTGTGATAGAAAAAAGAACAGCAACAAGAGGGCTAGCATCTGCTTGGTAGAGCACTCTTCCATCTTCTCCCATCCTTCCAGCCATTGAATGAAGGTTCTCAGGTCCTCCATCTGGTCATATCCTATGGTTAAAACCAGTTGGGTGTGAAGCAGCAGAAAAGCTGGTGGTGCCTCTATCCTCCTTGCCTCCATATCTCCTCTTGGCTATGACATCTCTTGTTTGTCTTGGCAGCCTCATTCTGCCCCTTGGTCATCCCTCAGAAGACTTCCACATTTCTCACCTCTCGTAAGAGCTCAGTGTTCCCTTCACCTTCAGGAGGAACCAGGGAGAGAGGCTCTTTTTTTCTGGAGCAGACACACTTCCCAGTGACTTAATTCAGACTGTATTAAAGACTTCTGTCTTTTCTTGCAAGCATCCCTCACACTTGCCTTTTAATTGCTTGGGTAAAGGGGGCTACATTTGCAAACAATCTCTCGAGAGATTCATTTCTGGCTTATATTCTGCCAATTGATTTCACATAGTCCCTCAGGTCTCTTAGCAACAGAAGATGTTATTGAACTGGATGGGAGTCACAGAAATTTCATGTTCTGATCTTCCAGCTAACAAAAATGAAGCAAATGAACTGTTATGATTTTTAAATTAAAAAAAATCCAACATAGGCATTTGGAAAACATGGAGCCACAACTGTAAGTCTGACTGTCAGAAAACCAGTTCAGTCCTTCCAGGCACACATTTTCCACATATAGGTTAAATGCATTTTAAAATCCATAGATGCTCTTTGGAAATGAAGCCTGAGAAATCAGTTTCCTCCTAATCAATGTGTCTGCTTCCATGGAAATCACTTTCTTTGTAAAGAGAAAAATGCAAGATAATGGATGGAAGCAGAGAGATCAGTTGATTTTCAATTTGAAGCTTGTAATGGAATAAAATATTTTGAACATGGTCTCATGGGTTTAAGTATGGTGGCAGAGAAACCTATTGATTGTTCATTTATCCTCTTAACAAAATAGATTGTGTTCATCTGAGTATCATTGAGCCCTCCTGGTACTTATTTAAGCAGCATAGCATCACCGTATAGAGGAAAGATCACCAGTCAGAATGCTCATGATCTAGTCTCAGGTGTCAGCATTCGATAACAATGATAGTAAGATTCCATCGTTCTGTGACAAAAGCATAGTGGAGAAAATGAGGGGAGTTTGAGGATCTGTAAAAATTAAATTATATCTCTAATAATAAAAATATTTTATTTTATGAGGTTTATTAAGGATCATTAGAAAATCAAGGAATAGAGAAGATACAAAATAAAATCCACATACCCATGGCTGATTAGCCCATTTAAAATCTTCCCTTAGCTTACCACTATACTTGCTACATCATTGCAAGGAAGGAAGCGAAGAGGAGCATGGGAGGCGTTACTGCCAGTTAAATACCAATTGTGATCTCACCAACTCAGGTGAGATTATAGGGAATTCTAGGAAAATACCAAGGAATTCTGGGGATTGAAGTCTAGGGTTCAAGTCTCCATTTTTACAGATCAGAAGGTGTTGTCAAAGATCAAACCACCCCTTACTTTGTGAGACACAGGCATTGCTGCTAGTCCTTTGGTTTCCTCTGTGCCAAATACCCCAGAGAGTTTACAGCACATCCCAATGGACACACTTTCTCTAGGTACACAAACAAAAAATGCAAAGAGGTCTCCTATGGATCTCCTGCTTTCCTGACTTTCCATATAAATAGCTCCAACCCCTGGCTATAACAGACCAGCTATATAAACTATCAGAGGGAATTGTGGTTTCCTTTGCCTTAATCCTGTATTTATTGAGAAAACTTATCTGGATTTTCCTTTTAAAGTTATGCTAGATTTTCCTTTTTAAAGGTATTCACAGTGGACCTACCTACAAAGATAAGACTTTTACCTTAAATAAATAACGTTACCATTATATCTGTCAAAAGTTATATTCTACGTATTGATATATCTATTGATATAGTCATATGGTTTGGGTGTATTTTGATTTTGATTTTGATTATTTTTTATATTTATTTTTAGTTTTAGTTTGATTGATTTCCCTAATGCTAAACCATCCTTTCATTTTGGTTATAAATACAATTTGATCACAGTGCGTAATTTTAAAGAATATATTGCTATAGTCTTTTTGATTTTAAAATTTAGAATTAGTATTCATTACTGATACTGGTCTTTCATCTTTTCTTTATCCTTCCTATATTTCTCTATAAAAGGGGTTTGATCTTTTTCAATTTTTAAGAATAATTTGTATAGTAAAATGCAATGGAGTCCTTTCCCTTCCTCCTTTCCTGTATTTACAATCTCTAGTATGGTCAACCATGAAGTAACTTAGAGAGCTGGCTTCAGGCATATTATTGAGATGCTCTTGATTGGCTCCTGAGCCGCAAAAATTCAGGATCCAGGAATCTATTTTTAAGCCAGGTTTCAGGCTCCTCTCTCTGCTATGGCTCTAAAGGTGACAAGATGTGATCCTAGTGAGGAGTTGAGGAAAGACTGTGTTCTTTATCCCTTTCCCTGGGTTAATGGCGACCCCCACCTCCCCACTGGACATATGTTTCTGGGGCCACAGCTAAAAGATCTCATTACCTGGAATCTGGCAGTTCTTCCCTCCTGTGTTTCCTTTTCTTGACGGGCTCACCTTATAAGATTGAAAGATCTATTCATGGTGGCAGCATTATCTCCCAGATAATACTAGAGTGTTCAATTGCCATTTCTGTTCATCCCAAGGAAACTTTGGCGGGCCAGCTGAGTCTCAAGATTAGCTGCTAATCCAGAAGAACTGAAGATTCAGCTCTTAAGGATGTTCAGAGAGACCATTAATGGTGTGAAATGAGTTTTCCACAGTCCTATAAATAGAATAGTTGTGGATGATATGATAGAGGGAGGTTGCCTAGGTATTAATCACTCTTTACACAGCTTTAAAATTTTTTTTAAAGTTCTTTGACAGATCCTGTACTGCTAGTTAATTTTCTTGAAGTTTCATGTTTTAAGATATTTATTTCATGTTGGTGGCTCAGCTGATAGAGAGCCAAGCCCAGAGATGGGAAGTTCTGGGTTTAAAAGGCTTCAGATACTTTTTTTCTGCTTTGGAACCAATACACAATATTGATTCTAAGACAGTAGATAAAGGTTTTAAAAGACAGATATTTGTTTCATAGTTATTTGTTTGGGTATTTTGTGTTTTTTTCTTTCTTTTTAAATATTTTTCCATGTTTCCATGATTCATTTTCTTTCCCTCCCCTCTTTCTTCCCCCCTCCCTGAGCTGACAAACAATTCCATTGGTTTGTACAAATGTTGCCATATGATACCTATTTCCATCTTATTCATTTTTGCTATAGAGCAATTTTTTAAGGCCTAAACCCCAAATCACATATCCCAATGTACATGTGATGAGTGATGTCATATGCTTTGCTTTTGCATTTCTACTCCCATAGTTCTTTCTCTCAATGTGGTTAGCATTTTTTTTTACATAAATCCTTCAAGAGTGTCTTGGCTTGTTGCATTGCTACTAGTAGCAAATTCCATTACATTGGATTATTTCACAATGTTTTCTTTTCTGTGTACAATGTTCTCCAGGTTCTGCTCATTTCACCCTGCATCAGTTCACTGAGGTTCTCCCAGTTCATATGGAAATCCTCCAGATCATCAATCCTTCCAGCACAATAGTATTCCATTAACATTATATACCACAATTTGTTCAGTCATTCCCCAATTGAGGGACACCCCCTCACCTTCCAATTTTTTTAGAGTGCAATTCTCTCATCTTCCTGAATATTCTATTCTAAGCCTTGTGGTCCTTTAGTGTGGAGGCTGCCAGGTCCTGTGTAATCCTGATTTGGGCTCCTTGATAACTGAATTTTCACTTTCTGGCTGTTTGCAATATTTTCTCCTTGGCCTGGAAGCTCTTGAATTTGGCTATAACATTCCTGGGGGTTGTCTGTTGGAGATTTAATGTAGGTGGTGATTTATTGATTCTTTCAATGTCTATTTTGCCCTCTTGTTCAAGAAAAAGGACACTTTTCTTGGATAATTTCTTATAATATGATGTGAAGGCTTTTATTTTGTTCCAGGCTTCCCGGCAAACCAATAATTCTCAAATTGTCCCTCCTGAATCTGTTTTCCAGATTAGTTGTCTTTTCAACGAGATATTTCATGTTTCCTTCTATTTTTCATTTCTTTTTGGCTTTTGCTTTATTAATTCTTGCTGTCTCATAAGATCTTTAGCTTCTACTTACCCAATTTTAGTCTTTAAAGACTGATTTTTCAGCTATGATCTTTTGATTTCCCTTTTCGGTTTGGCCTATCCCACTTTTCATGGTTTCCAGCAGGTCAATTCTGGTCTCCAATTTGCTTATTACTTCATTTTATTTCTGTGCCTCTTTTTCCATATGGGCAATGGGCAATTTTGTCTTTTAAGCTGTTATTTTCTTTTTGTATTACTTTCATTTTTTTTTACGTGCTAACATAGGGAAGATATAAGTTTTGTGTAGCTCTGCCCTCGTTCTCTTCTCCTAGAAATGCGAATGTGGAAGTGGGGTGAGGCGAGAGGCAGGAGAATTTTACTCAGATGTTCTTTACTCAGGTTTTACTTTTGTTCTTTTTCCTTCTTCTACTTCAAGTGATTATTAATAAACTTTATAAAATATAATACTTGGAATTATTGGATATTAATTTAAATCTTACACTTAGCTTCTGTCTTGCAGGGCTTTGTCTTGGTAGTGTCTTCTCTTCCCAGTCAGAAGCCTGAGTGAGGGCAGGCAGCTCTGTGATATTCTTTGTGTAGCATGCTTTAAAGCATTTTGTCCTGAGGCTATCTTTCCAGTGCCTGCTGCCTAGGCTAGGTCCAGCCTTGTTTCTGTCCAAGCTCCATGCTTTGCTGCCCAGGCTCCACACTCTTCAGCCTCTGGTCTCAAGTCTTGCTGCCAAGACCTTACACTGCCCTCAGGGATAAGTCTGTAGTTAGCCAACCCCAGAGAATTTAGAGATTGCCTGGCTTTGCTTTGACTTAGTAAGTGGTGTGGGGGAGGTGTGATTAGCTTGTTCTTTGAAAAGTACATTCCCCGCATCCCCTTATAGGGTGGGACTCATCAAATACTGCCTACCTTTAATGCTGCATCCAGTGGGAGAGTCCCTTTATTTGTTTGATTTTTATTTCTGTCTTTTTGAGATGCTTTGTAATGATCAATTGGAAGGAGATTCAGAAGGCTCCTACTACTATGCTGCCATCTTATCTCTGCCCCCAGTATTTTGTGTTTTGGGAGATAATCCTCCATGTCTTTTAAACTCAATTTTCCTGAAAAGTCTTGATTTTTTCTTTTTTTTCTATTATGATTTTTGTCTCATTTTTATTTGGTTAATTTAATTTAATTTTATCTTCTTTTTGATCAGGTTAGCTAAGTTAAATTATTTTTACTAGTATTTTCGAAGAAAGAATTTTTACTTTTGTGAATCTGTTTTATACTTTTTTTTGTCAAAGTTGTCATCTAATTTTCAAGATTTCTTCTTTTTTGCTTATTAGGGGGTTGTGTATTAGTTGATTTTCTTATTTTTATATGTGTATTTAATTCACTAATATTCTCTTCTATTTTGTTTTAATACATAGTCTCAGAGATGCAAATTTCCCTGATTATTGCTTTAGCAAAATGTCAGAAATATTGATTTTTTTCATCATTATCATTCACTTCATATAGTTATTATTTCTTAGACCCACTTAATCTCTCACGTTATTATTGTTAAAGATTCATTTTATTTTGGGCTTTTTGTTTGTGTTCACAGAAGTAATCATGATCTTTATTTCATTGTTTATAAAAAACTTTAATTTTATTCCATCAACACCAATTTTATTATCATTTCTATCTTTCCTTTGGCTAACAGTTCTTCAAACCATAGTTGTGAATAGTGCTTCCTTTTATTTTCCTCCACTAAAAAAAATAATTTGTGACTTATTATATAGTGATCTAAGCCTGTTTCCCCCCCCCCCCCAAAACTGCTTTGCAGTTTTCCTGGCATTTATTGTTGAAGGGAGATCATTTCCAGATAATTTATGCTCTTGGTTTTATTTTATAGTAAGATACAAATTCTATTTTTTTTTTTTACTGATTCTTGCTTATGGTGTCTATTCTGTTGTTCTAGGACTGCTAGGTGGTGCAGTAAATAGAATGCTCCAATTCCTAAGTTCGAATATGAATATGTTATCAGATACTTATTATCTGTGTAACCCTGAGTAAGTTACTTAACCCTGTTTATCTCAGTTTCCTCATCTATAAAACGAGCTGGAAAAATAAAATGCAAACCATTTCAGTATGTCTGCCAAGAAAACCCCAGATGGGGTCACAAAGAATCAGATGTGAATAAAAAATGGCTGAATATGACCTCTACTGATCCACTTTACATATATTTACATATGCATACATATATATCAATATCAAGCAGTTATAATTATTCCTTTTTTGTAATATAATCAAGATCAGAAAGTGACCCTTTATTTTTTGTTGCTGTTCAGTTGTTTATTTATGAACCTTTATTTCTTACTTTTTACCATCATTTTCCCTGAGACTTTGGACTTTTTGTTAATTATATCTTATTTTATCAATTAACTCTTTGGTAGTTTGAGTGAGATAAAACTAAATCTGTGAATTATTTTTTGCAATATCTTCATTTTAATTATATTTTCATGGTCCAACCATGTACAATGAAAACCAAATTTATTTTTCTTGCTTTATTTCTATAAAAATATTTGATAATTATATTTATATTTTCTCAAATGTGTTTTGTTTGATTGAGTCCCATTTTAATATGCTATTTTATAGTTATTTTGAGTGAGATTTCTCTCTTATTCCCTTATGATTTCCTTTATTATTGATTATAAAAATGATAGGTTTTGTCATTCCTTTTCATTGTTCTTTCATCTTTCATCTTTGCTCCTATATATTCATTGCCAGGATATGCAAATGTCCAAAAAATTCAAAAAATCTTCCAGAAAGTACCAGAAAGACTGTAGTGAAGGGACAGAACTGACCTCCGCTATATTCCAGTTGCCATGGAAAAGACCATTACCTCCTCATACTTAAGTAATTAAGAGTTGACCAGTGTACTTCTGTGATTTTTCCTGTCTACATATTGAGTGGTAAATAAAAGTTTCTTCATTAGATTTTGAGCCAGACCTGAGTATGTATACGAAAGGTACTGACTATATTGATCACACTTATTTCTCATGGTTGTCAAATCAAGAAATTCTGGGGCAGGGTCCTATTCTTTCCACCTGGGCCAACAAATGGGCATGAACATACAAATCCCTCAGTTTCTTTGCCTCCTTGCTTATTTTTTTTGTTTTTGTTTTTTCCAGATTTTAGGTAAATGAATATTGAGCTTTAAATTTTTAGAAGAATCACCAGAAAAGTCCATCAGCTGATCAAGTGAATGACCCTGTCTGAAGGAACCCAGCTTTGACCCAACTCAGCAGTACATCAACCAGAAATCAAGTTTCATAAGCAAGATATTGACTCATCCATTGGTTATGCTGCACCCAAAAGGGTTGTTCATCCTTCATCTTTGAAGAGAACCAGTGACATCATGGGGTGAAATCTTGATTCACAAGTGAATTGGATTTAAGTGAGGCAGAGTTGTACAAAGTCATCAATCTCACTCTCTCTTCTAGTCATCCATGTCCAAGGACAAGACAAAATCCAAGATGACGTCAATGGCCTGGGATGGAACAAGTGGGAACCAAAGTATAAAAATGAATGAATCATGTAGCTTACATGATTGAAATGGAAAGCCAGCCTGATTTCTGCCATCTTTGATGTTTGACCAAGCTCTAAGTGTTCCACAGTGTTTCCTTCAGCTACTTTTCATGGCCATTGGAACAAATTTGTCTCATCTGCCCTTTCTGGGGACAGTCTTCACATACTTGGGGTAAACATTCTCTTAACTCACAAATGGGTTTGAGATCCATTTTAGCCCAGATGCCAACACAGTTTTATCAGGGTAAAATGTTTACCAATGCCCATTCTGCAGCTTCTTGGAGCCACAGGTAAGAGTTGGGTGGAGGGAGACACCAAGGGTGGATAAACAACTTTGAAACTGGCTTTCCAAACCTTTGCACCAGAGGCACTAGTCTACTTTGAACTCCCCAAATACCCTAGCCAAAAGGTTATTTGTTAGTAGGAAGAATTTTTATAGCTACCATTACAAATTTGATCATGTTTTACCTAGGGACCACAATGTTGAAGGGGAGAGGATTATTATTTCATTTCTATAAAAATCCCTTTGTAAAAGCTAATTGATCTAAGGAGGAACCAACTGGTTAAAATGACAGTAGAGTGTTAATCACCTGTATTGATAATATTGGCTATTAATATATTAATTAATTAATATATCAATATATTGATCAGCATTAGTAGTGGTATTGAGGTGAACATAAGATGCACTCAAGGCCAAACATTAGAAGAACTTGACCACATAGGAGGCCACATAGGACCGCTTAGGAGAGTGGATCTAGACCCTTTAAAACCTACATATATGATGTCCTATATTATAGTTATCAATGTTTGGGCCTGTCTCTCTACTAGACTATGAGCTTGATAAGGTCAGGAAGAATGGTTTTTCCATTTAGTAGATGGAGAACTGAACTTGAAATCATAATAAAAACGATCCTTCTCATATTTGTTAGTTGTGTATCCTTAGTAAAATCTTAGTAAAATCTCTGTGCCTCAGTTTCCTCATTTGTAAAATTAAACTCATAACCATGTAAGGTTGTTGTGAAGCTTTAATAAGATAATGTATCTGAAACTTATATAAATGTCAACAGTATTAGCCAAACTTAGTTTCTTTCTTTGAGATTATTGGAATGTTAGGAATACAACAAACAATTAACAAATATTTGTTTAATTATATTCGTTTAATTGTACTTTACTGGAATTCAGAAAGAGCTGAATTTTTTTCTATTTTTTAAAAAGTTCTCACTTCCTGAAGGAACACTAAAATAAAAACACCTTATCATTGTACAGCAACAGCTTAGAAGGCACTTATGGGTGACTCGTGATGAAGGATCTTGCCTTGGACTGAAAACTACATCTACATTGCCAGCTAGCACGTTCTACCACCACCTGCTATTAGAAGAATGTATAGAGTGGGCCCAAGCAAATAGCTAGATGAAAGAACTTTCTTGAAAAGACAGCTGGGTATCTCAGTATATAGAGAATTGAGTTTAGAGTCAGGAAGATCTGTTAGCTTTGTGACCCTGGACAAGTAACTTAACCCCCATTTGCCTCAGTTCCTCGTCTGCAAAATGAGGCCACTGAGGAAGGAAATAGCAAACCAATTCAGTATCTGCCAAGAAAATCCTATGGACAAAGTCCATGGGGTCACATAGAGTCAGAGACAATTGACTAACTGAGCCACAGCAACAAATTTGCCTGATAAGAGATCCTTTTCCTTTTTCTTTCCCTTAGCATTCTGGCCAGCTGTAATCCTGAGACCAACCCCTTCCCCATTACCTCCTTGGTCAATGGAGGATTTTTACATGAGGGGAATTATTCTGCTTTATGGATTTGTGGTTGATTAGATGTACTGGGAAAGCTCCAGAGACAAGATTTGCTTCATTTTGAGTCAGTCCATTAGCAGAAAGTTAAAAACCATGGTCTACTTACACCATCCTGTCCCTAGGACAAGTGCGGACCCAGATGAAAATGAATGGGTCATGAAGCTTAGGAGATCTAAATAGAAATCTAGCCTGATCTCTGTCATCTAGCTGCCCTTTTTGTCAGAGGTCCTGGGTTCAAATTCTAGATATACCCCTGATAGAAAGAGCAAATCACTACTTCATAGAGGAGGCAGCTAGGTGGCTCAGTGGATAGAACACTGGACTTGAAGTAAGGAAGATCTGAGATCAAATCTGATCTCAAACATTAACTAGCTCCATGATCCTGGGTAAATCTCATAAGCTCTGTTTGCCATAATCCACTGGAGAAGGAAATGGCACACCATTCCAGGAACAAGAAAACCCCTTAGACAGTATGCCATAGGGTCACAAAGAGACAGGAATGGATGACTGAAGAGCAAAAATAAAGAATATACCTAGAGACCAGTGAGAATAAGAGTTCTAGAATCTGGAAAGAACCCTGGGGCTTTTCATCCAAGGAGTCTTCCCATTCTTACTGGTTTGGGGAGGGTGGAAGGAATGAAGGAGGAAAAGGAACATTGTCCTTCAATATAGAGGACACTTTAGGACCAGAGGAAGGAGGTCCTGGGTTCAAATCTGGACTTAGACATTTCTTAGCTATGTCAATTCACTTAATACCCCTTGCCTAGTCCTTACTGCTCTTCAGTCTTGAAACCAATACACAGTATCCATTCTAAGAAGGAAGGTGAGGGTTAAAAAAAAATTAGAGGACACTGAGAGCAATGGGAAACTAGCTGGAGCCTATACATAATAATAATGCTGAACTTCTCCAAGCTGGGCTGATTCTTGCAGAAGTTGCTATGATCCCATTAACCATGAAGAGAAACCTTCTATGCTAAGATATTGCTATACAGAGAAAATGAGAATGCAGAGCCTGGAAGTGCCCCTGGGATAAAGAAGAAATGGATGTCATTGATGAGACTGGTTTCAAGAGGCCATTCCTCCTAAGAAAACTTCTTCCAGGAAAGTAGAGACTTAACTTCTCTTTTATATACCTTCATCTCCTTCTAGCTTTTATCCACTTTGTCAGAATGGGGCAAGAAGGTGAGAAAGTCCCTATACAACTTCAAAATGAGCAGTTGTCCTAGAGAATTCTTTTATAGTAATAAGAATAACTGGCATTTATAGAGTGATTTATAGTTTGCAAAATGCTTTACAAATATTATCTCATTTTATCTTTACATCCACACTGGGAGATAAATGCTACTATTATCCCCATTTTATTATCCCCCAAACTTAGGCAAATAAACATTAAGCTCCTTGCCGACAGTCACATAATGTGAATTTTAGATTTACTCTACCCTGCTTAGTCTGACAAAACAGGAATGTCTACACCCCTACTTAAGGATTAAGTGTTGGGAATGACAGACAGGTGCTAGCAAATGACAAATTAGAAACAACTGACAGACCCCTGGACTAAGTCAAGCTTAAGCTACCATTGATACATGTGAGATGCAGGAAGTGATGTAAAAATGGTCTATATATTTTGTGTAGCTTCTTCTCTCTGGACTCTTTTCATGGAGAGGTGGCTCTGGCTCTTGTGGGAGAGAGGTGGCTGGTGGCAGCGTGCTGAGCGTCTTGGTATCTTGGCGTGGCTTCAGCTATTGTCTGGGTTTGGTTGTGAGTTTCCTTGATACAGTAACTGGGAGAAGCTTAATATCGTAGGTCAGGTGAGGCACCTTCTCTGAGCTCTCTTGGAGTTTTGGCTGATTCCTTTTTCCTTTACCTTCCAAAACACTATCCTCTTAGGAAGCCCCTAATCTTCTGAGGTGGCCTCCTGGCTGGAAGGTCTCTGAACTCCCCTTGGCTCAGGCTAGGATGGAGAAATCCTTTACCCTTTTCCCTCTCTCTTCTTCTTAGTTCCTTCCCTCTATATTAATTAAAGTACCATAAAATTTCCAACTGACTTGAGTATTTTATTTGGGATTTTGAATTAAATCCCTGGAGACCAATTAAATTTATATTTCAGTGTAAATCCCTATATTTAACAATAGTTAGTAAGTATCTAAGGCTGAATTTGAACTCAGGGTTTCCTCACTTCAGATCTAGCATTCTATACACTAAATCATCTACCTTCTTGTCTCTTTCTGCAGTATTAAGAAAAAAAAAATTCTAATGCACAGTTGTAATCATAATAAAATTGGAGAGCTATCCAATCTGGGTGCTTTCTACTTACTTGAATGCAAACAGGGACATTCCAAAGCAGAGGTGGTGATTATGCTGGTAACAATATAAAAGTGAGGAAATCTAAATACTGAGTTTGGTAAACTTAGTGTTTTGTTTCTGGTGCCATCTGGCTGAGGTTTTGAGCTGTACCTTTAAGAGAGGTGAGAGTCTGTTTCAGAAAGGAAAAAAAAATACTGGGGAATTCCCCAGAGCTGCTAAAACCATGGAGGTGAGTGAATGACTGGATGTAAACAGGTTTCCTTTTCCTTGGAAAGCAGAAAGCAAAGCCTCTGCTGTGCTGGAAAAGAAAGTCACATCTACCAGAAGGGATGGGGAGAACATTGGCATACAGAGAACTCTAAGGGATGTCGAAAAGTGATGCCAGTCTTGCTCATCTCTACCACCTTGTGGCACACATATGAAAAGAAAGCCTGTTTCCCCCCTTCTTTTTCTATTCCTGTAATTCTTTTTTAAATTCTTTTTTCTTCACTGATTCCTACTATGGAAATTTCCTTTCTTCTTTCCTCTTTCCCTTTTATGCTTTTGAGTTTTAGGCAGATTTTGTTAATCTTTTCTTGCTATTTTTCAGGAGTTTTTTTTCCTTTCAATTGTAATTTGGATGCACAGATTTGAAAATACATTTTTTGTTCTTTCATTGAAGTCTTACAATAGGATATGTTTATATCCTATTTCAAAATCCCATTTCAAGTATTGTCATCACTCACCTAAATTATTGCAAATTCCTTTCAATTGTTTTTCCTATGCCAAGTCTATTCCCACTCCAATTCATGCCACAGCCAAAGTGATTTTCATAAAGTGCAGATTTAGAATGATCTTCTCAAGATGGAAGAATGAACAGAAATAGAACAGCCTGGATCTCTCCCAATTACTCTGGTAAGAATGAAAAAAAAAATAGCACAAGACTGAATAATGATCAAGTAGAAACTATAGAAAGTAAATTTTGTTATTCTGAGTCTATAAAAAGATAGATGTAGGCAAGCACTAAAGAAGTGTTCCAGAGAGAAAATATCATCCCAGGGGCAATGTGTGGAAGCTTTCCAGTTACCAGTATAATGGAGAGTGGAATTTGTAACACGTTATCCCAGAAGGCAAAAAACAAAGGCTTACAACCAAGAATAATTTACCTGGAAAAACTGAGCACAATCTTACAGGCTAGAGGAAGAGGAAGGAACTTTAATAAAATTGAGAATATCCAATCATTCCTGATGAAAATACCAGAGTTCAGTATGTACTTTGAAATGCAAACATAGGAGTCAAGAGAAAAATAGAAAGTTAAATCTATTTTAGAAATTTGAAAGGATTATATAAGGATTAAGTGTTTACATTCTAATAGGGAGAAAAGATTAAGCACTGATTAGAGTAAGTTGGAAATAAAATGAAAGAAAGAAAGGGTAAGATCTCATGATTAGGTACTGGGTGAAGGGAAGAGAAGAGGAGTCATGGAATGGAAGTAAATTATTATTTTTAAATTTATTCATTTATTTTAAAATATTTTTCCATGGTTGCATGATTCATGTTCTTTCCCTCCCCTCTTCCTTCACCCTTACCAGAGCTAACATGCAATAAGTGAAGGTAAATTATATCAAATACATATCATTGGTGTTGATCACCCTTCTTTTTTTTTTCTCATCACTCTTTTTTGTAAAGGGGAAGTGAGTTAGAGAGGGAAAGTGTAGCAGGAGAGGATGATGGAAATATAAAATTAATAATTATAACTGTGAAAATGAAAAGCATAAATTCATTTATTAAACTGAGGAATAGATTAGAAAGCAGACTCCAACAATAGGATATTTATAAGAAAATACTTGAAACAGAAATATTTACAAAAAAATTAAAATTAGAGACTATAGTAAAATCTATTTTGCTTCAGATGAACTAAAAATGTAACAGTAGTATTCATCAACTCAGCCAAGCAACACTAAAAATAGTCTTGATTTTAAAAAGATAAAAAGTGAATTTGCTTTATATTTAAAGTCAGCATAGATAATAAATTTCTACTCATATTAATATGTATGAAATAGATGACAATGTATAAATGTTTAACAGAAAAGCTAATCATTTACTGGAAGAAATAGATAGTAAAGCTATAGTAATTGTGGACTTCACTGTACCACCTTCTCAGATTTAGACAAATCTAACCAAATGATAGGGCAGCTAGGTGGTACAGTGGATGAGAGTGCCAGGCCTGAAATCATAAAGACTTATCTTCCTGAATTCAAATGTGGCCTTAAAAACTTCATAGCTGTATAACCCTGTGTGAGTCATTTAACTCTATTTGCCTTAGTTTCCTCATCTTAAAAAAAAAATTAGCTGAAGAAGGAAATGACAAAAAATTCCAGTATCTTTGCCAAGAAAACTCCTTGAAAAAGTCATGAAGTGTTGGACACAATTGAAAAAAAGACTAAACAATAACCAAAAGAAAAACAATAAAAATGTTAATGATCTGAATAGAATAGAAAAAATAGTATAAATAAAATGGGGAAAGAAAGGTATATTAATATTTTTCAGTTTTTATGACAGTTAAAATATACTAGGGTATAAACACCTCACAAACAAGTACATACAAGCAGAAACAAGAAGTTATAATATAAAATAAATTACATCCAAAAAGGGCCCTTGAAGAAAAGATTAGGCATTAATTAGAGATTAAATAATCCTAAAGCATTATAATTTCAAGAACAAAGTAGAGAAAGAATAAAATATTTCACTAAAGAAGTTTCAGTGAGACAACGTATCAAACTTATGGAATGTAGCCAAAACAGTCCTGAGGGAGAACATTTCAATCTCTATATCTTTTCATCAACAAAAAAATGAGACAAAGAATAGAATTATGAATGGAATGTATAACAAAAAAACCCTTTTTAGAACCCAATAACTAAAAACTCCAAAATAAACACCAAAATATAAATTATACAAATCAAAGTAGAGATGAATACAATTGAAAATAAAATAATCATTGAATTTAGAAATTAAAGTAGATGTTTACAAAGCAGATATCCTATTATTTAAAAAGAGAAGAAAAACAAAATCCTAATATGAAAAATGGAATAAGAGAAATGACAACAAAGGTAGAATAAAGGAAATTGCAAGAAGCAGTTTTGATTAAGTATATGTCAACAAAACTGACAATTTAAATGATATTAATTAATTAATTTCTCCTAAAAGATGAAATACTTAAATTACTTGATCAATAATAAAAAATCTGAATGACTCATTCTCAGTAAAAGACCTTAAACAGGACATAAATATATTTCCCAAGAAAACCCTAGGATCAGGCAGATTTGCAAAGTGATTTTATTAAACATTCAAAAAAATAATTTGCAAAAAAAGAAAATTTCCTTCTATAATATAAATATGATCTCGAAGCTTAAACAAAGACAGACAAAGAGAAAGAAAATGTAGAGCAACATCACTAATGATATAGATGCAAAAACTTAAAATAAAATGCCAGCAAAGAGGCTCAAGTAATACATCAAAAAGATTCAGGTAGAGTTTATATGAGGAATGTAAAATTGTCTCAATATTAGGAAAACTATAAACATACTAGATCATAATAATAACAAAAGCAGCCAATCATGGGATTTTATTGTGAAGATAGGATTAACTCTCCCCTGCCCATTTTTAATTTTAATCAAAAGAAGCATGTATATATCCCACGTATCCTTAAGTATGGGGTGGTCTGTGACCCAAGTGTGCTATAGTAGGTGATGAATCAGAATTGACGGACTACCCCCTGGGCAGTCCTAAGCAAAGCTATAGTTGCAATTGGTCCACATAAAGTGGAAGGAAGGCACAGGAAGTGACAAAAGGAAGGGTCTTTAAAAATAAGAGAAACTTCCTGTGACCAGCTCTTTTACCTTCAAACTTAACCTTGAAGGAGCTCTGGCTTGTGACCTTAGACTACGCTTCGATTTTCCCCCTAGAACTACCACATGGATGAATGAAAGAGGCTGACTCGCTTTCCTGGCTTTTCTGGACTGGGCCAGAGTAATTATCTACTCTATCAGATTTCCTTACTTTCACTCTTTCTCCTTTTGTAAATAAACTACCATAAAAAGTCATTCTGACTTGAGTAATAATTTTGGTGATCACATTTTTATACATTTAGTCCAACCTTTAATTTTTAATGCTTACAATATCAATAGGTATAAAACATAATTCTGACAATCTTACTCCTTTATTCAATTCAAATTGAATTCAAAATTCAATTTATTTCAGTGGTTTTCTAATATAAAATATTAAGTCCTATGTGGATTTTAAAGGTCTTCACAATATAACTCCAACCTTTGTAGTCTCGTTATATTTTACTTTCCTTTATATACTTTCTACACTCCCCAATCTCAGTACTGACTCACCATCCTTTCTCAATTCCCCTGACTCATCTTATACAATGAGATTTCAACATTGCTGTTCAGGCATTTCTCAGTTGTGTCCAACTCTTGATTATGCTACTTGGAATTTTCTTGGCAAAGATACTGGAATGGTTTGTCATTTCCTCCTCCAAATCATTTAAGAGATGAGGAAACTGATGTAAAAAGAGTTGTGACTTGCCCAAAGTCACACAGCTAGTTGCTTTCTCATCTGTGGCTCTGAGAAGCGTTTGCATGCTCAGCAGTCAGACTAACCCAGGCTGTGGGTCAGTGGTGTGTCTTAAACCCATCATAGAGTTAGAGGAATGTCTTCTCCAAGCATCAGCCAACCAAGATGCCAAAGTCATCTCCTGTATCCTTGGTCATCTCTAGTTATCCTGACTTTTGTCTTGCTGCTGGACTTCAATGATTCTGAGAGAGTGAAGCTGATGTCTTTGTGCATTTCTGCCTCACTTAAATCTAATTTACTCACCAGTCAAGACATCATCCCATTGTGTGAACAATGAGATCCATCCAAGAAACTTGTGCTTTAGGATCTCTCCAATAGCTTTCATTTAGTCTTCACTCAAGTTTTGTTGAAGGCTTATCCTTACTTGGTGATGTATCTCAAGTGGTGCTAGTACAAGCCCTTCAGTTTGTACCCTTGTTTCAACTCTGTAGAAGGTGAGACTTACAAAGATTTGGGGGGAACTATATGTTTTTCCAGTATTCCTCTCTGTTAAATGACTCATTAAGTTTCTTTCTAAACTTATTTCAGGTTTTGTTCTCAACTGATACACCTAGCCAAGCCTATAGAGGAATAACTAGGGCAGGAATACCTGGTCAAAAGGGAGCCTTATAATTCTGCTACTTTGAAATAACAGCTTTTCAGATGACTGTTACAGGCAGATTCCATCAGCAGTCTGCTCTTACACAGACTCAAACTCAGGTCAGGAGCTTATAGAGCTCAGAGGAGGGTATCAGGGCCAGCAATCAAACTGTGTGATAGATGAGACTACTCGGGGAGCCCTGAAAACTTGTGGGTCCCTAGCCCGCCCTTGAGATCCTTGAATAACATAAAACTCAAGAAAGCAGCAACAAGACCAAACCAGTCTTTCTCTCTAGAAGTGAAGCAGAGACAAAATCTAACATCAAATCTGAAGTCAGGAAATAGACTGGAAGAACGTGGAAACACTATGAACACTACCGTAATGAATTATTATGGTATCAGGGAGTCTAAAGGCACAAACACAAAAGATTATTTCCAGAACATCTACAAACAATGACTCAGAGAAAAACATAGCTTGGGCACAAATTCAACTAGAATGTCTAGAAAATATGCAAGAATTTTAAAGAAAAGTTTAAAAATGTTTTTATAAAAGGTATGAGATCACTTTAAAAAACTGGAAAAGAAATGAGAGTTGTGGGAAAAGAATGGAAAAGGGATTTGCACAGGAGGTACAAAACCTTATTGAAGGTACAAAATTTCTGAAAATTACAATGAATCAAAGAGGAGTCAATGATTCCATGAGTCAAAAAGAAATTAAAGCCAAAAAGCTAAAAAAAAAAAGATCAAGTAAAATATTTTATAGCAAGTACAAGTGATCTAGAAAATAAGTTGAAAAGAAAAACGAAGAAATGAAGAATCTTTGGATTATTGTCTGAATGGCATGACCAAAAATAATTAGACATCATGTTTCAAGAAATATGAAAACTGCCTAGATCTTTTAGAAAAAGAAAGGCAAAGTAAAAATAGAAAGAATCTGCTATTCATCTGCTGAAACTCCAAAATAAAATATCTCAGGAACATTGTAGTCAAAATTCAAAAATTTTAGCTCAAATAAAAAATACTTCAGAAATACAAATAAAAGGAATCAAGTACTAAGGTACCATAGTCATGATCACATATGAGTTAGCAGACACCACCACAAAGGAACAGAGAATTTGGGATATGGTATTTCAGATAGCAAAGAAATAGGCTGACAGGCAAAAATAACTTTTCAGCAAAAATGAGTGTAATGGTATAGGAGAAAAAACATTTTTCTTAATGAAATAGAAATCTTCCAAGCACTCCTAATGAAAAAGACAAGAGCTGGGGAGAAACTTGAAATTTCAAATAAAGGAGTGAATGAAAGCATAAAAAATGAAATATGAATGAACAATGGGAAAGGATTTAACAAAGATACTACTTATATTCAAATTGAGGATTGAGGAAAAAAAAAATATATATATATATATATTCCTTCTGAACCCTATCATCATCCAGGTCCATCAAGGGATTCTAATTAGACAAACTTGGGGATTTTTTTATGTCATGAAGATCTTTAAAAGAAAGAATGGCAAGAGAGAGGAAGAGGAAAACATTGGGGAAGAAGAAAAGGAAGGATAGGATAAGGAAAATTATCTCACACAATCTGGGTGCATCAGTCAACATCTATACAAAGAGGAAGGGATGGAGAAGAGTGGCTGATACTTGAACCTTTCCTCTGAACTAGTCAAAAGAAGGAAGAATAAACACACACACAGTTGGGTACAGAAATAGATTTCACTCAAGAGGAAAAGGGTAAAAAGGAGAGGGAGAATTAGGAGGGTAGAATAAGGGTGAGATTATTTCTAAGCAAAATAAACCTCTAAGAATGTTAAAAAAAAATCTATAACTTTTTGAGGTGGCAAAGAATGGGAATCTGAGTGTATATAAATTGCATAAATTCGAGATTGGATGACCAAGTTAAGGTACATAAATGTGATCAAATATTGTTGTGCTAAACTCTTATCAGTGTAATGACCAATCATGATCCTAGAGAATTAATAATGAAACATGCTAGGATTTAGAATGCAGAGTAAAACAATTTTTTTATATGGCCAGTGTAGAAATTTATTTTGATTGACCATGCATACTAAAAATGAGTTTTGTTTTTCTTGAGTTCTCAGTGTGGGGAGGAGTTAGAGTAGAAGATTGAGAGGGGAAATCTTGGCTGATTAGGACAAATTAAATATTAAAAAATGTTTTTAAGTCTGGAAAACACTTTACATACATTATCTCATTTGATCCTTACAACAGACCTGGGAGGCAGTTGTCTAAGGCAGTATTTGAATACAAGTCTTTCTGATTCCAAGTTCAGCACACTGGGTATTATACCATCAGCAACATGGAGGGGCTAAACAGTTTTACATTATGGGAAACAATGAGATATACTGATCTTTCCTTTAACCTTTAACCACTGCATATGTCAGTGGCCACTCTTCTTCCACTGAGATGCCAATCTGCTGCCTCTGGGGTCCACCACCACCATTGTTACTGAGCCCCATGTCTCTGCTTATTGCTCCCACACCAGGGTCCCCTTAGCCCACATTTGCAAATATTGTCAAATTCCCCTAGGTGAACTGCTATCCTTTGTCCCAGGGAAGGACAACTGCCACTATTAGGACCTGAGCTGGGACAAATTTGTCCTGAACAATATCATTGTTGTTCATCCTTCATTTTCAGAGAGGACCAATGACTTCACAAGGGTGATTGTCTTGACTTCTGCATGAATTGCATTTAAATGAGGCAAGAGTTGCCCAAAGTTGTCAGCTTCATTCTCTCTTCCAGAGTCAAAGAAGTCCAGTGGCAAGACAAAAGTTGGGATGATTGGCGATGGCCCAGGATGCAGTGGATGACTTGTCATCTTCAGTGTTTAGCCAAGCTCTAATGGCTTCTCATTGTCTGCTTCAGCCATCTTCATGGCCATTGGAACAAATGATTCTCCTCTACCTATTCTGAGTGGGGAAGTCTTTACATGCTTGGGGTAGTGATGGCAATGTTCAGACTTGGCTCTACCCCACTCTGGCAGACCCGACTCTCCTCTGTCTGGTAGGTGAGTTGTGGGTACCACTTGTGCTGCTGGGGGCTGACTCTGTTCTACTAGGCTGGGGAAAGACACCAAGCAAAGCACAAAGCAAGAAGGACAAAGACTATTTATTTACTACATGATAGCAGTACCAATTTCTGTTTAAGTTGGGAAAATGCTCAAAGACCTGAACTTTTCTCTTTGGGACCCCTCATTGCAGGGAGAATTACAGGTCACATTTTGGGGTGAGAGTGGAAACATTTTAAACTGATACAGCTCTCCAACTTGTCCTCAGTCAACTAAGTAGTGTTACTGGAATATCGGTCTGCATCTTCAGTTCCAGAAATATCTTTGGATCCCTTTCCTTGCCCTAAAGAATTACAGCAAAATCTGTGCCAAAACAAACAAACAAAAATCTGTGCCAAAATTTTACCTGGTCTCTCAACTTCCAAATTAAAAAACAAAACCTCAAAGTTTCTGAGTTCCTTCAGTAGAGATGTTAGATCCATGTAAAATTCCTTGATTTGCATTTTCTCACCATTGGGGTCCTTCAGTTTCTGATTTGTCTATATCAAATTATAAAATTAAGGACTGCTAGTTCAGCTGTATTGTCATTTCAAAAAAGCTATTGAAGACCAATTTATACAGGTCCTCCTTTCCAAAGGGCTTCTCTAAGGAAATTGGATCTTTGGGGGGTGGGGGAGAGGAAAAGAAAATGATCTATGTCTTTAACGAATAATGCTTGGAAATGATCAAATAAAATATATTAAAAAAAAAAAGAAATTGGATCTTGTCAATCATTAGCAATACAAAGACATCCCATTCCCAGTGAAGGCTGTGCAAAACTAGTTCTTCTGCATTTGTCCTTATTTATTGAAGGAAAGGCCTCTTTTCCCACCCCTAGCTACTATCATGATCCACCAGCTGGGGTACCTTGGGTCTCCAGTAATAAGGAAATAACATCAACAGCTTAATTCTTTAGTCCTCTGAGCCAGCCAAGTCTAGGGGGAGGTCTCAATACTTTTTGAGGAAAAAGTAGTTTAACCTGCATGGGGAAAGGGGTTAGGATGCTCCTCTTTCTACACCAGTGAGTGTTCAGTTATAGGAACTATATCTGGGCACCTTGGTGGTGCAGTGGAGAGAACTCTAGATCTGTAGTCAAGAAGACTCCTCTTCCTGAGTTCAAATCTGTCCTGGGCCACTTTCCAGCTATGTAACCCCAGGCAAGTTATTTAATCCTGTTTGCCTCAATCTCCTCATCTGTAAAATGAGCTGGACAAGGAAATGGCAAAGCACTCCAGGATCTTTGCCAAGAAAACCCCAAATGGGATCACAAAGAGTTGAACGCAGCTGAAATGAATGAACAACAACAAAAATCCTATATATACATATTTCAAAAGACAAATGGGAATAGACTAACAAGCAGATAGATCAGAACTATTAATATATTTGAGATGCCTTGCCTAGCGGGTTGGATGATATGAGACAGTCAAAATTTCAAGAGGTAGAGTTTGATAGCAATTTAGTTTACTTACCAAGATACCTTCACCTGACCTGTTTTGTGATAGTTTGTTTTAATTTGAGCATTATTTGTTTCTTTCTTTACTTTGTGAAAATTAGTGTTTGTTTATTACTTTAATAACATATACAAATTAATGGATGAGTATTAGATTCTATCTACCATTTTATGTCAGTTATTTGGTTTCCAAGCATAGTGTCTATGCAGAGGAATTCATTCACTTTATTATCCTTGCATATTCTAACCTAATTACTAATGGAATTTTAAGGACTTCCTTCCTCCTTCCCATCTTTCCCCTCCCTGCCACCTATCTCTCTTTCCCTCCCCCAGACTCCATAATTTTGGGATAATGGTTGAATAGTAGGGGTGGGAGTGGTAAGCATTTGCTCTATGGCAACAGATGCTGTTTATTCTTCCAGAGGAGGGTATCAGGAGGGGGCGTTGATTGACACTAAGTGAATAAGAGCTAGAGGAAGAAAGTTTTAAGAAATTCGAAGGGTTGAAAAACTTCTGAAATGTGATTTTGGTCAATTTCACTTTAATTCTTCTGAAAGAAGACAGTGGGCAGAGCTTAAAAAAAAAAAAACCTTCCCTAAAAAACAAAATAGGAAACCAAAAAAATTCAGCCCTCTCCTTTCCCCTTTCCTCCCAGACAAGAAACAAACCAGGAAACAGGGAGAGACGGGAAGCTGTGCAGTGTTCAGCCCTGGTGTAAGAAGTCTTTTCCCTGCATCTTCTCTTTCCCCAGCTGGGAGTGCAGGTTCTCTTTCTTGATTCACTGTGGGATGTAGCAGATTTCTTGGAAAAGAAGGGCTATATTGACGCCCACAGGCTTGTAATGTTTTCACAAGAAAGAACATGATTCTTTGCCTGTGACTCCCCGGCAAGGAGATTAGCAGGCAGTGTGATTGGTAGGGTTTGCCAGCTTTTAAAGTTGGAGCTCCGAGAGGTAGGTGTTGCTTAGGGAAGCAGAGTTTGAAAGCTGTGATGTTCCGTGGCTGCTGTGAGTGACAGGGAAAGTTGTCACAAAACACAAGCTGCAGTAAGGAAGGTGGAGGGATGGGGTGGGTCCCGGGAAGAGAAGGGATGATGGAAGTGAAAGGGAAAGCGGGATGGCTTGATTGTTTTCCTGGGTTGTGAAGGATATAATTTCTTTACCATCTCTTTGAAAGGGGGTGAATTATCTGGAGAAAGACATAAACAATAGTTCTAGCTCCTTTTAAAAATAAGGATGATGTATCATTTCCCACAGAGTCTCTATAGACGGTAAATGGATGTTTTTGAACATCTGTCTTCTCCCAAGCCCCTCAGATTGCAGGCAGGTAGGACTGTTTTTGGAAAAGCATAGTTGTCCAGGCAAATTAATTTCTTCCTTTAATATAATGTAAAGATTCTGAGAGTATGTTTGATGATTAGCTCTTCCTGGTATAAACTGAGATCACAGCACTCCTTCTCTCTATTTGGTTGGGCCCAGGAAGGGGATGATGACTTGGGGCGAAAGAGAGCATGGGGATCTCACCACTTCCCCTCTCACGAACTGTGAGCTACTCATGGGCATGAAACCACAAAAAAAGGATGGGGAAGGATATTTGTACAAGAGTACAGAAGGCTCAGTTTCCTTTTCCTTCAATGGACCTCGAGATAAACCTCCTGACTGTCATGCTGAGGAAGGAGAAAAGAGAGCCACTTTCATTCTCTCTTGCTTACCATGAGGGGCAGTTTGGGGATTGAGAATGGCTGGCTGATGGTAAGGGCCACCCACTGCCATGACCGGAGACTCTGTCTGCCTGTGGGAACCAAGATGGAGTTAAGATTGCCAAGGTAATCTAGACCTTGGAGCAGAGGTCTAAGCCCTGAGAACTATTGATTATTGTAAATACCAATAGACTGGTGAAGTAGGGGTAGGGCAGGGGCTCCTTCCTCTGCTTCCCCTTCTTCCTATTCCATGGTCTGGAGCAGGGATTCCAAATGCATATCCCATTCCTTTGGGGTTTTTTTTTCAGGACTATTTGGTTAATGAGATTCAGGAATTTCTCTTCTATACCTGAAGATCTGTGAGAATAAACAGGAGAAGTTATATGGATATATAAATAAATAAACATATATATACATAAGTATATACACATATAAAATGCATATACGAACAGGAGAAGCTATATGGATATATAAATACACACATACATATACATATTGTAATGGTGAAAATTAATGGTTGGACAATAATTTTATGAAATTATGTGGTTGCCAATATTTATTACATCTTGAGTCAGAAATGTATTTACAAAATAGAGAGGAAATAATAAAGTAGAGAAATAGTGAAGAGGTTAGAGAGATTATCTACCCGATCAACCTAAATGTTTATACCAAATCTGCTTAATACAGGCAGAGATTAATTAGCTCTCAACCAATAAGGCTTGGTGGTGAGTAGCCATGTGGCCTTCTCCAAGATGGAAGCTAGTCTCTTAGGAAACTAGGAAAGGAGTCAGCCTTTCACTCACCCAAAGAAGTAGTCCAGTAGTCAGAGTCTAAAGTTGAAGCTGAGCTCCAAGCCCATGGTCCAAGCCTTAGTCTCCAGCAAAGCTCCCTCAAAGACTCTCCCCAGTCAGAAGACTATCCCCAGAAGACAATCTCTTCAAGCTATCTTCTCAAAGACTATCTCCTCTGAGAGAACTCAGGGCTTGCTTTTATGGTGACTTCTTGTTCCTTCCCCTCTACACAGGGGCCAATCACAGTTTCCAAATTGTCTAGCACTTCCCAGGTGGGCAGTGTTTGTGGGATCCACTTCTCACCTTCTGGAGCTCAAGTTCTCACACTTCTGAAGGTTAAGTTGTCATCTAAGGGTGTGAATTTTCTAAATCTCTTCTTCTAGAAAGGTGAATACTCATCCTGCCTGATTGAGTTTCTGAGGGCATGAATTCACTAAGTGTTTTGCAAGCTCCTCCACCTAGTTCAATCTTGTGTTGAATCAATCAAAAAGTAGACAAAGGAGAGTTAATCCTGTCTTCATAATCTAGTGAGGTACATAAATTAGTGTTAACTCAGGATAGACAACAGAGTAAAGAATTCTCTTTCACAATATATACCACATATACAAATAGATATATACACATATATAAAATATAAGTAAATTAATGTATGTATATATAAACATATACACAAATACATTATGCCCACATATATTCTCATACACACACAAACAGCTATAATGATCTATGACTGAATTTCCACATGCCATATCTATTTTCCAGAACCCAAATTTGGTTTTGTCTATAGTCCTCTTAATTGTAGAAATGTCAGGGTTCAAGGGAACACTATTCATGTGGTACACCCTTACCTTAGAATTGATGCTAAGTTTTGGTTCCAAGGCAGAAGAGTGGTAAGGACTAGACAATAGCAATGAAGTGACTCTCCCAGTGTGACATTTGAACTCAGGACCTCCCTGGCTCTCTGTCCATTGAACATCATTCTAATAATTTGTTGCTGTTCAATCATTTTTCAATTGTGTCTGATTATTTGTGACTTCATTTTGGGATTTCTTGGCAAAGATACTGGATTGGTTTGATGTTTCCTTCTCCAGTTCATTTTATAGATAAGGAAACTGAGGCCATCAGAGTTAAGTGACTTGCCCTGTGTCACCCAACTAGGAAGTATCTGAGACTAGATTTTTGAACTCAGGAAGATGAGTCTGCCTGACTCCAGACACATTTCTCTCTCCACTGTACTACCTAGCTCCCCCCTCCAATGGAACAGTTATATAGGACTCTATGAATTCAACATTTCTTTTTTCAATTCAACAACCTCTTATTGAATG
Organism: Monodelphis domestica; assembly: GCF_027887165.1. Lineage (NCBI taxonomy): Eukaryota > Metazoa > Chordata > Mammalia > Didelphimorphia > Didelphidae > Monodelphis > Monodelphis domestica. Next base: position 16,666,114 of record NC_077230.1, on the reverse strand, counting down.
TCTGCTATGTTCTGGGTGCCTGTGCTGGAGATACAAAGACAAAAATGACAATCTTTTCCCTTGAAGAACTTGCAATTTCAAAACATCTTATTTATTTCACATGACAAAACAATTTGAGGAGATAGAAAGCACAGGAACTATAATGTTCTCCATTTTACAAATGAGGAAATTGAGGTGAAAGAAAGATTATTGAGGGCAGTTAGATGGCTCAGTGGATTGAGAGTCAGGTTTCAATATGAGAGATCCTGGGTTCAAAGTTGATCTCAAACAATTCCTAGTTGGGTGACCCTGGGCAAATCACTTGTTGCTTAGTCTTTGCCTAGTCCTTACCACTCTTCTGCCTTGAAACCAATGCACCATATTCATTCTAAGACAGAAGGTAAGAGTTTTGTTTTTTTTTAAAGCAAATATATAGACTTGTCCAATGTTCTAGAGGTAGCAGACAGTAGAACCTGTATTGGAACCTAACTTAGGTATGCTGACTCCAACTTACATTTATCTTTTCACTCTAACACTTTCTCAACATCTTTATATAAATCATCTCCAAAAGGCACTATTAGATGATGGTGGAAATAAATGGATTTATGTTCAAAAGACTGGTTCAAATATTTCATTTTTCTTACATGTATAATGACAGCATTTGGACTAAATGATCCCCAGGATCCCTTCTAGTTCCAAGTGCTATGATGCTGGTGTAATGGGAAACTTGTCCTCTCTCATTCTGAACCATCATGAAGCCAAGAGTGCATGGCTAACGTAATGGGGAGCTAGCCAAAATGTCGAGTCCTTCCAAGAACGTGTAGAGGTCTACATGCATTCCAAAATCTACAGATGGATTTTGCAGCATGTGTAGATATTCTGTAACTGGTTCTGGTCAGGAATCCACATAATAAAGTTAAGTAGACAGTAAATTTGGGTGCATTCAAGAGGCACTAGGAGACCATGTCCCTTCTCCCTTGCTTTTAATTTCTTCTCTAGTGATACTAGGAGAGGAGAAGCCTTACCCACTTCCCATTTGAGGTCAATTAGTGTCCTATAAGTATAGGCTTTGGTTATTTGCCACTGAATTCTTTTTTTAAGTGAAAGATATCGGAGGCTATGACCTTAAGAATTTTGAAAGGTCAAGAAAGTGGACTCAGGAAGTCCAGGAGTGGAGTCAAATAGTCCTACTTTAATGCCTGAGGAACTGAGAAGCAACAGCAGCGAAAAGAAGCACCTATCAGCAGTCATGCTGAATTTGGAGGAGAGCCTCATGGAACTAGTGCTATGTGGTATCAGATATGACATTCAGCTCTTCCACGGGAAGGTACCAAAGGCAGCCTAGGGAAGAGTGCGCCATTGAAGTATTGGGGGAAATATTTCTACTTCTATCCATACTAGAACAGAGTAAAAGCAAATGTAAAAGCTAATGGATGTTAAATGGTCAATGGAACTAGAGTGATAATTAGAGGCCATTAACATTGTATTGGGGGAAACCACACAGTAATGGTAGCTTGAGCTTACATTAGAAGAGAGATATCCCAACCCTCCAGATTACCCTTACAACCTTGATGGGGAGATACAGTCTTCCTAGCTCTGGAAGAAAGAAGCCAGAGAACTTGCCACAATAGAAATTCCAGAAGACGAGGCTTCCAGGATGCTTTGCTGTTGTTTGATCATTTCACTTATGTCCAACTCCATGATCCCATTTGGGGTTTTCTTGGCAAAGACAGTGGAGTGGTTGTCTCATTATCCACCTCATTTTACAGATGAGTAACTGAAGTAGAGTTAAGTGACTCACTCAGGGTAACACAATCAGTAAGTGTCTGGAGCCAGATTTGAACTTGCAAAATTGAGACTTCCTGACCATTTGTCCACCCAGCAGCCCTCTGAGCTACTTAGGTGGAGGGAACATTGAACCTGAGACTTAGTCCCACCTTCAGCAAGAGGTTTACCAAAGTAATTCTTCATGAATACCCATTGCTAAGACGTCAAGGTTACCTTCACAAAGCTTATCGGTAAAGCCTCATGCTTGGAGACACAGTAGTAATACAGTCATCTATATTTCATAGATGTGAATATGCTTGGGATGCTACACTTTGCATGATTCAATGCAGAGAAATGAAGTGAAACATAAATTTCCAACTACTCCTCATAATGACAATTCTACTGAAAGGAGGCCACTTCAAGGAGTGAAAACGCACACATGAAGCCTCTGAAATGGGCCACCTGGTAGATGTTTTTTTCAGCCTTGGCTATCAAAGTGCTCTAGTGGGTGGATATTGGTGTTCTCCAAGAAGGATTTTAGGTTGACAAAATGTCAAAGCCTTCTGTCAAACTATCTCGGTGTGGTGCACTGAAAGCCTGGCTTGTCACTCTTCCTTAGGCTACGGGTAAAGTGATATTGAGGGAACCCCCTTCATGCCAATTATTTGACTCCAATTATGTGCTGTTTTCCAGGTGCAATTAGACAGAGTGGGGGAATAGTTGGAAAGACTGCTTGTCAATTAAGCTTGGATGAATGTGCCCATGCCCTCTACCATATCAGCTGGTGGGCTTCCTGGAGGAAGCAATATTCAATGTTAGTTTCAAATGAGATGAGGAAAATGACTTGGCAGATGGATGGTAGGAATTTCTTTCAGGTGGATGGGAAATTGCACTGAAAAACATAGGGATGGGAAAAAGAACAGAGGAGACAGAAGAAGCAGCCTGGAAAGGAAGAGGGGATACTAAGTTCATACATAGGGCAAATGGTGGCTTCCTATTTAGATCCTACAAAGAAAAAAAGTATCACTGTGAGGTAAGAGATGAAAAACACTATGATAAACTGTCTTCTAAATTTAAGTTGATTGAATGAATGATCCCGATTTATAAAGAATTTATTCACCTTAAAAATGCTTCAAAGACCTATAATTTTATTGAGTTGAATTATTTTTCCACCAACACAGACCAGTCCATCTACTTTTAATTGATAGGTCACTGTGTCACTAGAGCTCATCACCTGTGTGAGAAAAGCATTGACCGTGCATCAGGCACCATGCTAAGCACTTTGCTCATTGGATCCTCACAACAACCCTGGCAGTTAAGTGTTATTATCATCACCGTTTAACAATTTCAGAAACTGAGGCAGATAGGAATCAGGTGGCTTGCTTAGGGTTATACAGCCAGTAAGTGTCTGAGGTTTGGTTTGAATTCACATCTTCCTGATTCCAGGGCTAGCACTCTAACATTCGAGCTCCCTAGGGGGAAAACCTCTTGGCAATAAACTCCACTCACTGCCCTTAGCTGGTTAGGCTGGTCCTGGGACAACAGCCTCTTGCTTCTATTCAACCAGTTTCCTCAATTATAAAATGAATATCATATAGCATTTACCTCTCGAGTTCGTTGTGAATTATCAAATGAGATAGCACATATAAAGGGCTTTTCTATATAGTTCCAGAGTGGGGAATGAAAACCAATGAATGGAGGTTACGGGAAAGTAATTATTTCTCAATTAAAACTGTTTATAAATAGAATGCCTTGACGTTGTGATCTCAATATTGATGATATTGTTAAAGCAGAGAGTGGACAACCATTGGTAGAAAATACTGTAGAGGGGAGTTTTTATTGAACTCTAAAATCCTGCAATTCTATGTTAAAAAACAGAAAATCATGATGATGATGATGATGATGATGATGGTAAATCATACTCAATAACACAAAGGTATTTTCTTAACACTTAACTTCTAAGGTGTACAAGTATTATTTTCCCAATTTTTTAAAGAAGGAAACTGAGGTTCAGAGAGGGTCAGTAAAGGCAAGAGTCCAACTTAGATCTCCCACTTCTATGGCCAGTGTTCTTTCATCTATATCATTCTGTCAAGATTTGAGAACCTTAGGAGGAGGACAACCTTAACTAGAATTTTTCTTGGAAATAGGCTATTCACTGCATGCAGACATTGTGTTTATCTGCATATCTAGTGGCCCTCCTAACTCTTACCAAAAATTTGATTTTCTTTAAAGATGGTTAAAAGGTCCTTAGAGATCCCTTGCACATCAAATGAGCAAACTGAAGCCCAGAGAGTTTTATTGACTCGACCAAGGCACCATGATGACTTGTAGAGCTTAGTTCCTCTATATATAGGTCTTGTGCTCTTTTCACTATATTATAGGTCCTCTTCTTACTTGATCTGGCCTATCAGAGGACTTTTTTGAAGATTCTTTAGTTTGGGACAACACTATTTCTTCATTAAATAAGTTCACCAGCATAACTCTTTGCTTGCTATACCAATAACTTGCCATTGATCTTGAGTTGTCTCTTTGGGTCTTAGTTTCTCCATCTTTAAATTACTGGGTTCCAAAGTCCTTTTGGGAGATAATGAAAGATAGAAAGTTTTGGCATGTATGGTCCGTGGGGTCACAAAGAGTCAGTCACATCTGAATAAATAAACAACAACAAAAGATCCCTTCAGGTTCTAACATTTAATGATTTGATGACTATGTCAACCATGCTGGTGTCCTGTTCATTTAGGTTATAAATGCAGCCATTCACTCCCTTCAGTTATTTAATTCCTCTATGTGGTGGTAGCAAACAGGATTCACATGGATGAATTATTCCTGACAGAAAGTGACAGCATACTATCCCTCCTCCCCCTCCCCATCCTTTATTTTTTCTATGTATCATTTAGCCCATAGTGGCTTAGAGACCTTTTCAAAACGGATGTCCTTTTCTAAAATTGACAAGTAGCACAGTATTCCCATAGTGAGTAGTGAAGAAAGAGTTAATCTACAAGTCAGAAAGAACTTGACCACTGACATAAACTGTCTGTGTTATCCCGGGGAGGGACAACCTTTTAGAGCCCCCAAACAATCCTTCAAAATTATAAGTTGAAGAGGAGTTGCTAGTCCACATTGTTACACAGTGTTTGCTTTACCAATGAAATGCTAGGCTTGGATATTCACCTCATCCACAGTGAACGTGTAGGGTTCTAAAGATCACAGTTCAATACATCATTGGGAAACTCCTTGCAATTTTTCACTTTTTGCTCCTCGTTTTCACAAAGGAGTTTTTCTCCTATGGTAGGAAGACTCCATTTCTCCCAACCAGGCATAAGGGTGGCAGGATGGTAGACATATGCTCTTGTTCCTTTAAACATTGTCACCTTTACTATTCGTGATTCTTCATTTTGGAGAACAATCTGGAATTATACCCAAAGGGTTAAAATACTGCATACCTTTTGACCCAGAAGTACCACTATTAGGTTTATTTCCTAAGGTGATCAGGGAAAAAGGAAAAGAATCTATATGTATTGCAAAAGATTTATGGCGGCTCTCTTTGTGATGGCAAAGAACTGAAAATGGAAGGGACATCCATCAATTGGAGAACGGATAAACAAGTTGTGGCTTTGATAGTGATAGGATACTACTCTGCTGTAAGAAAGGACAAATTAATTAAAAAAATAGAAAGATCTATGAAGAGTGAAATGAAGAGAACCAAGAGAACATTATATATAACAACAGAAATAGTATTTGAAAAATGACTCACATAAATGATGAATAGATATGAACAAGACATAGTATTATATATACATATACCTTTTTGTCAAAGGATGCTTTCTATAAGGCAGGGAGGGGAGAGAGAGTTACCTGATATTTTAATGTTACAAACAGGTAAACAAATACATAAATAAAATGAATCGTATGGAATGCTGGCCGAGGATACCACATAAATAACAATAGCCCACATCTCTACTATACTTTAAGGGTTACAAAGCATTTTCCTCACAACATATTCCTTTGATATAGATTATGCCAGTGCCATTATCTCCATTTTATAGGATTATTGTGGCTGACACTGCAGCTGCAATAAACTTTGATGTACATTTAAATATAGTCATCTCTCACGGATGGAATGGAAGATAGAGCATTTTCTGTTGTGGTCCTTCCAAATACTTCCAAAAAAGAGAAATGCAAACTATTGTTCTTTCTAGGAACCATGCTCAGCAGTGTTTCACTGGGAGCCAGGAACTTCCATCCTTAAGTCCTAGTTTTCCTTTCCATCATTAGGCTAAAATTAGTCAAAGATTTTTACTTCCAAATATTTTCCTTCTGGGTGGCATTTTTGTTACCAAATATTCTTCCAACAGCATGAAATCACTTTATGGGTCATGGGTGTATCTATGCTGTAATAATTAGGGAGGCAGGAAAGTTAAGTAATGGAAGCCATGGAAGGCTGTAGTAGCCAATTGCGGAAGCCCTAATGAAGGGGTCAGGTATCTTCTACTCTGATGCTGCCTAAAGGAAGTATAAAAATAAACATCTTTGGGGAGTACGGCTATCTGAATGACTTTTCATGGATCTGGGTAGTCTATGACATGTTCTTGGGAAAATGTTCAGTATTGGACCATGCTGTATGTTGTCTGAGGTCTTAGTCACAAAGCATATTGTTGGGTGATGATAACTTGGCATCCCAACAAAATCAACTATTGCATTGTTGATAATGTCTTCTGAGCACTTTTTCTTGAATGTTCCTATGCCAGAGAGAATCTATATGTATTACGAAAGATTTATGGCAGCTCTCTTTGTGATGGCAAAGAACTGAAAATTGAAGGGCTATCCATCAATTGGAGAATGGATAAACAAGTTGTGGCACTGATAGTGAGCCTAACCATCTTTATCCACACCTGCCTAGACTAGAGTGTTGTTTTTTCCTAGCAATTTTCACTTTTAAATGTCATTGTTACTACCATGAAAATTGTTATGCCTTGGACTTCATCTTCTCCGTTCTGTCTTTCTCATCTACTCTCATTGATCCAAGACCTCACCATTTCAAACAAAGAGTAGAGAAGATGGCATTCTTACAGAAGGTGTGGAAGCTGCAAAGCTGGGTAGGAGAGGAACCCCAGACTAAAGGAAGAATGCTGTCGTGTAATTTCATAACCTAGTTGGTTATGATATTCTGATATTCTGAAAACACAAATCTGACCATGTCTCTGCTGCTAAAGACGCTTTGTTGATTGCCCGTTACTTTAGGACAAAATACAAACTCCTCCTTTTGTTTTTTGGAGTCCTTTTTAATTTGCCTCTAACCTTTCATATAGTCTAGCCAAGCGGATCTACCTTTTGTTATACACAACATTGCAGCTCCATCCTGGATGACTAAAAAGCTCAGTCACTCCTTGGAATCCCAAGCTTCCATTAAGGCTCAATTCTGTCTCCAGCAAGAGGATTTTCCTGACCTCTGATGCCCTGCTAGGGCAATGTTTGTTGTTGCATTCAGTTGTTCAGTTGTGTCTGACTTTTGCTGTGAACCCTATTGTCTGTTGTTTTTTTTAAATTTATTTATTTATTGAGTCAATTTAGAACATTATTCCTTGGTTACAAGAATCATATTCTTTCCCTCCCTACCCTCCCCCACCCTTCCCGTAGCCGACACACAATTCCACTGGGTTTTACATGTGTCTTTGAGCAGAACCTATTTCTATGCTGTTGATGTTTGCACTAGGATGTTCATTTAGAGTCTACATCCCCAACCATATCCCTTCGACCCATGTATTCAAGCAGTTGTTTTTCTTCAGTGTTTCTACTCCCGCAGTTCTTCCTCTGGATGTGGATAGTGGTTTTTCTCATAGGTTCCTCCAAGTTGTTCAGGATCACTGCGTTGTCACTAATGGAGAAGTCCATTACATTTGGTTGTGCCACAGTGTATCAGTCTCTGAGTACAATGTTCTCCTGGTTCTGCTCCTCTCGCTCTGCATCACTTCCTGGAGGTCGTTCCAGTCCCCATGGAATTCCTCCACTTTATTATTCCTTTGAGCATAATAGTATTCCATCACCAACATATACCACAATTTGTCCAGCCATTTCCCAATTGAAGGGCATCCCCTCATTTTCCAATTTTTTGCCACCACAAAGAGTGCAGCCATGAATATTCTTGAACAAGTCTTTTTCCTTATTATCTCTTTGGGGTACAAACCTCTGTTGGGTTTTCTTGGCAAAGATACTGGACTGGTTTGACATTTCCTTCTCTGGTGGATTAACCTTATCAGGTTAAGTGACTTGTCCAGAATGACAAAGCTAGTTAGTGTCTAAGACCAGATTTGAACTCACGTCTTCCTGACTCCAGATCCAGAACTCTATCCACTGAGCCACTGTGTTGTGATGCTTAGTCACTTCAGTTGTGTCCAACTCTTCGTGGCTTCAGTTGGAGTTTTCTTGGCAAAGATCCTGGAGTAGTTTGCCATTTCCTCCTCCAGCTCCTTTTACAGCTGAGGAAACTGAGGCAAACAGGGGTAAGTGACTGTGTATTGCTTCTAAGGGAGAAAAGTGGTGAGGGCTAGGCAGTAGGGGTTAAGTGACTTGTCCACCAGCTAGTAAGTATATGAGGTCACATTTGAACTCAGGTCTTCCTGACTCCAAGCCCAGTGCTCTATCCACTGGACCCACGCACTGCCCTTTCTGAGCCATCTAGCTGCCACTATTTACAGAGTGCTGTGTAATGGCCAGTTATTAGTATATACATACATATGTGTATGTATATTTATATATTATAAATATATATATATATATATATATATATATGAGAGGGTCAAGACTTGTGATTTTATTGATGTAGAGAACTCAATACAAAAATCCCCTCTACTAAAGCAGCCTAATAAGGCAACTATTTAGCAACTTACATTCTGAGATGCCTGGGGGATACTGAGAGACTGAGTGACCTATTTAGAATCATATAACCAGTATGAATTAATGATATCACTTGAATGTCGGCTTCCCTAAATGGGAGGCTGGCTTTCTATCCACTAATCTATTTTGCTTCTGCTTCTCATTATTATTTCAAATATAGCCCATGGCCTAGTGTCCTCCCTGCAAAAAGCACTGAATTCACATGGATTGGGTTCAAACCCAGAGACTAACTCTAAGAGGGTCATTATCTCCCCTTGGCCCAGTGCCTGTATTCCTACTTCTGGTGTCCATGAAAATAGAACATACCAGGAGCATTTCTATACCCTAATTTCTAGATTTCCCCAAATGTGAAGAGTAGGTCCTAAGCTTCCTGCAGGGCACTCAAGATATTCAATGAGTATTCATTATATAAGTAAGTCTTCGTTTTGCCTCACAGAGTATGTAAAAGGCAAAAACTCAGTTACAGGAGCTCTTAAATGGATACATAAATTAAAAAAAAAAGCACTCAAACAATATATTAGGTGGTGCCATGGATAGTCCTAGAGTTAGCAAGATCTGAGTTCAAATCCAGATTCAGATACTTATGTTTTAATTGTAGGCAACCCACTTAAATTCTGTCTATATCAGTTTTGTTCATTAGAAGATGGAAATAAAAATAGTGCCAACCTCCCAGGGTTGCTGTGAAGAGCAAAATAAGAATCTGTAAAGCATTTGGCCCATTTCCGAGCACACAGTAGGCACTTAATAATGCTTGCTTCCCTCTCCCATCAAATTTACCCCTCTCCTTTTCCTTAAAGGGAGCATAATCAAAGAGTTGCAATTGGGACAACACTCTGGCATTGTAGGATCAAACCCAATTTTTTCCCTTCCCTTTTCTTCCCTTCCCTTCCCTTCCCTTTTTCTTTTTCCTTCCCTTCCCTTCCCTTCCCTTCCCTTCCCTTCCCTTCCCTTCCCTTCCCTTCCCTTCCCTTCCCTTCCCTTCCCTTCCCTTCCCTTCCCTTCCCTTCTCCTTTCCTTTCCTTTCCTTTCCTTTCCTTTCCTTTCCTTTCCTTTCCTTTCCTTTCCTTTCCTTTCCTTTCCTTTCCTTTCCTTTCCTTTCCTTTCCTTTCCTTTCCTTTCCTTTCCTTTCCTTTCCTTTCCTTTCCTTTCCTTCCTTTCCTTCCCTTCCCTTCCCTCCTTCCCTTCCCTTCCCTTCCCTTTCTTTTCATCTTAAAACTGACATTGAGTACGGATTTTAAAGCAAAAGAGTGGTAAGGGCTAGGCAACTGGGATTAAGTGATTTGCCCAGGGTCACACAGCTAGGAAGTGTCTGGGGTCATATTTGAATCCAGAACCTCCTGTCTCCAGGCCTGACATGCTATCCACTATGCTACCTTGATGCCTCAAACCGAATCTTTTTCAGATTTACAACATCCCACTGTGATTTAGAGTCTTTGCAGATGTTTAGCATATGTTGAGGATGCTCAACAAGTAATCTCCTTCACAGTTTGGATTTTCACTGTTCTAAGAATTCCCTGGCTTTGCTCTCCAGGGAAAGTAGAGTTTGGGAATAGTGAAGACTATCTTCTTTTTCCAAGGAACATATTTCATCAGGACATCTTCTCTCTGGAAGGTTAAAGATCCAGACACTTAAACTTGGAAACTCTACAGCTCTGTGTTACCCAGGAAGCAGTTGCTCCCAGTGATGACAAGTGGATTGGGTACCTCCAAGCTTTTCTTACACTTTTACCCTCAAAATACTCTGTATATCAAACTGAACTCCTTATGAATTGCATACTATTTATGTTCTCTGCTCATCCTCCTTTCCACAATCGGAATTTAATTTAATCTATTAAAATCCCTTTCCTTCATGAAAGACTCAATTCTGGTGTCACCATCACCATGATGTTTTCTTTGATGCCTTCCCAGATTAAAATGATTTTTCTCTCTTCAAATTCCCAATGTTTTGCTTGGATCATTCATTTGTACCTACAAGACTTTGCTTTATATGATAATTATCATTGTATGTAGTTTATAACTCTATTTTTAGTTATAATTTATTTTTAATCTTTATATATAATGTAACATAACAGTAATAGAACATGTATGATTGGCTATAAATATGTAATAATTTATAACAAATATACTTATCCAAGAGAAACAAATTCTCATATCAACTTTATCCAAAATTCTTTCTTTTTTTCCTCTCCTTCCTCCTTCCTGACAAATGGTCAGCAAGAGTGCATCTAAAAGCCTCTTGTTAATTGGATGGAATCCTATGGCAAATTTATGGGAAGACATTGATAAAAGTTGCACAGGACAGGCAGATATAAACAAAATCTGAACTTCACCCTTGAAAACATCTTCTAAATAGATAAGATCTCTGATATATTGAAGAATTAAATTACAATCTCATCAAAGAAAATTCTACTATCTCTTTAATTTTTATTTATTTATTTTGAGAGTAGAAGAAAGTTTATTTTTTTCTCACGAAAAAGGCAAATTCCCTAGTAGCAAATGCCTCTTTATCTCTTTTAAAGTCACAGTACTTGTGGTTTCATCAACATGGAGAAATTTCAATGTGTAAACACCATCTAGATGAAAAACTCATCTGTAGCTCATGGTTTTAGAGAACTGCATGAAATTCTGAGAGATTAAACAACTTAACTTTATTCCAACACTTAAGAAAATATTCTAAATTCAGTCTTTGCCTCATTTCCATCCATGCTGCTATGCTTATAGTGATTTATTTGCCATTCCAAATGGGAAATACCTATATTATTTTACATATATCTGATAATATATGTATTATAAAAATAAAGTTGTAGTAGATAGAGAGCCAGGTCTGGATAAAGGAGATCCTGGATTCAAATTTGGCCTCACACACTTTCTGCTTGTGTGCTAGGTTACTTAACTCCAGTTGCCTACCCTTTATAGCTCTTCTGCTTTGGAACTAATTCTTAGTATCAATTCTAAGACAGAGGGTAAGGGTTTAAAAAATAACTTGGAAACCAGTACTCATTGTGGATTCTAAGATGGAAGGTAAAGGTTTAAAAAATACACGGCATGGTTAACATACAATATATGTTAGAATTCATTTATGAGGATCTAGGCTGACTATTCACAGATCACATTCACCCTCAAATACATGACACAATATAACAAGCAGACACGATTTTGCAAAGTTCGCATAGGTAATTGCCTTGGTACTTGCAAAGGTCTTCTCCATTCTAAAGATGAGAAAAGAAAGGTGAAAACCCCCCAACAATAATAGCAAAACCAAACCTCCCCCACTTGAAAAGAAGCCTGGCTCCTCTGGTGCTCCTAGAAGACATGAGAATCTCTACTCAGTTTTTAGGGAGCTATAGTCAACTGGTCATCATTTCTCTCTCTCATTTTTCAATGAGATACCAAACTGTCTTGGGTGAAAATTCTTCTCAGTCCCTACAGTACAAACACTGAGCTCTTTGAGTGCCCTTGTTGGCCAGAGTTGTGTTTTCTGAGACACTTCCTTAGAACTTCACTGTTATTTGAAGGGTGAATCATAAAGTCTACTGTTGGCTTAAGAAAACAGAGGTGGAGGGCATTTAGTTACTTTTATTGACTTATTTATCCATTTTTTAAAAGAAGCTGCCTGAAGAGGACCCTTTGGCTCTGTGAGCAACAAGTTTACATTTTTGAGGGTCCCTAACTCTTGAACTTCAAGTTTTCTTAAATGAGTCGTCTCCTGGGCTGCTTCTTGAGTTTTGATCCCTGACATCTTGCATAATCCCCAGGCAAACTGACAGCTTCTGAAGTAGCATTTGGACAAAGCTTGGGCTCATTCAAACATTAGCTCCAAATGCTATTTCTGACCCAATTAGGACTTTCCATGTGCTACTTAACCACATAAGGCTGTAGCCTTACAGTCTTTCACCTTTCTCTAGGGACTTGAACCCCTCATCCTCTTCATAGTAAACAGGAGACACAGGTATCAGTCAGTTAGAAACAATTGACCTATGTGATCAACAAAAGCTTTCAGCAAATTCATAAACAGGGTAGAGGTGAAGATAATCCAAAAGAACAAATAAAGTAAAACAATTTTTATTTAGCTTTCGAGTGCAATGTCAAGATCTGAAAAACAGAAAGCTCTCTAATATTAATTTCCAATTATGTCCATTGCAATAACTCAAAGGAATAAAGGTATTTATTTTTTCAAAATCCTTGTTCTTAGGAGCACAAATGAATACATTTCAGAATACTTTTTCCATTTGGGGTCATTCAAATGACCCTATTTAGCTCATCCAGTTGCATGGTACATTCACATGTATAGTTACATAGTACATTCACAAAGATTGGACATGTATTAGGGCATAAAAACATTGCAAACAAGTGCAAAAGAGCAGAAGTAATAAATTTAACCTCAGATCACAATGCAATGAAAATAATAATTGGTAAGGGTACATGAAGAGGCAAATCAAATATTAATTGGAAATTAAACAATATGATTCTCCAAAATCGGTTAGTTAAAGAACAAATCATAGAAAGAATAACTTCATAGGAAAAAATGACAATGATGAGACATCCTTTCAAAATCTATGGGATGCAGTCAAAGCAGTACTCAGGGGGAAATTCATATCCTTGAGTTCATATATAAACAAATTAGAGAGGGCAGAGGTCAATGAATTGGGCATACAAATTAAAAAACTAGAAAGTGAACAAATTAAAAATCCTCAGATGAAGACTAAATTAGAGATCCTAAAATCAAAGGGGAAATTAATAAAATTGAAAGTCAAAGACTATTGATTTAATAAATAAGACTAGAAGCTGGTACTTTGAAAAAACAAATAAAATAGACAAAGTACTGTTCAACCTAATTAAATAAAGGAAAGAAGAAAATCAAATTGATAGTATCCAAGATGAACAGGGAGACCTCACCTCTAATGAAGAGAAAATTAAGGCAATCATTAAAAACTATTATGCCCAATTATATGGCAATAAATATGGCAATCTGGGTGATATGGATGAATATTTACAAAACTATAAATTGCCTAGACTAACAGAGGAAGAAATAGACTACCTAAATAACCCCATATCAGAAAAAGAAATTGAACAAGCCATCAAAGGACTCCCTAAGAAAAAATCCCTAGGACCAGATGGATTCACAAATGAATTCTATCAAACATTAAAAAAACAAACAAACCTAATCCTAATATTATACAAACTATTGGACAGAATAAGCAAAGAAGGAGTTCTACCAAATTCCTTTTATGACACAATATGGTACTGATTCCAAAGTCAGGCAGGTCACAAACAGAGAAAGAAATCTGTAGACCAATCTCCCTAATGAGCATTGATGCAAAAATATTAAATAGGATGCTAGCAAAAAGACTCCAGCAAGTGATCATGAGGGTTATTCACTATGACCAGGTAGGATTCATACCAGGTATGCAAGGATGGTTCAATATTAGGAAAACCATCCACATAATTGACCATATTAAGATAAGGAAAAAGGCTTGTACAAGAATATTCATAGCTGTGCTCTTTGTGGTGGCAAAAAAAAAATGGAAAATGAGGGGATGCCCTTCAATTGGGGAATGTCTGAACAAATTGTGGTATATGTTGGTGATGGAATACTATTGTGCTCAAAGGAATAATAAATAAAGTGGAGGAATTCCGTGTGAACTGGAACAACCTCCAGGAATTGATGCAGAGTGAAAGGAGCAGAAACAGGAGAACATTGTACACAGAGACTGATACACTGTGGGTACAATCAAATGTAATGGACTTCTCCATTAGTGACAATGCAGTGATCCTGAACAACTTGGAGAGATTTATGAGAAAAAACACTATCCAAATTCAGAGGAAAAACTGTGGGAGTAGAAACACAGAAAAAAAATAACTGCTTGATCACATGGGTCGAGGGGATATGACTGGGGATGTAGACTCTAAATGATCATCCTAGGGTAGACATCAACAAAATGGAAATAGGTTCTGATCAAGGACACAATTAATACCCAGTGAAATTGCGTCTTGGCTATGTGAAGGGTGGGGAGAGGGGGAGGGAAGGAAATAATGTGATTCTTGTAACCAAGGAATAATGTTCTAAATTGACTAAATAAATTAATTCCAAAAAAAAAAAAAAGGATTGGGCTTTGAGGAGGAACAGATCAGAACCACTCTCCCCTGCCCCAGCCAAGATCTCTCCAAGAGAGAGGGAGGCAGGAAGAGGGCAAGAAAAATCTATCTGCAAAGAAAAAAAATTCTCTCCTTCATTAGCTTTTCTTAAAAATAGTTTGAGCTGGGGCAGTTAGGTGACTCTGTAGATAGAGTGTTGGGTTTAGACATAGAAAGTCCTGGATTCAAATCTGTCTTCAGACACTTCCTAGCTATGTGACCCTGGGCAAGTCACTTAACCTCAATTTCCTACCTGTTACTGCTCTTCTGCCTTGGCACCAATACTTAGTATCAATTCCAAGATGAAAAGTAAAGAGTTTTTTAAAAGAAAAAAAAGAAGGGGCAATTTTCACATCATGCTGTACAGGAGAGTCTTATGTTACATAAAGGTATACTGGAAGCTAGAGAGCCTGTGTGCTGACTGGAATATTTTAATTTTGACCTTTTTGCGTTTGCATATATTTAAACTGCAGGAAACAATGTTGCAAAAAAAGATGGTGTTGCAATTTTAATATAAAAATATTGTTATAAGTTTATATCAATAACTGAAATGTAAATTAACTTGATTTCATTGAATTGAATTATAATTTTGATGTATTTACATATTTAATACAAAGTGATTATTATTTTAGTTTGGAGAATATGTATTATATACCATATATTATAACATTATATCTGAGGTTTGAAAAAATAGTGCCCTATGAAATAAAAAGACAATATCAATATTCCATTCTCTGGTTTATTTATATTGCCAACACAAAAATAATATAAAAATTACAATTAATGTATAGTGTAAGAAACAAAAAATATTTAAAACAATCTATTTCATGAAAGTGAATATTATCAGGTCTTTATGAAGGTCCCTTTTCCATAGGAAATGCTCTGAAACACGGTTCAGATCTATTGTGCAGTTTTTATTAACTGGGTTTTATTCTTTGACACATACTGTTGCAAAAAAGACAATGTTATAAGTTATTATTATAATTATTATTATTTATTATTCAAGAGTGATAGGCTGTTCAATGCATTCTAAACTTCTGGATATCAATTATCAAAGGGTATTAAAAACATTTTTCTGAAATGAAGCTATTGATATTTGTGACCTGGTGTGGGTCTTCGGGCATCGTAGGAGTAAGGTGAGCCACTATGGTGTAAACCATTCTCCTGGAATATCCGAGGATAGTGTTGCAAATAGTTGGGAGAATAGAGGGGAAAGACTCACAGTTTAACAATCCATGGTCACCCATGCTGCTCAGAATTAATATAATGGCCACAAATTTAGGTAGCCATTTTGGATTCTATAGCCCGCTCTCTGTAAGCACTGTTGATGAGTAATTATTGAGTAGTTATCATGAGAAATTAGTCTGATTGCACTCCTTTTAATTATGGAAAGATATGAAGATGCAAATGATGGACAGACATAGATGGGTGCATCAATGGGATTAATTAATTCATAAGTGGGATTTAGAAGTCAGTGAGATTATGGATTCATTTAAGTATTAGATAATAAACTCATTGGGAGAAGAAAATATATCTATTTCCTGAGCTCATAGAACTTATTGATAGGAAGAAATAATCTTTTAGCATGCAATATATCAGAAATTTTAATCAAAATTGAAGAGTGAATACTTGCTATTCCCAATAGGGAGGACTAGTTGGCCAAAGGCCAAAGGAGGGGAGGTGTAATAGGACCTGGGCACAAGATATCTGAACAAGAAAGACCCACTTTAGTAAGATAACTGATTTAGGAAGGTCCCGGCTATAAGAGGAGAGCTTTGCAAAATGTTAAGATACCTCCACCCAAACCAGCCATCCTACTTCTAAAAATTTATTAAAACAAAATCCATGCCAAGAATTCTGTCAAAGAATGTATGTTTAATTCTAGGGTTGCTACTTACCTAGAACTCAGTGGTAGTTTTCTTATTTGTAAAATGAATGAAGGAATTAGAATTAATAATTTTTAAGGTGCCCTCCAGCTTTAATACTTAAAGATCTGTAAGTCTTCTTTGTTAGGTGCAAAAAAGAAAAAAGTCCCAGACTTCCCGTGACTTTTGAGGGTTATTTGGAATATTTGCCCAAGTAATTCAATTCAAATCAATAAACACATTTTTAAAAGTATTTGACATTTTTAAGGAGTAGTTGTAGGTGTGTTGGGACTTAAGGACAAAGGTGAACATTCCTATCCTCAAAGAGTTTACAAGATAGAGTGGTGGATAATAGAGGGCTACTCATATACACATAGATAAGTGCAATTCAAAAGAAGTGAATAGGGCAAAGGAGAAATCAGGAAAAGTATCCTAGGAATGTTTGAGGTTTTGAGGGGAAAGATAATGAGTCCTATTTTAGATTTGTTGAATTTCAGACATCTGTTGGACATAGGATATCAAGTTTAAGATGGCCAGGGAAGATAATTTATGCAAAATGTTTTACAAACTTTGAAATACTATAATATAATATCTATGGTCCTTATTATTTTCATTTCTTAGCCTTATAAACTTTTTTTTTTGAAAGGGGACTTTGTGACTAACACACCCGGTGGTGTCAGACGGGAAGTTCCCAGATTATTTGGGTGTGGACAAAAATCCAGAGAAATGAATCTCCAAAGGGGCCATTCATGTGAAGTGAGATCCTCTGATACAAGGGACACATTTCACTATATTGCTATTTAACCATTTCATGCCTCTCTAAGGAAATGGCAAGCTCCATGAAGAATTTATCCTCCCCTACCAAAATACCTGACAGTTCTGAGGACAGAGGAAATACTTGCTTATAGTACTCTGGGTTCACTTTCTTATCTGTCACATTTCTTTCTTTCTTTCTTTCTTTCTTTCTTTCTTTCTTTCTTTCTTTCTTTCTTTCTTTCTTTCTTTCTTTCTTTCTTTCTTTCTTTCTTTCTTCTTCTTTCTTTCTTTCTTTCTTTCTTTCTTTCTTTCTTTCTTTCTTCTTTCTTTCTTTCTTTCTTTCTTTCTTTCTTTCTTTCTTTCTTTCTTTCTTTCTTTCTTTCTTTCTCTCTCTCTTCTCTCTCTCTCTCTTTCTTTCTTCTCTCTTCTTTCTTTCTTTCTCTCTCTCTCTTTCTCTCTCTCTCTTTCTTTCTCTCTTTCTTTCTTTCTATCTTTCTTTCTTTCTTTCTTTCTTTCTGTCTTTCTGTCTTTCTTTCTTTCTTTCTTCTTTCTGTCTTTCTTTCTTTCTTTCTTCTGTCTTTCTGTCTTTCTTCTCTCTTCTCTCTCTCTCTCAAAATCAATACTGTGTATTGGGTTCCAAGGCAAAAGAGTGTGTAAGGACTGGATAATGGGGGCTACATGACTTTCCAGGGTCACACAGCCAAGAAATATCTGAAGTCAGATTTGAATTTAGGTCCTCCCTAGTCCAAGTTGGGTGTACCTAGTTGCCCCAACTGACTGATTGTTAATGGAAACACAAAATTGGAACTTAAGATGTACAAAAGTATATCTCCAAAGTTTTATCCCTAAAATACTAAGAGTAGTCAGTCACTATTTGGGGGATGCAAGTTGAAAATGTAAGAGTGAGGTAGTTAGATGATCCACTGTATTGAGAGACAGGCCAAGAGACAGGAGGTCCTAGTGAACCTAGAATCTGGCCTCAGACACTTCCTGGCTGTGTGACCCTGGGCAAGTCACTTAATTCCATTTGCCTAACCCTTGCTTTTCTGTCTTAGAGAAGAAAGGAAGGAAGGAAGGAAGGAAGGAAGGAAGGAAGGAAGGAAGGAAGGAAAGAAAGGGTTTAAACATTTAAAAAGTAAGGGTTTAAAAAATAATCAGCCAGTTGATGTAACTAACACAATAATCAGTTTTTATCAAAGGCAATTAAAGGAAGAACAGTTGGTATAAAACATTACTTCCCAAAGTCTGTAGTGCATCCTCCCACAGATATACAGAATGTCCAAGAGAAGAGTTGACTTAAACTTAAAGCATAGTAATAGTGAACGTATGTGTAAGACATGTAGCAAAGGGTAACTCAACTCCCAGGACTGGAAGCCCCTTTTTCTTTTGTACCATTTCCATGCAGCGACGCTTGGGTACAGATCTCTGCTGAGTGGACAGCTTGGCTCACTTTGTAAGATTTACTTCTTTTTTGAGTCCAGAGCCGACATTTCCATCATGACAAACACAAGAGGCCATCTAAAGCTGCTTCCTTCCTTGAATGATTGTCTTTTGTACTTCTCTTAAATATTGGTTGTCTTCAGCAAATCAGTTAGGGTGTATTTATCCACATCCCCAATCCTAGAAAGTTCTCTGGGGTCTTGGGGAGGATCTAACACTCTCAGGCAGTAGACACAATTAGTTCAAAGCAAGGTATCATAATAAAACCAGTAGCATAAACAAAATCTTCCTTCAGCCCCACAAACCTGAGGCATACACACTTTCCCACAGCATCCATGGGAAGAGTAGATCCAAACTGAAAGGACCAGGGGGGTGAGGAGCATCTATGGGCCAGGGAAACTCATGACTCCAACATCTTCTGCTTCTCACACTTCTCCCATGTGGGCATTCTGTGGCCATGTCTCTTGTAGGAGGAGGCTCTGGACTCCCTAGCCTCATTAGCTTCTAAGCTTGACTTGTCTGTGGTAGTCACTTTGCTCTTAAATTCAAGGTTGTCTTTCTTTTCTGCTACCTCCTTCCTTGAGTGCTGACTGCTTCCCTGGGGCTGAGTGAGTCTGAAGAGTGGCTGTCTCTCTTATCTCTGCCTCAAACTGCTTGATTATCCAACCTTCTCCCTTAGGAATATGCCGTCTCCTACTGGACAAGTGATTCTGGTGCCAGACACAATAATCAGGGTAGAAAAGAGACAAACTCTTCTCGCTTCACTTCCTTCCCTCTGGTATTGCCACAGGGACCACCCTGTACATAGCCGTCCCCTGCCTCAGAAACCTCTAACTCTCAAATTGCCATTTGTCTCAAACTGACTCCAGGATTGGCAGGTTTACTTATCTAAAGGCTTTCAGGGTCCTGGCTAATCTTCAGTGAGTCAAACTTCACTTCAGTCGGAGAAGGTTTTACTCTTTATAATAAGAAAATAGTGTCTTTGTACTTTTAAAACATATTAATAAGGGAAAGTGGATAAAGCGCCAGGAATCAAGATGACATTGGCTTCAAATCTGGCCCCAGACACCTTCCAGCTGTGCCATCACTTACCCCAATTTTCAAGCCCATGCCACTTTTCTGTCTTTACAACAGAAGGTAAAGGTTTTAATAAAATTAAATCTATTAGTAGCTTTGTTACCTCTTTATCTGCCTCTGATCTTCTATAGCTACAGATTGACTTGGGGAGGGGATCCAGATCCCCTCAACAAACTTCCTTTATTTCCATTTTAAAGGAGATTCTTTTATTTGGATTTAAATCAGGCAGCTTTTGGATAATCAGGGGAGAAATGGAACCAGGGCCTTGAAAGAGTTAAGGATAGTGACTCATGCCTATCACTCACTGTGAGGAAATACATAAGGAATGACTTGACTTGGCAAAAGCCTTCAATTGGAAGATTATGACTTTAATTTAACATATCCTGCAGTATAGTGTGTAAAATATGTAGTTAGCCGGGATCATTGTGAGATGAAAGCACATATGTGTTTATTTTAAGTGACTTATTGTAGTTTGTTTAAATCCAACATTCCTGGGCAGTGAATCGAGTGATGAATCACTTAAAGTGGGGGAAAGGTCAGCACAGTTGAAGAAAAACGAAAGTTGAAGTATTCCACTAAAGTCTAAATACAACTTATTGTTTTAATAAAACACTATTATGGAAATGAAAACTTATTTTTCAAGATGAAGTTTTCTGATCTTGATTCCAGATGAAACACCAGCATCCTGGGGATCTCTTTCATTATTCCAGGAAAGCGGTACTGGCGCTGGGTCCCTTGATACAGTGGAGGTTGGAGAGCTTCATTCTGGATGAACCTTTCTGGGCAATGTAGCCTTACAATTTCTTGGGGCAGCATCCTTCTCAAGACTAGTAGTAGAGGCAGAGTAGACCTCACTCCAACGTTAGAGTTATAGGTAGCTTCCTTCATGGTCTAATGTCAGTGTGATCAGAACAATTGTCTCCCTCTCAAGTATTTCTCTCCATTCATTGTCTACCCTACTAGAAGTCAAGTTCTCCATACTGGGTATATATATATACACATACAGAATAGGGGAGTATCAAGGATTTCTCTGACCAATTTGATGAGACCCTTAATTGACCCAACACATGGACATTTATTTGGAGTTCTCAAAAGAGCACCTTTCCATGCACTACAGTCCTGTGCACTTGCGTTGGTTGGGTTCCAAAGACTGGGAAGTTATTTGAAGATGGACAGTGAATCAGTCATTACTAATCATTATTTCTCCAAAAGCAAGCAAGAGGAAGAAGGCACCCAGAAGCTTTGTGTAGCTTCTCTTTGCGTGCATCCCCACCTCAAGCAGTTAAGGCAAGTTAAATGTCCTTGACTGGGTGGCCTGAGATAACAGTTCTTGATCCTCAAACTCCTGGTTATCTTCTGTTTCTTTTTTCCAAGAACTGATCAGTCAAAGGGATCAGAAAGTTGATTTCTCCAACTGAAGAAATGGTAGCAGCTTGGAAGCTAAGATACTTTTTGCAGAAACCCATGGCAGAAGGCAGACATATGTGTCCACTTGGCCCCAGTGTGGGAGTTGCCAATTTCAAGAGTTTCCAAATTCTAGAATTCAGTTATTAGATATTTAGGAAAGCAGTGTGCTCCCTGCGAAACTAAGAGAATAATCTACATTCTTCCCGCACGGATTCTAGCTTGGCAATTAAATCTATTGAGGGCATCTAATAGTGTAGTAAATGGGAAGAGAATTACTGGCCTAGTAGCCCTCAAAATATACTTATATTTTGGGGGGAGTCTAAATCATGGGGTCATATCATGTGAGAAATAAAGATTTCACCAGAATATTGCAGCATCTCTCTGATGGCTCATTTTCCTTCTCGGGGAAGGGATCTGAGGATCTATTTGAATGTTACATATGCTTTCTCTATCTGTTCCAGGTTACTATGAATCCTTAAGGTCTAAGGCTATTAAGGTCCTTGACATTTCTGCGGAATAAAAGCTGTCTCGTATCTACTCTGTCCTGAACCTTAAATGTTTCTACGTGAGCTAGAGCTTCCTTTCATCCACTTTTGGGGAGACCTAGACAGGAACTATACCTTAAGCATATTAGACATTTTCTGGGGTGGGGGGGACTCAGATGAGGGCAATTATTATAAGAAACAGCCTCTTGGGGAAACTAGTGTCAGGATGAAAACTATTCTTTGGGAAAGCTGGGATTAGGAGTGACAATTCTTTTGAATTAGTGACTGCTATCACACTCCCCCCAACATCTAAGTTCCCTTTCTATTTCTCAAGGCACTTATTGTACAATTTTCCCTTCTCTTGACTGTGCTTTAGCTATGGTGAAGGGCTGGGCACTTCTGTAAGTATTACAGGCACTCTGTTCGAAATGGTTAAAGGACTTGGCAATTTCTGTGGGTTCCACCTAAAATGAGAAATCAAAGAGGAATCTGAGATTCAAGGAAGCAACAAGGCAGGAGGGTCATCCTCCTAAGAAGCAAGCACTTAAATTGAGGAGGGAAAGCACCTCAGCCACAGCTTCCTTCTTCCTTCCAATGAAAGAGGAGGTGAGAATAGTTCACTAAATTAGATTTCATTACAAGAACCCTTCGTGGATGGGGAGGAAGGTAGACGGAGCGTGGCAGTTTAGAGTAGACCACAGGAAATTGTAAAGAGATTCCACACTGTTTACTGTGGCCCTAGCTGACCTATACAATCTAATGGGCTAGAGAGCCCAAACCCAGGGTACGAAGGTGTTAAAATGATGACATGGAATAAACAGAATTTAAAAATACATGAAATACTATGACCAATACTGTATACCATATTTCACAATATATTCTAAATGGATATATGGCTTGAATATTAAAGATCATGCTATAAAAATATTAGAAGAGAAGGGGCTCATATACCTCTCACTCTGGCAGTGGAGGTTAAATGACTTGCCCAGGGTCACATAGCTGGGAAGTATCTGAGATCACATTTGAACTCAAGTCTTCCTGGCTGCAGGTCTGGCACACTATCCACTGAACCACCTAGCTACCTCCTAGATGAATAAATGTTAAGTGATTTGTCTAAGGTCTTATATCTAATAACTTCCTGAGGCTATATTTGAACTCAGGTCTTTCTGACTTCATGTCCAGTGTTCTATCCACTGAGCCATCTAGCTGCCCTCTGGTACATAGTATGTACTTAAATAGTTATTGACTTCATTGACTTTGAATTACAAAGAATAAAATAGATAATTTTGATTACATGAAACTGAAATAAAACCAACTTCTGCACAGACAACAGCAGCACTTTTTGTGATAGCAAAAATTTAGAACCACAATACATGTCCATCAATTGGGGAATGGCTAATTGTTGTATATACATGTAATGGAATATTTCTATGTTGTAAGAAATAATATGTGTGATGAATACAGAGAAGCATGGAAAGACTGACATGAAATTATGCAGAGTAAAGTAAGTTGAGCCAAGAACACAATATATACAGTGACATTGTAAATGGAAAGAACAACCACTACAAAAAAATCAAATGTGAATGCCACAAAATTATAAAGATGAACCAAAAAAAATATGAGGATACTCCCAATATACCCATATTCATGGAGGTGGAGGTCCACACATGTACATTGCATTGGGACTTTTTCAATGCACTGATTAGGTGTGCTAATCCCTTCTCTATTTTCTTTCCTTTTTTTTTTGGTCCTTGAAAAATACAATTTGTTAGATGGGATAACTCTGGGAGGAGGAGGAAGAATTTTACTAGGAAAATCTCTGAAAAAATGTGAAAAACAGTACATTAGTAAAATTTTACTTTAAAATAAAGGAATACAAACGGTTGAGTAAAATGAAAGAGATAAGCTCAGAAGAGACTAACTACAAAAGTTTAAAATATTTCCTCAGAGAAAAGAATGACCTGGCTAGAAGGATTATAGAAGCATCTATAAATAATGGAATAAAAGATTAAAAGTGAAAGACCATCAGAAGAAATAAATTAGAAGGAAAATAAATAACTTAAAACAAAAGATAGAGAACTATATGAAAGTAACCTACACCCATAAAATTGAATGGTGCATTCAGAATTCAATAAGTCTATGAGTCATCAAGAAATGTTAGAACAAACTCAAAAGATTGAAAGCATACAACAAAATGGAAGACGTATAATATAACAAACAACCTGTAAAACAAGTTTAGATTATTTTTAGAAATTATCAGACTATCTAAAAATTCATCCAAAACAAAATCTGAATAACATATTTTATGAAAATGAAAACTGAAAATATCTATTAGAACCAGAGGGCAAAATGAAAATATCTCCTAGTTTTTAAGTAGAAAGAAAATCTTAAGAGGAGGAGGAACCAATTCCTTCCTAGGCTTTACTGATGTCCAGAACTCAATGGCAAGAGAGCTATGTCCAACTGAATTAATGTTTTATCCTTGTTGAATATTCTTTCTATACTACAGTTATGTAAGTCTCATTTTGTTAAATGTTAGGTGGGTCAATGAATGACTCATTTTATTCCAACACTGAGCCTGAGCCATCTGAGAAACCTGTCAGGTCTTTTACAGAAGACAATATAGTGTTTGGGACAGTGGACTCTAAAATTTAAATGGAAGCCACTAAACCATACCTAAAGATACTTGAAGGTCACATTTTGACTTTGAAAACCACTCATGTTTAAATATTTCTTTTTTTAAAAATGCATACATTGATATTTAATACAACATTAAAATCAGTTAGGAACTACATTTTAATCTGGTTTGGGCTGTACGTGGGAGTGTAAACAGCTCAGAGGACATATACTTGATACCTCTGGATTAAAGATATAGAGGAAAGACACTAATGGACTGAAGACAGCACTTGGAAGAGGATTTATGAGGACACACGAACATGAGACAACACATTTTGGAGGCTGGGATAGGTTACAAAATATGCTATTGGATTTGGAAGCTTATAATTGATTTAACATTCAGAAAAGTATCAAATAATGGAAAAAGAAAAACCCAGAATTGTAAATCATGGCCAGCATTTTTATATATGTGGGAAATAATGGGTTAGGATAACAATAGATAAAAGATTATATCTAGTTATGGCAGGGACATTATAAAATGCTGCTCCACCTACCTCCCCCACTCCCCCAAGATTGGTAGAAAAATCCCAAAGGTTTTCTAAAGGACCTTCCATCACTTAATGTCTGGCTATATGTTTATTCCATTTGACTTTATTCAATAAATGTTAATTTTTTGGAATTCCTTTTTAACTAGGACATAGTTTTAAATATTTAATTTTTATAATTAATTTAAATATTTAATTGTTAGAAGGCAGAAATAAAGGAAGTAAAGTTGGAAGATAACTAACAGGTAACCTCTCCTTTGGGTTTCTGTAGGCATCCTTCATCTTCTGATGGCAAGCAATGAATACATGCCTTAAAAACATTTATTAAGCACTTGCTATTTAGCCAAACACTGTTTTAAATTCTGGAGATAAATTAGAAAAAGCAAGACAGTCCTTACTCTTGGGAGTTTACAGTCTGATTTGAGGAGACAATAAATAAAATGAAAGTTTACTTTTACAAGGCAGGGCAGTTGGAAAGACCAAGGGGTCCCAAGGGTGGATTGGAAGGCTCAGAGATCTTTAGGGTCTCTCTCTCTCTCTTCTCTCTCTCTCTCTCTCTCTCTCTCTCTCTCTCTATCTATATATAAGGAGGTCAGATGACTGTCAAGAGATTGTGGGTAAGTAGTAAGGCCTGGAGGACCTTTTGGAGATTGGAGCAGAGCAAATAGTAAAAGCTGTTAGTCCTGTGGGAAGGAATAAAATTGTTGCTCTTATTTTATCCAAGCCCTACAAGAGGTCAAGCATCCTAAGTGAAAAAGAGAAAGCAAAGGGAGTGTGCTTCCCCAATTTGTGCTCTGTATGGATTCTAGGATGGTCCTGCTTTGGGAGGAGGGAGTAAAAAGGGAAGATGAAGGGGTCCCTAGTGGTGTTTGAAGGGATGGGGGCATTTACATTGCATGGAGCAATTTGAAGGGACTACCCCTTTTGTAGGACAATATCACAAAGTACCCTCCATATACGAGGTGGAGTGGAGCTCCATCTCTCATCATTAATGTCCCCATGGAGTGGATGGAGGGGAACTCTAGAATCCATGTCTACTGAATGGATGGGTTATATGGAATTGCCCTATGGTGTAGGTGTGCCCCATGAAAGATTGGTCTTTCCTGGGTTAATCGCAGTTAAATATAGGGACTATAGAAGTTACATCTTTCTGCTTAGAAGCTTTCCTCTTTATGGGCACCATATGTTTAACCCAAAGTATGTCTCTCTTGTTTGTGGGACTTCCAGATGGGGTCAGTGTCTATTTCCTATCTAGCATTTCAGTTGAAGCAAGGATATGTCTCTTCTCTCTAAAGAGATCAAAATTTCTTTCTGAATACCTATCTGTCTACTATTGATATTAGTCCCATTAGATCAGGATTTTCTAATTGCTTGATTTTCTAGTTTGTACAGGATACAGAACATACATGATAAAGGTGGAGGAGAGTTTTTACTCAGTTGGAAAGTAAAAAATGATTTCAGCTGGAGGTTTCAGACCTCACTCCCCCTCCTCCCATTCTCTCTTTCGCTGCCTCATTTTTAAAAACCTTTACCTACCACCTTAGGATCAATACTGTGTATTGGATCTAAGGCAGAATAGTGGCAAGAGCTTGGTAGTTGGAGTTAAATGACTTGTCCAGGGTCATACAGCTAGGAAAGCTGAACCCATAACCTCCAACACCAAGCCGGGATCTCTTTCCAGTGGGCTACTTAGCTGCCCCAGCTCTCCTCTTCTGAATTCCATCGTTCTATCTTGAATGAAGGATGAAGGGAGTCAATGTTTAGAAATCAGTCACAGTTCAATTCTGCCATCTTTTTACAACTATGTGATGGAGGATGACCATCTACTTTTCTCTTCTCAGAAGCCTCCAAAGCCATTTTTTTCAAAAGAAATCACCAAACTTGTGAACTCTGGGGCAGATTTTTATTCTCTCTATTTGTAATCTGACATCTCCATAGCAACACCCTCTGGGAGGAGATCCTGGAAGATCCAAATAATGTCTATTGCATCCTCCTCAGTCATTGTGTCTCCTTTCATCCAAGGCATACTGCTTCTTCCTCCCCTTTCTCTCTTCTTCCTGTATTCAATACTGTATTATGATCTGAATTAACTAAAGTTTGCTTTCCAGGACTGGGAGGATCAATCTTTGTCGGACTATTTTGGATTCTTAGAGGGGGGAAAGAGGTCACAGACAAAAGGAGAGGGTAATTGATCCAAGAGAAAGCCAATGTTTTCATTGAGACTGGGCCAATGGTTCTACATTTCCCATTTAAGTAAGTATTGATATTTCACTTTCTAGCTACAGAAGAAAAAGGAATGAGAGAGAGGGCTAGCAATTCCTGCAGTGGGCACAGGCTGTATTTAATGTTAGGCTTCTTAGAGTTTGTTTCGTGTTTCTGGCAATGAAATCCAGTCAGTGGATTGAGAAATGGGAAAGAAGGGGTTTGTGGTATTAGTGTTCTAAATCCAGAAGCTAGAAGTCCTCCTTTTCTTTTGGACTTAATCCCAGGTTTGTTCTTTCTGGCCTTACTCAATTGTTCTGTGCTTCTCATTCTTCTTTGGAAAGTAGGGTGTATGTCTGATTGGATATTGTAGGATTAGAATGACTATAAATTTTGTTTCTGTCATTGGAGCTCTTCTGAGTGTCTTCCTGACCCTCAGGTATCCTCGTGTTAACCTTTCTCATTCTGGATCAAGACCCCATCATGGCCTTCATCATTGTAAATGCCATGCTCTAAATCTTTCCTACTTTTCTCTCTGACATGTATGTTAGATCTAGGACACTTTAGAAATGATCTAATGTTACCCCTTCATCTGACAGATAAACTGAGGCTCTGTGACATCAAGTGAGTTTCTCATGTCATAGTCACAGGTTCCAAGGTGAGTGGCAGAACTGGGGTTCAAGGTCCAGGTCTTCCTGTTTCCAATGTGATGCTAGTCCAACTACTACGTCATGATGCCTCTTACTGTCCTCTTCTGGTCTCCGGCCACCTGGCCAACTAATCCTTAATGAAGCCCTGAAAACTTGGCAACTATTGATCTGTTGTTAAATACTATGACCCTCCTCTATAAGATATGTACACATTAACTGGGGCTTTGTGGAATCAGTGAGCTAACCTAACAAGTATCTGATTGTGGAACTTCAGGCACTCTCCAATATCACTGGTGCTGATTTTAGGAAGCAGAGAGATCTTAAAGCAGAGCCTAGTCTAGACTATTCTGTCCAGCCAGACCTGAGTTTTTACATGTAAAGGAATGAGAGCTCATTTGTCAAAAAGCTGGTCACAAAGGGTTTTAGTGTGAACAAATGGGAGATGGTTATGGGAGGTACTTACGTTTTAGAACCATTCTTGACCGTCTTTTCAAAATACTTAAATCCCACCTGTCAAGCAAGAGTCACATTTATCCTAAATAAAAACTGGTGCTGTGACTTGGGGACCAGCTTTGGAGACAGTCAACAATCATTTATTAATCACTTACAGTGTTAACCACTGAAGACACAAAAAAGACAGTGGAAAACTTTTAAACATTGTTTTAGCATAGAGTTTTATTCTGGTAAAATAGGAAATATTTCATTTCTAAGACTTCAATGTGGCTATAAAATTAGTCAATATCTTAATCTTCCTTCCTGAGTTGTTTTTTTTAATGATGAACATATAGCTTTCCTTCTCCAGAGTATTTTACTCATGACCTTGACTAGAGAAAATACTACTCCAAATATTTGACTTAGAGCTACAGACGATCATAGAGATTTTTTAGATAAACTTTGTGATCTTAAATGTTTTTTAAATTATCAAGAATTCATTTTTTCCCTCTTTCTTGGGACCACTGGGAAAAAAGAAGAAAGACAAAACTCTTCTAAACAAAACTGTGTAGTCAAGCAAAACAAATGCCTATATTGGCCATGTCCAAGAAATGTTTGTCTCATCCTGCATTTTGAGTCCATCCGTTTCTAGCTAGGGGTGGGTAGCATGTTTTATCATTAATCCTCTGAATTTATAGCTGGTTATTGCATTAATCAGAGTTCTGAAATCTTTCCTATAGCTCCTCCAACATTTGTCATTTTCTTTGCCTGTCAATTTTGCCAGCCTGATAGAAACATTCATCTTACTCACACTGAGAACACAAGAAAAACAAAAACCATTTTAAACCTGTGGAGACAAGCAAAACACATTTCCACAGGGGGCTCATCTTTAAAAAATGTCTTTTTCTGTGCTCTGAGTCATTAACTTCTTTTTTCAGAAGTGGGTAGCATGTTTCATCCTTAATCCTCTGAAATCGTGGTTGGACATTATACTAAAGAGAGTACCTAAGCCTTTTAGATTTCTCTTTCTCAAATGCTAGCTTTGTATAAACTGTTCTCATGTTTCTGTTCATTTCACTCTGTATCAGTTGATCTTCCAGGTTTCTCTGAAATTATCTCCTGCATTATTTTTTACAACACAGTGGTGTCCCATCGCATTTATGTGCTAGACTTGATTCTGCTATTTCTTAATTTAGGTTCCCTCTCTCAGATGTTTACACTTTGCTAAGGAAAAGAGCTACAAATATTTTTGTATATTCTCAGAGTTGTTTGTTTTACTTAGGACAAGTCTTTCCTTCTAGTTCCACCTTCTTTTTCTCATTTTTCTCCTATGTTGCTATTGAGCGAAATGCATTTTTCTGTGTTTGTGTATTTTTTTCAACTTTGACCAGCTCAGAAGAGAGTGGGGTTCAAATGTCAGCTGCTTCCCTCATCTTATCTTCTTTTTTAAATATAAATGTCTACTTGAGCACACTGATTGCATAAATAATATCCCCATACCTTCTTTTTCCTTTTTTCTTGCCCCTCCACAGTCTCTTCATTTTTATTTAAAGATCAGCAGGAGGTAACAGAGCCAGTCTTGGGCTTTCTGTGTAATTAGACTTTTGCTATTATTACAGTGTCTTTAGGGACCCTCCACCCCATGTTAGAATGTAAGCAATTTATCCTTGTTTAGTCCATTATCACTATTTATTTGTTCAGACCTTTTGTGCTTCTCTTAACCCTAGTGTCTGAACTTCAAAGTTTCTACACATCTCTGGTTTTTTCATCAGGAATACTTATTAAAGACCCATCCTCCTCCTCCACCTGTATCATTATACTGGTAATCCTTCCACATCTTGCTTTTTCCATCTCAATTTTCCCCATCCTGGTTTTAATATATCGTGAGTAAGAATAAGAAATTAAATGGAAATTTTAGGGGAGTTTTGCAGAAGTCACAGGATGACAGAAAAAAGTTTAGAAACTATATAATCTATGACCAAATACTTAACCCAAACTTTATAAAGAACTAGAAACACCCTCAAAAAGAAAAAGAAAAAAATTTAGACTTCTTCTCTGGTACAAAGGGAGAGCCAAAAAATTTTATGTCAATTTTCCAGATCATGGAGATACAGTGCCCTTAACCACCATGATATGGATATCTG
Source organism: Monodelphis domestica (assembly GCF_027887165.1). Lineage (NCBI taxonomy): Eukaryota > Metazoa > Chordata > Mammalia > Didelphimorphia > Didelphidae > Monodelphis > Monodelphis domestica. The sequence goes on along the minus strand of NC_077230.1, from coordinate 16,635,717 downwards.
TAATTCTTGGCTATAAGTCGATAGTCATTGCCTTCTAGAATACCTTATGAGCTCTCTTTATCACTAAGATTTTGACTACTAAATTCTGGGTTATCCTGACAATGACTCTTTGGTACTTGAATTTTTTTTTTTTTATGGCTGAATTTAGTATTTTTACTTTGAATCAGAAAGTCTGGATTTAGGCTCCAATGTTCCTGGGAGTTTTCATTTTGGGGTTTCTTTCAGGAAGTGACTGCTGGATTCTTTCTATTTCTACTTTGCCCTCTGGTTCTAAGAGATCTGGGCAATTTTATTTTAAGATTTCTTGAAATGTTATATTTGTGCTCTTGTTTTGATCATAGCATAAAGATAGCTTGATGATTATTATTTATGAAAACATTATGGTATTTTCTTCTTGATTTCTTTCCCAGGTCAGCTATTTTTTCTATGAGATGCTTCATTTTTTCCCCAAAAATTTTCAGCCTTCTAGTTTCATTTAAATATTTGGTGTTGTCTCATGGAGTCATTGGCTTCTACTTGGTTATTCTAATTTTCGGAGACCTTGTTGTTTGGAATAAGGTTTTGTATCTTTTCTCCCAATTTGAGAATTTACATTTCCAGTTCTTTCTTCCATACCTCTCAATTCTTTTACAGTCCCCCCCCCCCCTTAGCTCTTTTATTTCATTGATAAAAGCATTTTAAACTCTTTTTTTAACTCCTCATCTCCCCCAGGAACTCTAGTTGAATTTGTATAAAAACTTTTTCTTTGATATGTTTTGGGTTCATTGTCTTCTTCTAAGTTTGTCTCTTAAGCATCCTTGCGAGTGTAATAGCTTTTATGATGGGATTTTGTTTTGTTTCTTTGTTAATTCTTCCATCCTATCTTCTAACTTTGGATTTGTTGTTAGGATTAAACTCTGTGTATTTCTTGTAGGAAATATTTGGGGTAATCCTGTTGGTGCAGTCAAAGCTAGGGACCTTCCTTCTCTGTCTCTCTGTCTCTCTGTCTCTCTTCCTTCCTTCCTTCCTTCCTTCCTTCCTTCCTTCCTTCCTTCCTTCCTTCCTTCCTTCCTTCCTTCCTTCCTTCCTTCCTTCCTTCCTTCCTTCCTTCCTTCCTTCCTTCCTTCCTTCCTTCCTTCCTTTCTTCCACCTTCCTTCCTTCCTTCCTTCCTTCCTTCCTTCCTTCCTTCCTTCCTTCCTTCCTTTCTTTTTCTTTCTTCCATGTCAAACTCAAGTATATTTTTTAAAGTAACCTTGAAAACCTTCCTCTAATCAAAGATATTAGCAAGGAAGTAATAGATATCTTACAGTATTTCTCATTTTCATACTTCTTTGAGTTTGTCTTCACAAGACTATTGGGCTTAATTTGGGAAATGGTTGTATATGCTCCAAATTGTAACCAAGTATTATGAACAGGCTAGACATGTACCTAGCAAATAAATTGGAAAATAACAAAAATGAAAATCATTTGTGTTTTTATAGGGATGACTCTGGGTTTAGGCTCTGAGAGCAGAAACACTACATTTCCCTCTCATGGTTCCAGTTTGTCCCTGAGCAGTGAAGATTGTCTCACTTGTGAAGTTCCCATTCTAATAAATTCCTGCCATTATTATTCACACATAATAATGTCTCAGGTCCTCTTAACCAGTTAATGTCAATTAGCCTTTACTCTGGAATATCTACTGCAAAGATATAGTAAAAACAAAAGTACACATATTCACTTTCCCCCAATATAATGATAGTGGAGTGGGCTCAAACTTAACATAATTGTTACATAGCATTCATCTCACCAAGTTCATTTACAATGGATAAGTCAGTATCATTCCTACTTCTGTGTTAAGTCAAATAAGTTGACATTTTGCTCCCCACCATCTAGCTTCTGTCAAATCTATCTCCTGGAGTCTGGTGGCTCATTCTTTTGATTTTTTTAATATTTAATTTTTTTTTACATGTTGATAAAATTTTTAGTAGCTGTTTTCTGACTAATTTATGATCCATGTTCTCTCCCACTCCTTTCCCCTTCACAACATGGCAAATAATGATACATGTTGTACATGTGTTATCATACAATACATATTTCTATTTCCCGATCTTTTTTAAATTCATAAGTCATAACCATCTCCAATATCCTTCATCAAAAGAGGAAAGAATATAATAAAAGAGGTAAAGAACAGAAGTCCATACTCACTAGAAACATATTGATTTTGGAAGTAGAGGTCCTCCCTTACCAGAAGTTTATAGTGCTTCTCTCGCTGGAAAGCAACCTTGGAGTAAAGAACCAGGCTGAATAGTATGTTGAAAGCACAGCAGTTCTGGCCACACAAAGCTTATCAAAAAGGTTCCTTGTCATCACATGGCTAGTAGCTTGGAATCAATTACAAGAATGTTGGCATGTTCTCCAAGTTAGGAAGCAAGTCACTTTCATTATACATCATTAGGCCAGTTCAGAAGCACATTTCCCAGTCTCTTCCATGTGGGGCATTTAGAACCAAACACAACCTACCCTTCAAAACTGAGTACAATTCTACAAAACGAACAAAAAAAATGATCTTCAATAGAAGAGAGAATTTTAAAGCATTCCTGGTGTATATATCAGTTATATAGAAAGGTGAAGTATAAACATGAGGCAAGGATTCCTAGGAAAGTAAATATATTTGAGCAATTGGGAACACTAAATAATGACAAAATGCTTACTTTCTAAAAAAGGGAAAAGAGACAAATGACCCTTCAGAATATAAATATCTTTAAGGGTCACAGAGGGAGTTAAATAAGACAAAGGACTTGAGTGTGGTTTTATTCTATTTTGTTGGTTTTAAAAGAGGGAAAAAAGGGAGGCAGAAAGATCATACCAGGGAAGAAATGAGTAAGAATAGGAAAAAGCTACTATTTAATATAATTTAATGTAAATGCTATATGTGAGAAGTAGAAAATGTAAACATGGAGTGAGAAAGTAGGTATCTCATGATCTTACTCTTATGTGAACTGGATGAAGGAAAGTTGAACCACTATATATATATATATATATATATATATATATATATATATATATATAAAGAGTTTCTTGCTGAAATACTCTAGGGCTAAAAGTAGGAACAGTGGAAAAGGAAGGACTTTTCAAAGGAAGAATACAATTGAGAAGAGAATAGACACAAGCAAAGAATCGAGCTTCAGAGGATAGATCTTATAGAGCAAATTAAAAGGAAAGAAAAAATTATTAAGAATCATTGATCAAGGTTTAGGACAGGTGAAGAGATGAAAAGAAGTAGGTCAGGATTAGACTAATTAGAAGTTATTAGTGTTTATTACACTCCTCAATTCACTAACCTCTTTGTATGAAGGGGAGCAAGGGGATGTGATGGAAGAAAATAACTAATAATCACGATGATGAATGTCAATTAGTTTAACTCACACATAAGATAGGGTAGAGTAGCAAAATAAATTAGAAAACAGAATTAAAAAAGTCAGTTTATAAGAAATACTCTGGAAACATAAGGTTCATAGAGTTAAAATGAAGGGTTACAGCAGAATTTATTTTATGTTTCAGATGAAATTTTAAAAAGCCAGAGTAGTAAACATAATCTCAGAGAAGACAATTCTAAAAATAGATATTATTAAGAATAACTACCTTATGCTTGGGATAGCTAAGTGGTACAATGTATAGAGCTCTAGACCTGGAGTCAAGGAGACTCATCCTGAGTTCAAATATGACCTCAGACATTTAGGCATTGGGTAAGTTACTTAACCCTATTTACTTAATGAGATGGAGAAGGAAACAGCAAAGAAAGCAAGAAAACACCAATGTAGTCACAAAGAATTGAACACCATGAAACAACTGAATAACAAACTTTATGCTTAAAAGGTTCTTGAGTATTGAAGTAATAGCAGTGCTATGCACCAAAAGGCATAATATTTAAGCTCTTGAAGGAAAAGTTAAAAGAACTATAGAGACAAACAGACATGGAAACTATATTATGCAAAGACACCAATGTGCTTCTTTCAGACCTAGATGAAAATAACAAAATGATAAACAAGAAAGTAGTTAGGAACCTAAACAGAATTTCAGAAAAGTTATCTACATTAGATCTTGTTAACTACTGAATGAGAGAAGAAATAAATATACATATTTCTCAGTTGTACAGAACAATTTTACCAATATTGACAATGTGCTAGGGCATAAAAACCTCATAAAGAAATGCAAAAAGGCAGAAACATTAGACTCATATTTACTCATCACAACACAATAAAAATATGACTAATAAAGACATTTGAAAGAAAAAATTCACACTGAAATTCAAAATAAAGAATCTTAAAAAAAAACCCCTTACCTTTTGTCTTAGAATTGATACCAAATATCAGTTCTAAGAGCAGTAAGGGCTTGGCATTTGGGACTGTGACTTGCTCAGAGTCATAGAGCTAAGAAGTATTTGAATTCACTTCTGAACCCAGGACCTCTGGTCTCTAGACCTGGTTCTCTAGCGACTCAGGAACCTAGTTGCCCCTTAAATAATTTGATTTTAAAGAATTATTTAGGTCAAAGAACAAAACACAGAAACAACAGATAACATCAAGGAAAATAAGAATAATGGGGCAATATATCACACTTTTGGGATATAGCCAAAGCAGTTCTTGGATTATAATTTCTATCTCTAAGTACTTTGTGCAACAAAAGAGACAAAGAACAGCTCAATTAATTAATCAGGTGGGTTACTAAAAAAAAAAACCCAAATAGCAACAACTCCTCTCATGCAAAAATGAAAATACTTAAAATTGAAAAGAAATGTACAAAATTGAAAGCAAAAATAATATTGCACTAATAAATAAATCTACCAAATTGTTTAAAAATTGCTAGTAAAATATATAAATTTTTAAGAGTTGCATTCTTTAAAAAAAGAAAAATAGAATTGACAATATCAAAAATGAAAAAGAACTTATAACAAATAAGGTGATACAAAACAAACTATTAGGAATTCTTTTGCCCAATTTTATGGCACAAAAATGATAAGTGAAACAAATGCAAAAATATAAAATACCTAGTTTAACAGAATAAGAAATACAGCTTTTAAATAATTCAACTGAAGAAATAAAAAAAAGAAATCTGAAAGGGAAAAAAAAGCATCAGATGGATTTACAAATGAGTTCTATCAAACATATAAAGAATGATTAATTACAGTATTATATAAATTATTTTCAAAAGAAAGAGATCCTATTAAATTCCTCCTACTAGTGAAATAAACTCCTGAGATAAATTAAAGAGAAAACTACAAACCAACACACTACTGAATACTGGCACAAAATTATTGAATAAAATATTAATAAAGATGGTAGAATAGCATATAAAAGTTTATATAACATGGCAGGAAGAATTTACACCAACAATATAATGGCAAATACTTTTTATAACTATGGATAGGTGAAGGATGAGGTCTAGTGGAATCAGACCTACAAATAAAACATTTGTGGTTTAAATGCACAAGATCCAGAAGAAGTTGAGATTGATAGCATAACTTGTGATAAACCTGAGAACACCAACTGCATGGATAAGGATTTACTATTTGACTAATACTTTTGAGTGAATTGGAAAATGGACTGGAAGAAATTAGGTACAGACCAATATCTCATATTCTGTGCTATAATTAACTCCAAATGCATATACAAACTAAATACTAATAGTCACATTATAAACAAAATAGAAAAGCAGAGAAGATAAATGAAAACTTTTGCATAAGAGAGGACTTAATGACTAAACAAAGGATAGATAGGATCACAGGAAATAAAATGGACAATTTTGATTAGACAAAATTGAAAAGATTTTGATTAAACAAAACTAATGAAGTTAAAATGAGAAGGAAAATAATTAACTTGGAGGAGAAGATTTTTGCAGAAATATTCAAAGTTATAAGAATAAGAGCCCTTCCCTAATAAGAGCTATTCCCCAATTGAAAAATGTCAAAGAATATCAACAGCTAGTTCTCAAAACAAGAAAAGCACACTATTGACAACTATCTGAAAGTCCTCCCAATCAGGAGTAATTAAAGAAATACAAATTAAAACAATACTTAGGTTCTTATACTCCTCAGATTGGCAAAAAGGAAAATGACAATTGATAGAGGGGATGTCAAGGGACAGACACACAAATGAACTGTTTGTGGAGCTGTGATTTGGTCTAGCCATTTTGAAGAGCAATTTGGATTAATCCTGTCCTCTCCCACCCATCCTTAATCCCAAATTCTCCTTGACCTAGTAATATCTCTACTGAGCTTATGTACCCAAAGTGATTAAAGAAAGAAGGAAAGGGATTATGTGTACAGAAACATTTATGGCAGCATTTTTTTTGTTTTCTCCAAGAACTAGAGGCTAATCAATTAAAAAAGTGGCTGAACAATTCATTTAGTTTTTGAACAATTTATTTTTATATGAATGCAATCCCATATCATCTATGATGACATGAATGACAAAAAAGAAATATTGAGTAATACTTGGAATTACTTGAAATGATTCAGAGTGAAGTGAACAAATCCAAAGGAAAAAAATGTATGCAAGGATGTAGTCGTAAAGAAAAACAACTCTGAAAGAATTAAGAATTCTGATCCACCCAAACACCAGAAGACTAATGATCCAACATACTTTCCAGACTTTTCTTACAGAGAGATGATGAAGCAGAGGTACAAAACTAAACATACATTTTTAAAGATATGGCCAATGTATGAACTTGTTTTGTTTGACTATGCTCATTTGTTATAAGGAGGCACTTTTGTTCACTGAAGAAAGGGTTGGAGGGATAAGGAAGACAATGAGAATGATGATGTCCCCTTACCCTACTTGCCACAAAAAGTTGAGAACATTGATAAAACTTTTTTTTTTTTAAATGCACGGAAGAGAATAGTAAGAAGTCCAGAGAGATCTACAGATAAGCAGGATAACTTGGGAGCTAAAGTGCTGAATTTGTTACAGACTTTTTAAAAAAGGTATGTTTTGTGTAATAGAGATTTATAGTTTCATACATAAACTTTCTTTTTCTGTTGTTCTTTTTTATGTGGAAATGTTTGCTTCTCAAGTTCAGAAAATAAAAAAATAAAATCCTAGGGGTTTTCAGGGAAGATATCATTATTTCTCAAGGTGGCCCATTCCACTTTTGAACCTTTTTAACTATTATGAAGTAACTTTGAAATCTGTAACTCCCTATAACTCCCAATCATCTGTCCTAGTTCTACTATCTGGTATCAAACAGAGCTTGCCTAATTTACTTTTTCATACAAGTGACAAAAATGATCACAACTATCTAATTCTCAATGTATACTATCAATATTTATAATATATACCTAATTTGCTTACTTGGCAACTGAAACACAAGAGAAGCTGAGAGAGGTTAAATAATTTTTTCAGGGTCACACATCTAGTGTCTTAGACTAGATTTGAATTTGGATCTTCCTGATGCCTAGCTAACTCCTGAAAGGAATTAAGATCGATACACATCAACTTGTTGTTGTTCAGTAGTTTTAGTCATGTCCAACTCTTTGTGACCCCATTTGGGGTTTTCTTGGCAAAGATACTGGAATGATTTGCATTTCCTTCTCCAACTCATTTTAAAGATGAGAAAACTAAGGCAAAAGGGGTTAAATGACTTGCCCAAGGTCACACAGCTAGTATGTGTCTATGGCCATTTTGATCTCAGAAAGATGAGTCTTCCTAACTTCAGGCTTGGTATTCTATCCACTGCAATACCTAGATGCAATACCTACCTTAATAATAAATAATATAAATGAATATAATGTTTTTTCTAAAGAGATGATATTTGCAAATCACTTATCACAATGCCTAGCACATAGTAGTTGATTAATAAATGTTTCTGCCTCTCCCTTCTCCTTTCCCATCATTTTTCTTTCCTCTCTTCTCCTCCAGTTCATGAATATATTAAAGGAATGAGAAGCAGACTGGTCTACTGGAGAGGGGATCTGGACTTGAGTCTGTAGGACTTGTGCTGAAGTCTGCCTCTCTGATACATGTCTATTTTATTAAGGCAAGTCACTTGACTCATCAGTGTCCAGATAACTCTAGTAATATGTTACAGACAGGGATGGGCTGTTAAATACATAACAATCTGCTCTTAATGGGGAGAGAAATATATATAGGACACACTTTTAAATTCAATCTGCATTATTAACATTTTCCTCCACTTCCTTAAGTCTAGACAGTCAAAAGAACAATAAATCAAGAATTAATTTTTAGCTGTTTGCCAATTTTTGTAAACATTCATACTGAAAATTTAACAATCAGCAAGCTCATTGCATGTCCTTGGGTATAGATAAAAGTGCTGATTTACCTTAGTGGAGGGAGTTCCCACAGTGGAAATTCCCTACACAGATGTGATCACTGTTCTGGACCTTTACTTTATATAACTAATTTGTTTCAGTTTTTCTCATCAGTAAAAATGACACTCAAAGCCCTTTACTTTAAACCTCCTTTAATGCCCCAATTCCCTAACAATCAAAAAATGAGAGAAGCACAGAAGAAAGAATACTGGATCTGGAATCAAAACAACCAGTCTTGGTACTACTTCCTACTAGCAAATAAATACTAAGAACTAGCATTTATGTGGCACTTTTAGGTTTGCAAAGCACTTTACAAATATCATCTGATTTGATCCTCACAATAGCCCTGAGAGATGGGTTGCTATTATTATCTCTTTTTGACTCAATCAGTCCATCAATCAACGTTTATTTGGTACCTACTTTGCACTAGGCCCTGTGCTAAGAACTGGAGATACAAAAAGAGGCAAAAGACAGTTCTTGATTTCAAGAAGTTTACAATCTAACAGCAGAAACAGTAAAGTGAAGCTTTACACAGGAGAAAAAAGGAAATAATTAATATAAGGAAGGGGTTTGGAAAGGCTTCCTGTAGAAGATGGGAATTTAGTTAGGACTTAAGGACATCAGGAAAGGTGGTGATGAAGAGGGAGAACATTCCAGAGATGGGGGACAGTCAAAGAAAATGGCCAGGGGCAAGAAATGGAGGGTTTTCTTGGAATACCCACTGAATGAAGAACATACGTTGGGGAGCAAAGTATAAAAAGACAGGAAGGGTAGGAGAGGATCATGATAAAAACTCATGGAGGTTAGGGGCCAGGAGTTTAAGTAAGGTTTTCTGATTTGGGGTGTATGGGGTTGTTCATGAAGGACTGACACCTCTGGTGTGAAGACTGGCTGATCCCTTCTCAGGGATGCTCATCCTCCTTTGGTGTCCACCTGTCATCCAGCTCTCATCCATGGTTCCAAGAAACTGTAGCCACAACCCAATAAAGCTGTTTAGAAAGAAGGGCTAAACCAATAGTCTTCAAACCCTTCAGGGAGTTATGAGAATCTCTACTCCAAGCATGAGAAGATTCCCCCAGGCTGAATGGATGGATGAGACCAGTTCATTCCAACAGCCATGAAGGTGGCTGCAACAGATGCTCTGGAGTGCCTAGAGCTTGGTCCCTGCATCCCGGGACATCACTGGTCATCCTCACTTTGTTGCCACTGGTCTTTGATGACTCTGGAAGATTGAGCATCTCTGCTTCCCTTAAATCCAATTCATGAGCAAGGCAAGACTTCCCCTTATGAAAGTACTGGTCTTCTTTGAAACAAAGGTTGTGCAACACTGTAAAGACCAGCATTCTTTCATGTATCACCCATCATCTGCCTGCTTTATCTTTCTGCTGACAATAGAACTAACAAGAGAAGGAAGTTCTTTAACAATATAGCTAACTCTGTCTTTGTTTTTTTCTATGTGTAAAGTGCTTTTGCAAGTCCTTAAAGCATTGTTGACTATTCTTGTTACTATTATTTTTTACCCTAGACCCCAATAACTTTGCACCTAGTGAGTTCTACTTGAGGCTTGCCTAGGACTATTGTTATAGGCGGTCTAGACAACGATTATGAGTTCTAGGATTCATATCACAGCAAGGAAGCCAAAGTTTTGGTGAGAAGGAATTGGGTTGAACCATGGACCTGAGCCAGACCTGGCCAAACCTGCAGTTTTGCTGGGGCCATTTTATAGACTTGTTTAGAGCAGCTCCCTCAATGAGGAGCAGGCACTTTAGGAGAACTGGAAATAAGGTGCTTTTTAAAAATGTCTTAAAGCTTAAAAAAAACACATTTCCATCATTTAAGCACTCAATTTGAAAAAATAAAGGTTATAAAATGTGTTGACTTATAATTTGGGAAGTTGAAATTGAAATTGAAATTCTCAATGCAGAGGATTTGTCATCTCTTCATGACTAGCAGATGGCCCACCCTCTCTCCTCCTCCTTTGCAAACCAGTGGAGTGACTCATGTCTTGCATGATGTCCAAAGTGAGACTTCTAATTTCTCTGGTGGCGAGGTGGCAGGCCCACGGCGTTAAGTGTGTGGGGCCTGCCAGCCAGGATGACTCGGTTCTCTTGCACAGCGAGGACTTCTCAAAATGCTTCCTTCTCTGGAGGAACAAAAACTATCCAACTTAACACAGCGTTTGTTCAATAAATCCGCTCTGACATTATGTAGCCCATATGTGCCAGCCTATGGGCAAACACTTCTGTGTGTACAGAAGGCTCTATGGTGGGAACTGGACCCACTGTGAGCTCTGTCTTTATGTGATCTATGGCACAGACATGAAGCAGTCTCATCTTGGAAGAGTACCCAGAGTCCCTCCATGTTCAAGCAAAACAAATTGCTTTCCATTCTCAAATAACTCTAAAATATGATTACTTGTGTTTATTAAATGGGACATTATAGTTAAAGACATAAAAATCCTTTTAAATGTTTAAAGTTATTTTTTTAATGCAAGGAAAGTCTTCAGGTCTGTTTTTTTAACCATAAATAAGGGCTGAAGTTCATGGAATGATACCTGCCTGAAAAAAATAATATTGTTTAATATGCCAGGAGAAACAATGAGGAGGACTTTGGAGTAGCATAAGGAGACGAGTAATGAGGCAGAATTGAGAAAACAATATACAGGATGATTACAGTGATGGCAACGGAAAGGAAAAAAAGGTGAAACTAACTCTAACGGTCTTCGAGAGGGGTTGAGAAAATGTACTTCTTGGAAAAGATGGGAGACCATAACTATGGTTATGGAATACTCGGCGTCAGACTCAGCTGATGCATTAGTTGATTTTGTGGAATTATTTTTGTCCTTTTAAAAAAAAAATTCTTGACTTCCTGTCTCCAGGGCTTGCACAAAATCCACCACACTAGTCATGTGTGCTGTGAATAGGAAATTGAGATTCAGAAATTCCAAATTGTTTTCATTTTTCCCCCCAGATATTCCCATATGCTCACATATTCTGGTCATTGCACCAAATAAGGATGTTTCTTGAACAGCTTCCTGCTTTTTTCATTCATTCATAGTTGCTTTTATTTTCATATGACAATCTAAAGAAACTCAGGGGCTGGCCAGGAGGTTCCTGGCCATTATTTGACCTTGAAGAAGTAACTTCTCATCTCTGGGCTTCATTTTCTCCATCTGTAAATGGGAGTTGAGTTGAGCTCATTTCTCTCCGAGTTTCCTTTTAGATATATCATGTTCTCTGACAGCGACAGATTCTGGCAGGGCCATCAATAGATGGAGTAATTGTTATTATAGCAGGGTCTCTTTAGCCCTAAAAATCCTTTTTCCAAAGTAAAGTAAGAGTTGATGTGATTCTTATAATATATTGAACAGAGCACAGACTTCCCATTTTCTATTAGCAGCTACACTAGGTTTCAACTCATTTGTGCTCCTATGCTGGGTACCCCTAGTTCCCTGATGCTTTTCATCTGCCTTTTGGGGGGTGTTTCTCCCCATTAGACTCTAAGAAGGGACTCTCTTTTTCTTACTTGTTCCTGGTATTCAGTGGGCTTAGTGTCCATGGAATACAGTAATTACCATTTAGTCAATTCAGTAGTGCCTGACTCTTTGTGACTGCCTTCGAGGTCTTCTTTTTTCTTTTTTGTATTTTTTCCAGATTACATGTTGATACAATTTTTAATCATGGCTTTCTGACCTTTTGCAAACCATGTTCTCTCCTTCTCTCCCATTTATCCCCCTTCTCCAAGATGGCAGATAACATGATATAGATTATACATGTGTTGTCATTCACTTCATTTTTCTATGTTCATCATGTTCTGAAAGACATATGTCACTTATAATGCAGAAAAATTCATGGAGAAAATAAAATAAAGAAGAGTATGTTTCCATCTGCATTCAGATTCCATCAATTCCTTCTGTGGCAGCCTTTTCATTTGGAGTTTTCTTGGCAAAGTTACTACAGTAGTTTATTATTTCCTTCTCCAACTCATTTTACAAATGAGAAAATGGAAGCAACGTGGTTAAGTGACTTGTCCAGAGTCATATAAGTGGTTTCTAAAACTAGATTTGAAGTCAGATCTTCCAGACTCCAGACCTGGCACTCTATCCATTGTGTAATCCAGTAGGTTCTCAATAAATATTTACAGAATTGAATTGAATATATTCAAAGTAAATTAAGGAACTCATAGGCTTTAAAGCTTTCTCTCAGCTTCAGTGGCCATATTAAGTTATAGGAAAAGTTTTGTGTAATGAAAAGACCATTGTACTGGAAGTCAATAGACTTCTGTTCCAGACTATATAACTAAATAGCTTTGTGACTTTGGGCAAATCATGTTATCACAACCATGGAAGTGATCCTAAAGGTCACCTAGTCTAAACACAGCACACACACAAACATACGTGTGTGTATAAATTATGATTTACTCACAGCCCCGTGGCTTAGTAATTGATGGAGTTAAGATTTAAATGCTACTATGGAGGAAGGGAAGGGAATTGAATAAGCATTTATTAAGCACCTACTTCCAGTGTAAAGTATAACCTGTATCAAACTGCTGGTGGAGGGAGGGATGGAGGGAGGGAGAGAATCTGAATCATAAAAGGTCAGAAAACAATTGTCGAAAATTGTTTCTACATGTAATTGAAAAAAGTATAATTTAATAGCTACACACACACATATATTTATAGTTAAGACATTGATACATTGTAGATCTATGATTTTCTAAATGCTTGCTCTACTTTTTATATTGAAAATAATCCTCAACATTCATCTTTTATGATTATTGTCCATGTTGTTACCTAAATCTTCCTAGACAATGAACCTGAACATATTGGAAGCCTTCCTCTGGTACCTTTAATATGTCATGAAGGTCAGTGAAATATCCTTGCTATATAACTGACCCACTTTCTTTTCTGGTGACGCCTTTTATGAAACTTCTTGCATACAAGCCATTGTTGGTTATATGGAATAGCCTGTTTCAATCTACTGGCTCTTCTTTCCATTACCTTTTTAGGTCACCTACAATTTTGATTCTTCTGTGATCACTGTGTTCCATGATTCACAACTTTAAAAAATCTTAAGAGAGTATTGATGTCGAAAAGATGTGGGTTTGTTTTGTTTTGTTTGTGGCAGTGGGAGAATGCATCATAGAAAATCCCCAGCATCTCCTTTTTCATTCCAGTATGTGATGAAGAGGTCACCATTCTTCTTGCCAAGGCTAAAACCCTGGATCCAATCTTTGCTCATGTTCTTTAACAAATTCCTCCCTGCTCCCCCCCATTAGTTTTACTTTCTATATAACCATTAATGTTTCACTATTGACTAGTTTCTTGTTGCCTACAAAAATCTTCCCATTATTAAAAATATCAATAGAGCCTATCATCCTTGCTAGCTATTGCTGAATTTCCTTCCTCTCTTTCACAATCAAACTCATTGAAAAAGCCATTTCAAGGAGACCAATATAGGATTAAGTTGCCTAGCATAACCCAGCTTTTTTGCACAAATACTCTAAGAAAGAAAGAATCCCAGACGCCAGTTCACATGACTGAACTGAAACTATTCTCTCTAGAATTATCTAGTTTTTCATAATTGTCAAGGGTAAAGCCATTTCTCGATTCTCATCCTTCTTGACCTCTCTGTGGTATCTGATGCTACTAGTCAGCTCTTTCTGGCTTCTCTCTGCTCTCAAATTTTAAAGGCACGGCTCTTTGGATTGTCCTCCTACTCTCTGCCTACTCTTTAGTCTCCCATGCTGGATCTTCATCCATAGCATGCCCACTCATTTGAGAACCCTGCAAGTGTGTCTCATGGTTCTTATTCTCTTTCCTCTCTGCTCTCTCACTCGGTAGACTCATGAGCTGCTGTGAGTTCAAGGATCATATGCAGTTGGTATCGCTGATATTATCTATCAAAAGATTATTGTATGAAGTAATCTTTGTTTTTGTATCTATAAAGAAATATTGGGGCATCTAGGTAGCACAGTGGATAGAACACCAAGTCTAGAGTTGGGAGGACCTGAGTTCAAATCTTCTCAGATACTTCCTAGCTTTGCCTAGCCCTTAACATTCTTCTGTGTTAACTTACTATTCTAAGATAGAAGATAAGGGTTAGAAAAAGGGGAAAGATTGGTTGGCATTAGCATAAGCATGGAAAATATATATATGTATGTTTATATTTGCAGTTACATTTTGATTTATTGAGTCAATTGGTTTTTGTAATCAACAACAGTAAAATCTACATTATCTGCGATTTTCAGATAATTGTGTGATTGGAAATATATGCAAATGAGTTAGGATCATTCACTAAGGTAAGGAGTCTCAGAGTTCAAAGAATTTTAATTTCAATTCCTTTATTCGACAGCCTTTCTAAATGAATATGATATGAAATGAAGGGATAACCCCATGTCTGTACTAAAGAACTGAGAAGAGAAATCATGTGCAAGACTTAGGTGTCCAAAATATTTACTAAAAGGGTATTTTGTGCATTCAAGTTTTTAGAAGAGTTGAAGGTGAAAGTGGGAGGCTTAAGTTCCCTAAATCCAGGTCCAAATTGAGGTAGTAGTTTGGCAGCTCCAAAAATGTCTACTTAGTCTGATCTCTGACACAAATTGGTGATGTGATCCTGCACAAGTCATTTAACCTTTAAGTCTTCCAAGAAACTTTCTTCATCTATACATTGAATACAGCCAAGTTATATTGATAGATGGAGTTTCCTCACCTAATAGTTTCCAAAGCAATGAAATCACAAGTCCAGTCTTTATCCATCACCCCATGAAACAGAGCAATAGAAAATAAAGCTAATTTAAAGAAAGTATGGTGAAAAGCAGTGTCCAAACATGAGTAATCCATATCTTTCCAATTATTTAGGACTTTCTTTCTGTAGTAGTATTAATATATATTTTTTTCTCTGTTTCTTGGCAATTGGACCTTTATAAAAGAAACTGGCTATAGATTTTTCCCTCTAGTTTTCTGTTTTCCTTATCATTTTGGCTGCATTAGTTTTGTTTATACAAAAGTTTAAAAATTTTATATAATCAAAATTATCCCATTATCTTCTCTATCTCTCATTTGGTCATAAACCAGTGATGGGCAACCTTTTGAGCTTGGTGTGTCAAAATTTGCCAAAAAATCAAGCATACCTCAGATGATGTGTCACTTTGAGAAAAACAACATCATTTTGTGACATTTATAGTTTAAATAACAAAAATGTATAATTGTAATATATAACTGTATTTAATAAACCGAAAACTAATTATTTAACTTACCGGCTTAGTGACTTCTTTATCTGTCAGTCAGTTTCTTTTGTTGGTATTGATATTATTTAACTTGTGTGGGGTGCCATGAACTAAGATAAGTGAAGGGGAAGGGGAATTCTTTAACTAACCTGACTATTAGTGTCATTTTTGTTGCTGAATTTCATCGGCTAAATCTTCAATTGAAGGTTGGTATTTTGTACACTTCAAGCCCAAGCAAACGCTACTAACTTCATCTGTCAATCTGTTTCTTTTGTTGGTTTTGATTAATGCTGAGAATAAGGTCTCACAAAAGTATATAGAGGTAAAAATTGTGAGTAAAGCCATTGCTATATTTTTCAGGGTGCTAAAAGTGTCTGGTAATCAGTACCAGGCATTCCAAATTTCCTGTTTGTAGTGGACTCCTCTTGATTCTCCAAGCGGCACCTTTCCAAATTCTCAGGCTTTGACCTCGAGTTGACAAACACCTAAGCCCAGATGCTGTCTTGAAATTCTGCAAGTTGCATTTCCAAATCATCAATTTGCATCCATTGGAAACCATTTAATTCCAACCTACTGTAGATTACTACATCAGGATACCTAATTATTTTTATTGTCTGCTTTAGGCTTCTAAATTGATCAAATCTATCACTGAACTGGTCAATTAATGGGTCTAAAACATGCTGGTAATTTATATGCAAGGGTTCCATTTCAATTTGTATAGCTGCACTGGCCTCAAAATACTTTGTTACTCAAGGAAAATGCTTATAAGTTTTAGGTTCTATATATCTCACTTGAAAATTTTCCAAGTTTACTTTCAAAAGCTTTTATGTATCCAAACATAACACCAACACTTTTGCCAAAACCTTGTAACTTTAAATTCAGTTCATTAATATGAACAGAGAGATCTGTAAAAAAAAAAAAACATTAAGGTGCTGACCTACTATCGAGCTGAGGAAAGTTTCCCAGATCCTTATCCTCAAGAAATACCTTAATTTCTTCAAAGCACTCCACAAAGCACTCAAGAACTTTGCCTTGGCTCAGCCATCTTACATTGTTGTACATCAGCAGTCCACTGTAGGTGGAATCAACCTCCAGTAAAAGTGCAGAAGATTCTCACTTGTGAAGGGGGTGAGTAGCTATTAAGTTAACTATTTTTGTAACAACTGACATTAAGTTGTTTAAGTTGGCAAATAAAACCTCCTGATGGATAAGACAAGGAAAAGGCACAATCGGATGTCCAATAGCTTCAGTAAACAATTTGATAAATCCAACTTTTTTCCCCACCATGTTTGGTGCCCCATCTGTTGTCACTGACACAATAGAGATATCAATGGTCACAGAATGTTTGTATAACAACCTTACATATTTCGCTTCCTGATGTACTTGTTGGTACTGATACTAACTTTATCAACTCTTCTCTCATTGTGAGACCATCAGAATATCGACCAATAATGGCCAATTAAGCATGTGATTTGACATCAGTAGTTTCATCAAGAGAGAGTGAAAACTATTTACAATTACTTATGTCTCTCTCTATTTGATGTTGTATGTTTGTGTTCAGTCTCATTATTTGGTCTTTTTTTCTATATTGCCATACATCTTGGTCCCTGTCTCTTGAAAGGGTCGACTCCTGCTTCTACCACTTCCTTTACTTAACCTTGGTTTTTTATTTTTGGGTTCTCCACCAGGGGGGCAGGAACAGAAGATAGAATTATAAATAGTCTGTTAGCCCTGCAATCAATGAGGGGTTAACTAGCCTAACTGACCAAAGATGGCACATGTAATTGTCTTTTAGGAAAGGGCAGGGTTAATAAGGAGAAATAGGGGTTAATAAGGTTGCACAGGCTCTCTGATGTAGAATCAGCATTGATGGTGGTGAGTGGGGTTTACTAAAAAATGGCTAACCAGCCATGGGCAGGTAGTCTTTATTTTGTATCTTCTTTATTCCTTGATTTATAATGATCATTAATAACTCTCTTAAAATATAATATTATTGAGAATTAATTTTAACTTTTACATTGATGGCAACCACTAGTTAGAGAATAACCTCTCAAATTTTTAAGATAGCCTAGATAAAATATTTTTAAGGCACATTTCTCCTGCCAATGCTTTTTGCCCACCCCACCTACCCTCACAAACTCCAACTTTCTTTGGAGCTGCTGTGTTTTTCTTTTCTTGCTTTTTGCCTGGCTGCTTGCTCTCCCTATTGCCTGGGCTATTTTTATCAGGAGGACTCTTGGCAAAGGAGAAATAAACTCCTTCTCTCCTCCAACTGCTTGAGTCCTACGTTCCTCATTCCTTCTCACTGCTGACTCTGGCATTGCTGATACTGCTTCCTCCTGATCTTCTGGATCCAGATCACTCACTGGACCCCAGCCCCCTGCCTCCAGAAATTCTTCTCCTGATCTCCAGCTCCGATCCTAAATCGGCCTCCACCCTGACCCTGGTCACTGTTGCTGCCTCAGCTGGGCTGATTGCTGCCACAGAGAAGCTAGGAGTCCTTGGAAGCACTCCTCAGGGCAGATGGTAAAAAAAAAAAAACCAACCAGGGTGTTTTTTACCTTAGGCAATGATTAGCCTCCTAACTTCCTCTGGGGAAACTAGCATTTTACCTCAGGGGGGGACAGGGAGAAGGAAGAGACTCTTCCAAACAGGAAGTTGATTATAACCATGGCATATTCTATGAAAGAGCTCTGTATTACTTATTTCAAACAGCTTCCAGCTTTAGGATGTTTTTTTTTTCTTTCTATCACTGATCTTTTCAATTATCTTGCCTGAGATTCAGGGGAGAAATTCATCCCCTTACAACTCTTTGCCATTTGGGCCTGTCCAGTCTCTAAGATTCATCCAGTTTGAGATTCCTCAAATCCATGTTCTCCCTCCCTATGGGAGATCCCACAGTGCTGACAATAGGGATCTGAATTTTAGAAAGAGGAACTTTAAAGGGTCTGGAGGCAAAATTTTAAGCCTTTTTAGACTCCAATTTTTTTTTGGATGAAAGTCTCTGTATCTTATTGAATTTTGCTGATTGTTTTAAGATTTAATTTTGTTGTTTTAAGTTCATATATTAATGTATTCAACACTGTTCTGTTATACTGAATCATTTTAATCTACAGTGTTCTAACTATTAGATATATTCTGTTACCTTTCTCTTATGACTACTGAACAAAATATTTTAAAATATTTTAAAACCACATAAATAGCCTTTTTTCCCCTCCCATTTTGCATTTGTTAATTGTCACATAGATGATGGATGGACTCAACCTGGCTAACAACCTTTAGAGAATTTAATAAGCTAAGAACTTAATTGTAATATTAAGGGGACTTCAGAAATAATTTTAGTTAACTAGTGGTTTCTGAATGGATGAGTTTTTTTAATATTTATATTTTAAAGAATGTTGTATTAAAGGTAGAGAAACAAAGAAATGTTCCTACCAAGGTATTTCTATGAAGCAGGAATCCAAAAAGAGCTCCTGCAAAATTCTTCAGTTTAATTTATTTCCACCAGAAAAATCTAGATTTCTTGATAATGTTCTAGACCCAAATATGTTTTACTTTGTTTGAAAATATACTTGCCAAGGTTGAAAGATTTACTACATCTGTAAAAATTGTGACAAATATCCATCAGTTCATAGGGTTTTGTTTTGTTTTTTGTCATACAGCAACTTATATGAAATATGATAGTGGGTTTGTTTGCTATTGTCATTAAATGGGCTATTATAATTTTGGGGATTTTTATACTTTTTGAATGTGCATTACATGTTGTACTATTGTTCTTTATAAAAAAACTGTTACTTTGTGAAAATCATTTGCTTGTACCCACAGTGGATCATGGTCAAGTTTGAAGAAGAAATAGATATCATTTTTGGTGAGAAACCTTTGTATTGTACATTTCCTTGGCTGACAGAGTGTCAATGATTGTAAGCTATATTTTTGGTTTTTAACTCTTTTATTATTGTTTTTGCTTGCATGTGCAATATACTATTTCAGTTTTATTTTTTCCCTCCATTTTGTATTTGAAGCACATGTCACCAGCATTGAGATTTTCTTTAACTTTTTTGATTTTGCAGTAATATAAGTTTAAAATATATTTGCTATAATGTCAATGCATACCCCCAAAGCTTGAGATTATAAAAATGATGCCACTGATTGTTTAAAAAAGAATTATGGGACTTTGATTAATGATTCTGTCTGATTCTAGGACAAGAGAATACAAAAAGAGCCATTGCACAGTGCCAAAGAAGCACAAAACTAAACTGCATGGTGCCTATCAAGTACAAGGTCAAAGAGACCAACTAATCCCAATGGGATTCATGAAAATTTTGAGCCAAGAAAAGAGGACTTGAACTTGTTTGGGGTTTGAGGTTGCAGCTGTTTAACATGTGTTAAAGGCAGGTCTTCCTTGTCCCACATTCTACCAAGTATCTCAAATTTGGCGCCTACCCGATTCCTAATAATCTAGTCACTTTTCTGTCTTTTACGGTGTGGCAAATTTTCTATAGTCCTGGCTACTGATTGGGTAAATGCATAATTGCTTAAATTATTTTAATTGGGCCCTGATTCAAGGACCTGTTATGGATTTATTTTTCCTTCACTTAGAATTTTTACACATAAGACTTTAATAGTCTATATTTTATCCAGAACTTATTTTTTAATTTTTTATTTCTCTTTCAAATTGATTCATATACCTCATAACTCAGCCCTACATCCCTAAGTGATCCCTGTGTTTTTCAACACCCTCTTTGGGGGGAGGGTATTATTATTATTATAAATTGCAAATTTTAAATTCTTTTTGAGCGTAATTTTAGGTTAGGAAACACGCTATCTCTCCAAATCCAGAAAATGAACTCTTCTTAGAAGGCACCATGAAGATGCCTCCACAGACCACAAACTACATCAAGAAGATCTAGAATGAACTTTGGCTGTGGTTAATTGAACTGAAGTTTGATTGAACATTTAATTTGAATGTATACTCTTATGCCAAAAGGGGACTGTCTCCTAACTGGCTTTTTGTCATGCACCTAGCAAGTATTGGTTTTGTTCTCTTTTCCTCTTATCCTCAAATTATTGTAATTTCAAAGTTGATATGTTTACAAAACCCATTGGAGAGACTAGTCTTCCAAGGGTCTCAGGGGGGGGGATGTATGATTGAAAATCTATTACCCTAAAAAAAGATACCCTAAAAAAAGATACATATCCCAAGAGCCCACTGACTTCCTGTCATTATGTACTTCCTGTAGACAGAGGATAAAGGGTGTGGACTTTGGAGGCTCCTGCCCTCTGATGTAGAATCAGCAGTGATAGTGGTGAGTGGGGTTGACTAAAAAATGGCTAACCAGCCATGGGCATGTGGTTTTTATTTTGTATCTTCTCTATTCCTTGATTTCTAATGATCATTAATAGATCTCTTAAAATATTAAAAAAAAAAGGATGCACAACAGTAATAGTGGTGAAATGGAGTCTGTACTATGCTGCAAGATGGCGTTCCTTATGTAAATTAAAATGGCTGCCACTATTTCTAATGGCAGGAAATGGCACCCATAGCACAGATCCTTGCCTCTCCCAGCCTCCCCCTCACTTATCTCAGTAATGTTGGTCAATTAGAAGTCCACAACACCCCAGAACAGTAGATTGGATGATGTGGTTATGTGGTTGCTGGTAACTGATCTCAGGGCCCCCAGAGATGCGTCCCCCTGTGGCATTCCGCTGCTCCCTGCTCCGCCGGCCAAAGTGAGCTCAAAGATCCCCTAATGTCCTAACCGGAAGTCCCAGAACCAGATGCTCTGTGCTGGAGTTTTTCTACACTACACTACGGCAAATGTTTTGTCCTCGGCTACTGCGCCTGGCTGTGCAGGAGCCAAGGATGAAACATCCTTCTCAGCATGCAGCCCCAACGTCTCTGTATGTGGCCACACATAGCTGCGGGTGTCATGGAAAACGGCTACATGTGTCAGTGCTGACATGTGTGTCATAGGTTCATCATCACAGTCATAAACGCTTCACTTATCCATAGATCTGACAGATATAATTTCCCATCCTCCTCTAGTTTAATTAGAGTATCACTTTTTATGTCCAAATTATTTATTCATTTTTCCCTCATCTTGGTATACAGTGTGAGATGTTGGTCTATATCTAGTTATTGCTTTCCAGTTTTCCCAGCAATTCTGGTCAAATGTGGGATTCTTACCCCCCAAATTTGAATCTTTGGGTTTAATCAAACATTAGATACCCATGTTCATTTACCATTGTGTATTGTGCATCCAATCTACTCCACTTCAATCCAGGATTAATGAGGAATTTTTTCAGAGTAGAGGTTGCCTATACTTGTAAAATCAGAGGTCAAATGACCAAAGAAAGCATTGTCACAGGTATCTTCCTAAGATAGTTTCACTAAACACTTTATATTAAAAGAAAGACTCCAAAAGATGACTAAGAAAAAGAAGCCAGCACTCCAAATTATGTTCATATATAGAGAAGTTATATATGAAAATCAGCTTTTATCTAGTTAAGAGGTTGTCAAGAAATGGGTAAAAAGACTAAATTATATCAGAAGAGGTTAAACCCAGCTCCCAAAATGAAAGAAGATTCACACCCAGACTGAAAGGGACTAGTCTTCCCGCTGTGGCTGAAAAGAGATTTCACTAGGAGCCAAGACAAACTCATTTGACTTCCCTGATACTAAAATAGGTACCTAATGCTCGGTTTCTTCATCACTCATGTCATCATTTTCGGATCCATTATCTACTTCAGAGAGTGTCTCTGCAGTGAAGAGCAAATCTTTTCCTTCTCAGAGATAGTTTAGCTTATTCTCCTCCTAGTCCTTTTTCCCCTGCTCCCCACGGAATCAATGAATTCCCAACCAGACAATAGGGGACAGGAAAACAGATCCCGAACAGCACCTTCCTTCCAAGTCTGTAAGACTATTTAATGGTGTTACTGTAATTTAGGGCATGCTGCCTTGAAAGATGTGAAGTTCTGAAATGTCTGTGTCCAGTCTAACCCTCTCTCTAGGTCACTAAGCAAGCTACAGTCAATGTAACTGTTCAGATTCACAACGTGGAATGTATTTCTTCAATGATCAAAAGCCTTCAAAAGTCTTCCATATTGAATAAAGTTCAGATTGGTGCTTAACATCCTTTGCAATCTGGCTCCCACCTTATTTTTATTATCTAGTTATTATTACGATTCTCTTTAGTGTACTCTGTGCTATAGTCAGACAATGCATTGTTTGAGGCACTGATCTTTCCCACTTATTTCCATGTCTCTGCTGGCCAAAATCCCATTTCTCCATTAATAATAGCTCCAATGTTTGGCTTCCTATGAAATCTTCCATGATTGACTTTGAGATGAACTGATTTTGCCTCTCAATCCCAATTGTACTTTGTTTATAACCTCTTTTGTGGCACAATCTACCTTTATATGATCATTCTTCTGTTAGCTATTTCTCCTCCTAGTTCCCAAGAATGCTATCTTTGCAGTCAAGAGGACTTAGGTCCAAATCTGAACCAATGAAACTTAACTACATTTGACAAGCTTAGGAAAGTTTCTTTACCTTTTTGGTCTCCAATTTCTATATTTGTAAAAGGAGTAGGTTGGATTTGATGACCTTGGGGTCTTTTTCAGCTCTAAGTCTATGAATTTGTGAACAGTGCCTTTCACATAGAATGAAAATTTCACACCTGGTAGACTTTTTCAATGGATTGACCACAACCTACTAATTTGTCTCAGGGCCAAATGAGTATTTCCTGTGTCTGTCTTGCCTGCAATATTTTTCAGAGCAGCACTGTCTCTGAATCACGTCCTTGTTGAGTGCTTTTAAATGGTGATCAAACTGCCACCTTGAGAACAGAAAGGCTTTGTAGGGATGTCACTTTTCTGGAGGAAGGTATTTGCTGTTCCTTGGTATAAAAACAGCCTGACATGAGCTTCTAGCATTACAAGAGGTACAGAGGCTGAAGGGTGTCCTTCATAAAGAATCATCCCTCCCCAATCCATCTCCCTTTCCCAGGTGCCATCATATCCTATGGACTGTGTCAGTGGAGCTAAGGGTCCTGTCATATAAAATACTCTGAGTAGATCCTTCACTCCAGGCACAGAGGGTGCCTTTATTACCTGGAGCATCAGAGAAGCTGTTTTCTGGCTCCATTCAAAGCAAGCCTAGAAAATGTATTCAATGAAAAGGAAAAATAGAAAAGTACTTAACAATATGCCAAGGCAATTTTCTTACATGATTTGCCACTTTTCTCTTCTGAAGTGAATAAATAAAGGGAGGAGGGACTCTGAAGAGTGGCACAGGCTTTACTTTGGAAACTTTGGAATAAAATTAACATGATTTCTCCATTATAAACTACAGTAGCTAGAAATTACATTATAGACAATGTAGGTGGTGATGTGGGTGGACACATAGGAGGGGAACTGGGGGGGGGTAGGAGCATTGAAAGTGGAAATGAAATAATAAACTTGTAAAACTAAGCAGAGCAATAAAGAATTCAGCTAGGGACTGCTAGACTCAAGAGTTCTGATCATGCTAGTGGGCAATCACAATGGGAACAAAGGTCGTTTACAGCCAAAAGGTTGAGCTGGACGGTCTATTGATGGAGACATGGAATGGAGATTCATTTAAAAGGGTACAAGCCCTAGGAAAGAACTTATCAGCATCCCTGGTTTTAGTAAAGTCTTTGAGAATGTATAATCAAAAGTGGTATTGAAAGTTAGGAGTGACCCACTGTTCCTAAACCCACTTGCTATTTAGCCTTTCTGGGAGGTATCACTTAATTTGCAGCTTTGTATCCTTGATAATTGTTGTCATGTAGTCATCATCCCCTACCTGTTTGTGTCTGCAAATTGTCATGTTCTACTTTGAGGAGGAACTGAGATGCAATGCTCAAGTCCTTTTCCTGGCACGAACCTATCTGAGTTGTCTTTATCTCATCATGAAAGTTATCCATAAAAGCTATTCCCCTCTTCAAGCCATTGGTGATCCACTATTGCTGATCAATTGGTCAATGTGTTGCTAACTTGACAGAATTTAACAAACCTTTTCAATTCTCTTTGTTCTGACTTTTGCTTCCTTAATCAGGGCTTAGATAAACTTCTATTTAGGACTCTTAGATTGAAATTCATAGTTCAGATTGCAGTCAGAAACAAACCTAAATGTATACCAACTTATAAGGCTATCTGAGAGTCAATCTAGGCAGTGAGTGAACAACTGAAGTGCCTTAGGGCTAGAGGAAAGCTTTTTGCCCAAGGTCACAAACTAGTTAATGCCAGAGACTCATAACTTTTAATTTGTCCATTTTTTAAATGAAATTTTAAAATGTATGTTCTTTTTTCCTTTTCTGTAACTAATCCACTCCACTAATCTACTTTCTAGGTGGCACAGTAGCTAGTGTTAGAAATTAGTGCTCTTGGAGTCAGGAACATTTGCATTCTTAAATTTGAATCCTGCCTCAGACACTGACTAGCTGTGGGACCTCAG
Organism: Monodelphis domestica; assembly: GCF_027887165.1. Taxonomy (NCBI): domain Eukaryota; kingdom Metazoa; phylum Chordata; class Mammalia; order Didelphimorphia; family Didelphidae; genus Monodelphis; species Monodelphis domestica. The sequence continues at coordinate 16,610,724 of NC_077230.1, read as the reverse complement.
GCAAATCACTTAACCCTTTTTGCTTTAGTTTCCTCATCTGTAAAATGAGCTGGAGTTGGAAATGGCAAACCATTCCAGCATCTCTGCCAAGAACATTTCAAATGGGATCACAAAGATTCAGACAAGACTAAAAAACAACAATCTACTTTCTCCCCCAACCCTCCATAACCTCAAATAGAAGCCATTTCTTATAGTAAATATATGTGATGTTTCAAAAACCTTAGTGCAGCTTTAAATTTTATTTCTCCCACCAATTACAAGTAAAAACAGTATCCAACATTTTGAAAAGAATTTTGAAAGTTGAAATCTCTGCTCCTCTCCTCCCATCTCCCAAGATGGTAAGCAGTCGCATATAGAAAATTTTACATGTGCAATCATGTTAAATATTTTTCCATATTAATCCTTTTGTGAAAGGAAATTCAAACAAAAAAATTAAGAAAGTGAAAAAAAGTTTGCTTTGGTCTGAATTTAGACTTCATTCATTCCTTCTCAAGAACCAGATGCTATTTTTTATCATGATTCCTTGGGATGGTTTTGGATCATTGTATTGCTGAGAATAATTAAGTCATTCACAGCTGTTCACTGTACTGTATTCCTGTCACTGTGTATAGTGTTCATTCACCTGGTCCTTCTCATTTCATTATGCTTCAGTTTGGATAAGTCTTTCCAGATTTTTCTGAGCTCCTCCTGCTCATCATTTTTTACAGCACAATCATGGACTAGAATTTACTCAGCCATTCCCCATTTTGATAAGTTTCCCCTCACATTCCAATCCTTTGCCCTCACAAAGAATGCTACTTTAAATATTTTTATACATATAGGTCCTTCCCCTTTTTGTTTTTTATCTCTTTGCGATATAAACCTAGTATTGATGGGTCAAAGGGATGTAATGTTTTATCTTTGGGCATAGATCCAAATTGCTCTCCAAAATGATTGAATTAGTTCATAACTCCCCCCAAAGTGCATTAGTCTCTCAATTTTCCCACATTCCCTTTCAAGTTTTGTCTTTCTCCTTTCCTGTCATAATAGCCAATCTGATAGGTGTGGAGTGTACCTCAGAGTTGTTTTAAATTGCATCTCTCTAATTAATAGTGATTTAGAGCATTTTTCTGCATGACTATAGAGAGTTTTAATTACTTTGTCTGAGAACTGCCTATTCATATGGTTTGATCATTTATCAATTGGGGAATGATCTGTATTCTTATACATTTAACTCATTTTTCTTTTTTTTTTTAAGAAATGAGAATTTGATTAGAGACTTGCAAAAATTTTTTGAACCATTATGATTGTTGTATATTACTCTCCATTCTATTTCTTCTTGCTCAATTTCTGACCTCTGCCCCCCCCCCCCGCCCCAGTTTGCCCTCTTTTCTATTGGCTTCATCCTCTTTTCTTATCTCTTTCCTCTCCTACTTTCCTATAGAGTAAGATTTCTATATCAAATTGATTGTATATGTATTTCCCTCATTGAGCCAATTCTGATGAGAGTAAGACCCATCTTCCCCTCCACTATAAAAGCTCTTTCATGCCTCTTTTATGTGTGATAAATTATCCCATTCTATTTTTGCCTTCCCCCTCCTCCCTATGTATTCCTCTTTTCATGCATTATTTTTTTTATGTAACCCCATAATATTCAACTCATGTCCTTTCCCTCTGCCTATGTATACTCCTTCTAACTGCCCTAATAATGATAAAGTTCTTAGTAGTTACAAGAGTCATCTTCCCATAAAGGTATGTAAATGGTTTAACCTTATTCAAAGTCTTTTGATTTCTCTTTTTTGTTTACCTTTTTATGCTTCTCTTGAGACATATTTGAGAGTCAAATTTTCCATTCAGCTCTGGTCTTTTCATCAGGAATGTTGAAAATCTTCTATTTCATTGAATATCTATTTTTCTGGGTAAGTGATTCTTGCTTAAATTCTTAGCTCCTTTGCCATCTGGAATATTATATTCTAGGCCCTCTAATCCTTTAATATAGAAGCTGCTAGATCTCGTGCTATCCTGACTATGACTCTATAATATTTTGAGCATTTCTTTTTATCTTCTTGTAATATTTTCTCCTTGACCTGAGAGTTCTGGCAATTAACTACACATTCCTGGGAGTTATCCTTTTCAGATCTCTTTTAGGAGGTGATCACTGGATTATTTCTATTTCTCTTTTATCCTCTGGTTCTAGAATATCAGGGTAGTTTTCCTTGACAATTTCTTGAAAGATGATGCTTAAGCTTTTTTTTTATTCTTGATCATGGATTTTAGATAGTCCAGTAATTCTTAGATTACCTCTTCTGGATTTATTTTCCAGGTCAATTGTTTTTACCAATGAGATATTTCACATTTTCTTTTTCTTTTTTCATTCTTTTGACTTTGATTGTTTCTTGATGTCTCATGGAGTCAGTTATTAGTTTCCACTTGTACAATTCTAATTTTTAAAGCATGATTTTCTTGAGTTTTTGTAACTCTTTTTCCATTTGGCCATGTCTATTTTGTAGAGTTCTTTTTCCTTAGTGCATTTTTGTACCTCTTTTTCCATTTGGTCAATTCTGCTTCTCAAGTTTTTCTCTACATTGGATTTTTGTACCTCTTTTACTAGTCATGCTAATCTGTTTTTTTTTTTTAATATTAATTTCTTTGGTATCTTTTTGTGCTTCTTTTACCAAGCTGTTGACTTTTTTTTGGTATGATTCTCCTGTATTACTCATTTCTTTTCCCAATTTTTCTTCCACCTCTCTTATTTGATTTATAAAATTCGTTTTAAGGTTCTCCATTAATTCTTTTTGGGCTTGAGAGCAATTCATATTTCTCTTGGAGGTTTTGGATACAACAGTATTGACTTTGTTATCTTCTTCTGAGTTTGTGCTTTAGCCTTCCCTGTCACCAAAATAACTTTCTATGTAGAGTTTCCTTTTTTTAATTGTTGTTATTTGCTCATTTTCTAGTCTTTTCCTCTTCTTTTTATTTAAAGACGAAATTGTTAATGTTTGCTCTCTCATTGTGGTGAAAGGAACACTATTTCAAGCTTTAGGTCCTTTGTTCAATTTCCTTCAGAGGTAGCTCTGGACATCTATAGGTTTTCATTTCTTCCAAGGTGGTAGGACCCAAGGAGAGAGAGTGTTTAATACTCTCCTTGACTTTGCTCTGGTCTTGGAGTACCTAAGCACTCTTTTCTGCCTTGGAACTGTGATCAGAGTTCCTTGCTCCCCTGTTCATCCTCTGCTAGATTTAGTCCTAGAAATGATGAGAGTAGGGATCCAACACAGATATGGATAAGTGTAATATGTAGTCATTTAGAAAGGAAGAGAGCACCAGCAATTGGGAAGGCTTCACAGAAGAGGTGTTGCCTGAGCTGAGCATTGACAGTAGAAAAGGATATGATAAGGGGCCATAGGAAGGAAATTTCAAGAATGAGATGTGTGAGTTGGGAAGGGAAGCTTGTGGTAAGGTATGGAGTTGGGAGAGGGAATGTTGAGGTTGATGAATAGCTGGTTATTTAGTTTAGCTGGAATGACAGATATGGCCATGTTGTGGAGAACCTTGAATGCCAGGTTCTTTTTGTTTTGTTTTTCCCAAAGGCTTTGGGGAACCACTGAAGGGTTTCTCAGTGGGAGAGTCTGACATAATTAGACTCATGACTCAAGAAGATTATTGTGGTAGTTGGATTTGGGGTGGGGAAAACCAGAGGCAATGAGAACAAGTAGGCTGCTATTACAAAAATATTGTAGGAAAATGCTAATGGGACCCTGATTAGTGGAATTGGCCATATGAATAGAAAAAAGGAGATGTGTTTTGGAAGTAAAATCTACACAGATTGGCAAATGATTAACTAGAGAGCGTGAAGTCAAGATAAAAGTTGATAATTGCTCCTAGATTACAAACCTGGTTGACTAGGAAGATAGTGATATATTTAATAGAAAACAGGAGATATAAAGAAGGGGAGAGTTTTAGGAGTGGAGTATCATAGTATTCTTTTTAACAATGAGTTAAAGGGTCTTGTTTTTGAGAGACATCTATAGGAAATAATTGTAAAAGGAAATTGATAACAATATCTTGACCATACTATTCCTGCATTTAGTAGCAATTTTCCTCTGAATGAATTATTTTATGATAGATGAGCCACCACACAAAGGAAAGAGAGGAATGTAGGATACATACACAGAACTTATACATCCTAATAAGATTTATTAAATTATGTTCTTTGCAGCAAGTAGAGGCTGAGAGGACAGAGTCTGAGGTCACTGTCTCTGCCCTAGCCATTTGGGAAATACAAAGATTTGTGGTCTCAGATTAAGTAACAGATGGTTGGAGGACTTGGGGGTTGGGGTGGCAGCTCACCAAATAACAAGTGGAATGTTGCCAAACCATTGATTGGGAATAAGCCCCAAAGACAGTTTTACATTAGCTAACTGCACAACAAAGAGAAACACCTTCTTAGATCAACTTGCGACAAGTGGTAACCTTCAGATATCTCATTAGAGGTTGCAGCAACAAAGATGAATCACCAACTTTGAATTTTCAGAATACAGAATACAGAAAAGATCCCATTTCTGATTTATGTCAATAATACTTCAGTCTACAATTCTGAGAATTCTAGAACTGGGATTGCATAATACAGACATGTATAAATGTGTATATGCATGTATTCTCTATGAAGCAATATCAATTCCTTTATGTTTATAAAAGTTAACATTAAGATAACATTTTTACAACCCTCTAAGGCTTGCTGAAGTTTTATATATGTTATCTTGTGCGATTCTCATAATAACACTGGGAGCTAAATGTTCTTATCCCTATTTTTTACAGATGAAGAAAATGAAGTTAGTAGAGGTTAAGTGACTTACCCAGGATAATACCCAGCTCTGGAGCAGGAAACAAATAATTAGATCACAAGCTCCTTAAAGACAGGGGCTTTTGTTTATCTTTGTATCCCTAGCATTTAATATAGTGCCTGGTATATATTTAATAAATAATATTTGATAATTAATAAATAGTGGGTACTTCTAAATAATATTTAATGGGTACCTAATAAATGATAGGCACTTAAATAATGTTCAACAGGTACTTAATAAACAATCAGTACTTAATAATATTTAATAGATACTTAATAAATGATGGAAACTTAAATAATATTCAATAGGTACTTAATAAAGAATAGATTATTAAAGACAATTTCTAATATTAATTAATAATTATTATTTAATTTGATTGTTCAATGATTAATATTAATTGAAATATTTATTAATGTTTAATCAGTACTTAATTAATACTCTTCAATATGTACTTAATAAATTATAGGTGCTTAATAAATGTTTATTAACTGAAGGACTAAAACTCAGGTCTTCCTGACTCCAATTCCAACACTATTCACTGCACTACATTTATACTCTGACAGTTTTAAAAAATCCAAAATAGAAAATATATATTAATATACATTATGAAAAGGGAGAATTACAGGTCATATGTTATGACAAACATTATAGCATACTTCCCACTTATGGTTCTATGTTCACTGCCCACCTTCATTAGAGTTATAGACCTATAGATATATAGGTCCTGGATTTCAATCCAGGACCTCATCAGACAGATGCAGAAGCTTTCTAGGTCTCCACTATATACCACATTATTCAATCCAGAGAAGAAAATATTTCTAGCAAAGTAATAAAAAGGCTAGTATAGTAATGAAAAGCATTATGTAGCAAACCAAGTCCAAGATCTTGGGTAATAGGAAGTTCTTTCTAGTCCTAGTCAGGAGAGTCAGGAACATTTCTATTAAATATGAATGGCTAATGTGAAGATAGGATTTACTCTCCCTTTGTCTATTTTTAGCTAATCGAATCAAGAACTTAAAGTAGTACTACTTACCATTAAGTATGAGAGTTCACCTCCTTGGGCAATGCTAGGCAAATTGAAAGACTGCCATTGGTTTCTGTGAAGAGGGAGAAGTGACAGGAAGGGACAAGAAGGAATGTGGAAAAAAGGGGTGTAAATAGAGACCAACCTGGTCTAGCATTCATTCCTCTCCTGGCATTTGGAGAGATTGGTTCCAGGCATTCTTTTCCTGGCTTCTGGAGAGACTGGTTTAGAAGATTCCTGCTTTGGCTTTGGAGGAGGTTGCATTGATGGAACCCTGGCTGAAGACACCACTGGGACTTTTGGCTTGGAAAGATTCCTGCCTTAGTGGCTCTGCAAGAAGACCCTTTCTGCTTGTTGGTGCTCAGGTTGGATACTCCCTTCAGTGTGAATTCTGTGGAGAGTCTCTTTCCCTTATATCCTGCATTAGCTTGCTGGTGAGTGACTCAGACTTCCATGTCGAACTTTGTCAGGGAGCAAGCTTAATTTCATCAGATCAATACTTAAGGTGGGTTAGGCAACTCCTTACCTCTTTCCTTCCTACATTTCATACTTCAGCTCTTTCTCTTTCTCATTATAAATAAAAGCTGCTAACAGTTTTTCCTGACTTAGGGATAATATTTTGAATTTGGTGGCCACAACATTGAATTTATAACTCTCTTATTTAGTCAAAATCCCAATTTAACCCTTACACTAATATAAGGATTTTATTGCCTCTTGCTTTCTCTTCAACTGCTAGGTGAATTCATACACTAATCCCTATTCTCTAGACATGGTTTAATTTTCCCCTAATCTGAATAAAGTTGAAAGATTTATCAATATTCTTGGAGTGTAATACAGAGTTATGGTTGAAAATCCAGGTTTTGGAAACCTTGTAAAAGAAAAAGACACGGACTTAAACTGACAAAAGGGTAAAATGACAAATGTTGGAGGGGATGTAGAAAAGTGAGGGTACTAATACAGTATTAGTAGATCTATCTATCGATCTAACCATTTCAGTGAGCAATTTGGAATTACACTCAGAGACCTATAAAACTGCATATTCTTAGACCCAGCAAATCCCATTGCTAAATCTATTTCCCAAGGAGATAAGAGAAAAAGGAAAAGAACTTTTACATTTCAAAATATTTTCAGCAGTTCTCTTTGTGGTGGCAAAGAATTGGAAATTGAGGAGATTCCTGTTAATTTGGAAATGGCTAACCAAATTAACCAAATGATTATGATGGAATGCTACTGCACCGTAAAAAAGATGAACAGATTAATTTTAAAAAAACTTGGAAGGAACCACATGAGATAATGAAAAGTGAAATGAGTAGAACCAAGAGAACATCATATATAGCTACAGACTTAATAATTGAATAATAAATTGTAAATGTTCTCTTACAGAAGATGAACTGAGAAGTGGAAACACAAAAGGAATAATATACATACTCATCTATCTGCTGGATGATGACTTCTGTGGTTTAGAGAGGGAGGAGCTGAGATAGGAATAAATGAATTAATTTCAAAAGGACACATTAGATATCATGTCTCTAGACAGGATAATTAAGATAGTGTTGTGTCGGGGAGGTACACCTACAGCTAATACTGTTGGTAATGTATTGACATGATTAAAATGCCCATCAGTAGCACTTTTGCCAGAAGCACAGGTCCTGGGCCAATCATCCCTGAGTAGTGGGAATACTTTCTGGTATTAGAGGTGGAGAGATAAGGGGGAGTTGGGGTACAGTCAATATTCTCCAAGAACAAAGACAGGGACCACGAGAGATCTGATATTAGGCTCCTTCCCTTGGGGGCACCGCCTATCAGTCCCAATCCCCTCCAGTCATACATGTTTCTTTATACTTTAGGGATTGAGACTAATGAGGGAATAAGCTGCTCTGCTTCGGTGGCTGTTACCAGGGAATGCTTGAGCATAACAGCCTGACGGGCCTTCCCTGGAGATGGCTTTGGTTCATTCCATGATGACTGCTCAAAAGCAAAGCTAATTAGGACTGAATTTCTTGGTGGCATTTTTCTAATCTGAGCTGGGATATTAAGTCAGTTTGCTGTTTCATCCAGGTGATTAGATGTCTAATCTCATCAATGGGTGTAACGAAATCTTTTCTGTGAACCAATCACAATTCACATTTATTTAGTCACAGAGTCATGGCATCCCAAGGCTGAGGACATACTATTATTTGAAGGAAAAAGAGGGGAAAAAGTAAACTTTAAAAAAATACCTTAAAAAGAAGGTGTTATTAAATAGTGATATCACATTTAGTGATAGTATTTATCTGCTTAGAGGAAAAGGCATCTGGGATAATTGCCATGTCTCTTACCAAAGAGTGGTCTGAATAAAATGGGGAGAAAAAGGCCTGAATGGGCCCATTAAAGCCTCAATCTGGATCAAGCCAATGATGTCAGAACTGTCTTTGAAATCTTTACAAGAGCCGCTCCTTTTTGCTAGAAATGTATGCTTATCAACTTCAATAAGCAATAATTTCTCTACTATGTTGTAGTTTTCATTGTCCTGGTGCTCCTATGGTTCAGAGCGAGGATCTCTATCAACTGCAATCCCCCAGATCAATTTTGGTTCAGTTTTGAAAATATTCAGTATGAAATGTGAATAGGACATCAAGTGAGGATTTTCATTGTTTTTATCCAGTTGGTAATTGGACCCCTGGGAGCAAACGAGATCCTCAAAAAAGAGTGTAAAGGGAGGAAATGAGAGCACCTAAGAAGGATGAATGATGATCTAGTTAAGGTCAGGACAAGAAGCGATCAGATGGGCAAGAGGAAAACCAGAAGAGACACTGACGCCCCAGAAGTCAATCAAGGACAGTGTCCAGAAAGAGGAAGTGTCAGTCATTGTTGTCAAAATCTGCAGGGGAATCAAGAGGAAAGAAAACTGAGAAAAGTTGGACAAGATAGCCAGCAAGATCATGGGATCATAGATTTAAAGCTGGAAGGGGACTCTTATAGTCCAGGTGGGCCAATTCCCTCATTTTACAGATGAAGAAACAGGTCCAGAGAAATTAGGGGATTTGCCAAAAGTTACACAGAAAGTAAGCAATGGAAACAGGATTTTAATTCAAGGCCTCTGATTCCAAAGTAAGTGTTCTTCCTGATGGACTATTCTCTCTCCCCTAATAATTTTTCAAGAGTAGTTTTGGTAAAGGTTTTGGGTTAATGGCTGATTGGCAGAGAATGACAAAAGGCATCAAGGAATACTGTCTTTTTAGGAGGTTGGTAATGAAAGAAAGGAAATATGTAGGATTCTACCTTAAGGGAGGTGATCACCATGGTCAACTGAAGGCTTTTTAAAAAGAGGGGGAAAAGGACAAAGGATATGGATGATCATCTAGTAATATGGCAAGAGGAAAACTAGAAAAACCTGGTTTAAAGGAAAAAAGTTAAGTTTTTTTTAGGTAACAAGGAAGAAGCCAGTAAATAGGATAAAACTTTAAAAAAGAGAGAGAGAGGCAATGGTCCATTGGGCAAACTTCCAGAGGAGAGGAGAGGATAAGAGATGAAGGGCAGAGGTAGAGCATTTCACTTTAGAAAGAAGAGTGACTTCTTCCTCTGAAGCTAAATAAGGGAGGATGGGTTAAACTATAAAAGAGAATCCACCTGGGGAATAGAGGAGATAAAATAGGAGATGAGGTGAGAAAGAGGTTGGGGTTGATGATAGGCTTGGAGAAAAAGAGGATTGGAAAGAATTATTGTGAAGAAACCAGATACAGGATCAATTAAGGAAGAATACAAGGATGATCATTAATCCACAAGTCAATCTAAAAGCATTTATCAAACACTCTCCCCCTAGCTCAGTTGATATAACATTCTATACCCCAGGATATAATCAAAGATAAAGGGATGTTAAGGTATTATCAAAGTGTTAACACCTACCTAGCCTTTCAGAAAATATAGAGACCTTTCTCTGACTGAAGGGCAAATCGTTTTTACCAATTGGCTGGGCAAAAATTGGTCATATCTCAAGGTCACATAAAAGGCTAAGAAGAGAGTTAGGCAAGGGCCAAAAGTTGATGAAGAATATGGCTCTGAAGAAGGAATTGCTTTACTGGAGGAAGGGGGAGAAATTCCTCTCTCTTTCTTCCCCTGCACCAGCTATTATGTTTAGCAGTGGAATTCTTTGACCAGAATGACTCACCCCATCCAGAAATTTGAGAGTTCGTTCAAAAAAGTTTGAGGCATAATTGAGGGAATAGCAACATACAATCTCCAGAGAGAGGCCCAAGAAGAGGGAGAGAGATGAGGAGCAGTCAGAACACATACATTGATTGATTAAGTTTGCCATCTTAATATGGGCATGGTTGGTGGTGCCCCAAGAGTTACAATAGTAACATCCCAGATCACATACAGACACATTCATCACAGGCTGGAAAAGAGCCTCGAAGAGTCTAAGTCCTCAGAAGAGAAGAAAGCTAGTTATGGACTCATGAGAACTAGTTCTGGCAATCCAGAGCTGGCTACAGAGGGAATTGCATGAGAAGAGAAAAGCCTCTAAGGCCAGGCAATACCAGAGGAGTGAGTTGTCCCGGCCACATGCATTCCTTGAATCTATGCCCTTTTGCCATTATACTCTAAATCTGTGCTCACTCCTAGGTTCTGTGTGTATTTGTGGGTAACTCTGGCTAGATTTATGGAAGGAATGTTTTGTAGCTATTGTTCTTACTATGTTTTCTAAATAATACCTTTGCTGAGAGTGTATGATGTCTACTGGCTAATTGTCAAAGGGAAGCATGCTGCTGGGGGCTTGGGAGCTATGGTAGTCATAGTAGTCATGCATAGGTAAGTCTAGACTACTATATTGGCTACCCCAAAGCATGTGTGTGACCAAGCTGGGGATATCATTCAGGTTCAAGGTTGGTTGTGAATCCATGTTCATTCCAAACAATAGCTCCCCTGAGCCCTCCCCAACATATGCACTTTTTTTCTCTAGTCAGTCAGAGAACACTTTTAGTACAAACAAAAGTATTGGATGAAACAGTAGAGAAAGACTCGCCATTTCTGTATAACCATAGAGTATTCCCTTTCACAAACAGACATACCAGCAGTAGTGAAACTGTGCACAGGTGGGAAACAGAGGAGGAGAAATGACTCAAATCTTCACCATTGCAGGATAATTTTGCTGCTTTCATTTGGGGCTATGGAGTAGAGCAATGGATAGAGTGCTAAGGTTAGAAGGAGGACAGACACTGGCTCAAACCCAGACTCAGGTATTTCCTAGTTTGGTGATCTTGGGCAAGTCACTTAATTTCTGCTCACCTGTTTCCTGAACATGGGGATGGGCAGTCTGGTTCTGGAGCCAAGATGGCAGAGTTGAAGCTCCAACCACCAATCTTAAAATAACACCATAGAAGGCTGATAATTACAGCATGGAGGGGAGCTAGGTGGTGTAATGGATGGAGCGCTGAGCCTGGAGTTAGAAGAATCATCTTCCTGAGTTCAAATCTGACCTTAGACAGTATGATTAAATCCCAATTCTCTTTCTACTGAAACCAAGCAAGCTACTTGGAGATTTTAAACATGCCTTGTCTATCTCACTTTAATTATATCTATGGATCCATTTCAATCTCTGTCCATGGTAAGGAAGCTAAAGGTACTATGTTTTGTGAATTAAAAATAATAGTTCTGGAGACCCAATCCCTTCCTCTGGACAGGATGGAGTTGTGAATAAAGTTTACTAGCTCTGTGACCCTAAACAAATCACTTAACTGTTTGTTTGCCTCTGTTTCCTCATGTATAAAAGGAGCTGGGGAAGGAAATGGCAAACCCCTCTAGTATGTCTGCTAAGCAAACCCCAAATGGGTTCACAAAGTTGGAAATGACCAAAATGACTGAAAAAGAAGAAAAATAGCAGCAGTTTCTACTCAAGGTTGTTGTGAAGATTAGATATTTTTAAAGCACTTAGCACAGTGCCTGGTCCATGGTAGGTGTTATAGAAATGTTTATTGTCTTCCCTTCTCCTCACTAGACCTGTCTCTCTCTGGGTGTGTTGTCTCTAGTGGACTTGATTTTTCTGCCTAGCCATATTGCTTCACTGGTCACTGGGCTCACTCTCTCCTGGGCTTACTGGCCCTGTTCTCTAGTGGACTTTTGTCCCACTAGGTTTTCAGTGTCTTTGAGTTGTAATAATTAAATTATATCTCTAATAATAAAAATATTATATTTATGAGGTTTATTAGGGATTATTAGAAATCACGGAATAAAGAGGATACAAAACAAAAACCACGTGCCCGTGGCTGATTAGCCATTTAAAATCCCCACACTTAGCTTACCTTGCTACTTATACTTGCTACATCTTTGCAAAGGAAGAGTAGAGAGCGTGGGAGGCGTTACTGCCAGTTAATTACTAATTGTGATCTCGCCAAGGTGGAGACTCAGGAGAGATTATAAGGAATTTTGGGAAATACCAAGGACTTCTGGGGAATGAAGTCTAGGGTTCAAAATCTCCATTTATACAGGGTGTTATGACTGCACTCTGTAAAGGGCAGTGTGACAGCTCTTTAGTCCCAGTGACTCTGCTCAGGTAACTAAAGTCCCAGAGTACCCCCAGGCTAAGAGGTCTTTTCCTTTTCAACTAAGTCTGGGCCAGAAATCAGCTTTTTCTAACAAATAACTACCACTCTTATATAGAAGGAACAACAACCCCCCCACTCACCCACCCAAGATCTTCTCTGGCTTGGCTGCAAATAATTTTTAACCAGGACAAAAGGGTACCTAAAGAGACATGGTCACTGTTTTCTACCCACAGAGTTTCTAATTTTTATTATTATGCTTCTCTGTCAGCATGAAAAGGGCATCTAGGTAGTACAATGGGTAGAGTACCATGCCTGCAGTCAAGAGTTCAAATGTGGACTCTGATACTTGCCAGTTGTATGACCCTGAGCAATTCACTTACTCTTACTGGCCTCAGTTTCCTCATCTGTAAAATGATCTGGAGAAAGGGGCACCTAGGTGGCTGACTGGATTGAGAGCCAGGTTTGGAGATAGGAGGTCCTGGGTTCAAATGTGACCCCAGGAACTTCCTACCTGTGTGATCCTGGGAAAGCTAGTTAACCCCTACTGTCTAGCCCTCATTGCTCTTTTGCTTTGGCCACCCCCCCAAAACCCAAAAAAAGCAAGCACCCTCTCCTTATACAGGCATACCTCAGAAATATTTCAAGTTCAGTTCCAGAATACCTCAATAAAATGAATGTTGCAATAAAACGAGTCACAATTTTTTTGGCTTCCCAGTGCATATATAAGTTATTTTTACACTAGACTGGTCTATTAAGTGTAAAATAGTATTATTCTTTAAAAAGTTCATACCTTAATTAAAAATACTTTATCGTAAAAAATACTAACCATCATCTGAGCCTTTTGCTAAAATCTTTTTGTCAGTGGAGTCTTGCCTCAGCATGCATGACTGCTGACCAATGGTGGCTGGAAGGTGAGGTAACTGTGGGAACTTCTATGAACTGCCCCAATGAACAGTCCCAACTGACTCTTCCTTTCACTGGAACCCCTAGAAGCCATTGTAATACTGTAATACAAAGCAATACTGCTGTGTGTCAGGTAATAGGGAGGCCAGAGGATAGGAAGAAAGTCAGCAACAGCTGGTTGGAGGAGCAGTCAGAAAACACAAAACATTTCTTGATTAGGTTTGCTGTCTTACATGGATATAGTTTGTGGCACCCCCAAACAATGACAAAAGCACCACCAAGGTCATAGATCCTCATAACAGATACAATAATAATGATGATCATGAACAAGTTTGAAATGTTTAGAGAATTACCAAAATGTAACACAGTAGAAAAATGGCACCAATAGACTTGCTTGGGCTGTTCTAGGCTTTCGATTTGCAAAAAAATGTAATATCTGTGAAACACAACAAAATGAAGTGCAATCAAACAAGGTATTTCTGTATTAAAAAGAGAAAGTATTATATTTTGTATTAAAAAGAAAAAGTTGCATGAAGAACCTTTCAAATCTTAGATTCTATTCCCTCTGATGGATGATTCTTTTTCTTGTTGGAATAATGAAAGGGTTTATCATAGATTTAGAGATGGAAGAGACCTTAGAGATCCTCCTCATTTTATAGGAGAGCAAATGAAAGCTCAAAGAAATCATGAGATTTGCCCAGTCACACATGTAATAAGCAACAAAGAATTTTCACCCATGTCTTCAGACTCTGCATCCAACATCCCTGGCACTGTGCCATCTTGAGAAAGTTCAAGTTCCTTCAGCCCCTTTTTCTACCTTTTATCACCACTGTTCAATACACCGATCTGATCTTCCCTCTCGGCAGTCAATTCTTCTATGCTAATTCGCATCAGTTAGGCACTGGGAGAACCTTCGATTTTTTCCAGTTCTTACCATCTGGAGCAGTCTTCCTGCAACTTTCTGCCTCATTGACTTGCTTCTGAAAATAAACCTTTTGTTCCCTGGCTCCGGAACTTATAATTTCTCTTTCCCTCTGTTATTATTTACTATTTTAAATCTGAATTGTATGAGGCATTGTTTGTATGGAAGGCATTATACAAATTAAATTTTACTGGAAAGAGACTGCAGTCAATGTCTCTTTGCTGAGTTCACTATCTTCATGGCTGGTTATAGAATAGCATTTTAATTTATTCCCTAGTATTTATTAAAAACTCTTACCCTCTGTCTTAGGATTGATATAAATACGAGTTCCAAGGCAGAAGAATTCCAAGGGCTTGATAATTGGAGTTGTGACTTGCCCAGAATCACACAGCTAAAAGTGTCTGAGGCTGGACTTGAACCAGATGTCCTATGCCCAGGCTTGGCTCTTTATTTACTGAACCACCTAGCTACCACTTCTCCCTAGGATTTAGAAGATTCTGATGATAAAAAATTTTTAAATGACTCCACTTGTAGCTGTGAATTGATCCAACCATTCTGGAAGGCAATTTGGAACTATACCCAAAGGGCGATAAAAGACTGTCTGCTCTTTGATCCAGCCATAGCACTGCTGGGTTTGTACCCCAAAGAGATCATAAGGAAAAAGACTTATACAAGAATATTCATAGCTGTGCTCTTTGTGGTGGCCAAAAATTGGAAAATGAGGGGATGCCCATCCATTGGGGAATGGCTGAACAAATTGTGGTATATGTTGGTGATGGAATACTATTGTGCTAAAAGGAATAATAAAGTGGAGGAATTCCATGGAGACTGGAACAACCTCCAGGAAGTGATGCAGAGTGAGAGGAGCAGAACCAGGAAAACATTGTACACAGAGACTGATACATTGTAGCACAATTGAATGTAATTGACTTCTCCATTAGTGGCAATGCAGTGATCACTATCCACATTCAGAGGAAAAACTGTAGGAGTAGAAACACAAGAAAAACAACTGCTTGATCACATGGGTCGATGGGGACATGATTGGGGATGTAGACTCTAAACGATTGCCCTAGTGCAAATATGAATAATATGAAAATTGGTCTTGATCAATGACACATGTAAAACCCAGAGGAATTGCATGTCAGCTATGGGAGGGGAGGGAAAGAACATGAATCTTGTAACCATGGGAAAATATTCTAAATTAACTAATTAAAAGTTTCAAAAAGAAAGAAAGAAAGAATGAATGACTCCACTTGTAATAGATTCTTTTTTTTAAACCCTTACCTTCCGTCTTGGAGTCAATACTGTGGTAAGAAAAGTGGTAAGGGCTAGGCAATGGGGGTCAAGTGACTTGCCCAGGGTCACACAGCTAGGAAGTGTCTGAGGCCAGATTTGAACCTAGGACCTCATATCTCTAGGCCTGGCTCTCAATCCACTGAGCCACCCAGCTGCCCCCACTTGTAATAGATTCTTAAGACTGAAGAGGGCATTGAAAAATAGTCACAATTAAAAAAATAAATTCTATGATAATTATTTGTCATCTCATATAAGATTTAGAATTTTCTCTAGGTAATAAAGCTTAGTGGGGCAACTTGCTAGAGCAGTGGATAGAGTTCTGGGTCTAAAGATAGGAAGATTCATCTTCCTGAGTTCAAATCTGGCCTCAGGCAGTTAGTCACCCTGGACAAATCACTTAACCCTGTTTGCCTCAGTTTCTCATGAGTACAATGAGCCTGAGAAGGAAATGGCAAACCATTCTAGTATCTTTACCAAGAAAACCCCAAATGAGGCTTTGGTTTTATATGAGTATTCTCTCACAACAATGACTAATATGGAAATATGTTTTGTATAATAATACATGTATAACTCAGGTCAAATTGCTAACCATCTCCTGGAGTGGGGAGGGACAGAGGGTCTTGAATCTTATAATTTCAGAAAACCTATGATGTTGATAATTGTTATTATATGTAATTGGGAAAATAAAATATTTTTTAAAACAAAACCCTTAATGGATTCACAAAAAGTTAGACATGATTGAAATGACAGAACAACAACAAAATAAAGCTTTTCCCAAAGCCTCAGTGTAGAAACTAATGTGGGACAGTGGAAAGAGCACTCGATTTTATTAGATTTACCTTGAGTTTCAACCCTGCCTCTGACATTAGAATAGCTTTGTGACCATGACCCTTTCTTGACTTCAGTTTTATCCCCTATAAAATGAGAGAATTGACTTAGATGATCTCGAATATCTTTTTTCACTCTTATATTCTGTGTTTTACAAAATGGGGGTTAAAATATTTGTATTATTTAAGTTGTTAGACTGCTGCTGGAATAAAGCTTTATCAGCTTCAAAAGTAAAGCTCTACTGAGGCAACTTGGTGGCTTAGTGGCTGGAGAGTCAGGGGGATTGGGGTTCAAACCTGGTCTCAGACACTTTCTGGCATGACTTCAGTTGTTTAACTCTTACTGCTCTTCTGCCTTGGAACAGACACTGATATGGATTCTAAGACTCTAAGAAGGTACGGATTCAAACAAGCCAAGAAATGAACAAAGTCACACACCATTCATGCAGAGAGCATTTCTGGGCTACGTCGATCGAGGTAAACCAGAACTTTAGACAATCTTTGTTTGCCTTCATCCAACAGAAATGCTGTCTCTACTCACGAAAGTAAGTTATTCTAACACCGATCATTTCCACTCCTGTATATCATTAGACAACTTAATCAATGAAAACTATACATTGAACTATTTCTAAGCAGTAATAAATGGATTTTGAACCTTACCAGCAACTTGGTTTTGTCTGACACTTTTAGATTCCCTTTCATATACATTATGTTATTTTGGCAGCATTATGCACAGGAAAGACTGCTGGACTCAGAGTCCAAGGTTCTGAGGAGAATTCCAAACTGTTATTTACTACTGCATGACCTTGGACAACACTCACTGGACCTTATTTCCTCATCTGTAAAATGAGTACGTTGTCCCCAGTAAAAGGCATGCAATTTTCATTCTTTTATTGTTTTCTATTGGAAATTCTGAACTTCATAAACCCCAAGTAAAAGGAGCATTGCATATGTAGGAGGAAGCGAGAAAGATTCAAATGATACAGTGAATCTCTATTATGTACATCTTAACTTTTAAAATAATGATACATCTCATATATAACTTTTAGAGCTATTCTGATCAAATGAGGTAATATTTGAAAGCACTTAGCAGAGTAACCGCACATAGGGCTTAGTTATTAAGGAATAAGTACTTAATAAACACTGGTTCTACACCTCACCCCTCTTCCCACCTTGTTGGGATTCCTTCCTCCTTCCTCCCTTTCTCTCTCTCTCTATTAACTCTCCCTTCCTTCCTTCCTTCCTTCCTTCCTTCCTTCCTTCCTTCCTTCCTTCCTTCCTTCCTTCCTTCCTTCCTTCCTTCCTTCCTTCCTTCCTTCCTTCCTTCCTTCCTTCCTTCCTTCCTTCCTTCCTTCCTTCCTTCCTTCCTTCCTTCCTTCCTTCCTTCCTTCCTTCCTTCCTTCCTTCCTTCCTTCCTTCCTTCCTTTCTTTCTTCCTCCCTTGGAGGTCTGTCCCCAAAGTCACTAAACTATTGCATACCCAGAAATATCACTGATAGACCTATGCCCCAAAGAGATTAAAGGAAAAAAGAGTCATATGTATAAAATATTTATAGTAGTGGTTTTTATTATTTCAAAGGAGCAGAAACTCTGAGTGTACCTCATCAACTGGACAATGACTGGATAAATTATGACACATGAATGTAATAAAATACTATCCTGCTATAAGAAATGACAAAAGGGATAGTTTTAGAGAAAGTAGAAAGATTTACATGAAGCTATGTAAAGTAGAACCAAGATAAACATGTGTGTGTGTGTGTGTGTGTGTGTGTGTGTGTGTGTGTGTGTGTAATGACTTTAGGATTAAAAAGGAAAAAAAACTTTGAAAGTCTAAAAACATTGATTTAGGCAATGATCAGCCAGGTCTCTAGAAGGACCCACGATGAATCAGATCTCCCTATGTCTTCACAGAAAGGTTATAGACTAGAGGTATAGAAAGAAAGATACATTTTCAGATTGGACATGCTAGAATGAAAACCAGGGTCTACTAAACCATCCTTACAGTCTTTCTGAGTATTGTTTGAAACTATTATTGCAGTCATTACCAGGCAAAAGTAGATTACAAAATTGATCAATCAAGATTCTACATTTCTGGGGACAAGAAGTGTGTCAAGGCTAAGATTTAGCACCACACACAGGCTGCTTCAGATATGTTTATTGCCTCTTCTTTTCAGACACAGACATGAATCTACCTATTTCCAGGTGCTGGGAAGGGAATAAACCTACCTAGCCATGCCTAGTGGAAATATCAACCCAATTTCAGGAAAATGCATGAGAAGGGAGTAGTAGTAGTAGTAGTAGTGGTAGTCTCTCGGTGATCGAGAATGACGATTGTCTTTGTGCATTATCATCTATTGATGTACCCTCATGTGGCTTTGAAGTCTAAAGGCTGAGGCACACAGTTTGTGGCATGTGGGACATGGGACGCCAGTTGTTATGGGAGATGCGGTTGTGGCCTGGTGTCGGCGTTCACGCGCAGAGGCAAGACGTCGACGTTGCTCATCTTCAAAGGTGGTGGCGGCATGGTGAATGTGGGTTCGCCAGCTGCTTCTGTCAGAGGCAGCGAGTTCTAGTTGCTTTGGTGTCATGCCAGCCCACTTCAAGTTTGACTTGAGCTGCTCCTTGTATCTTTTCTTTGGTCGGCCTTGTTTCCTGAGTCCAGCTGACAGTTCACCATAGAATACCTGTCTTGGTATTCGCTGTGGGTCCATGCGGATGACGTGTCCAGACCATCGTAGCTGGCTTTGGAGGACCAGGACTTCGAAGCTGGTGGAGTTGGCTCTGTGGAGGACTTCCTGGTTGGTGATTCGGTCCTGCCATCGGATCCTCATGACTGACCGGAGGGAGCGTTGGTGGAATTGCTCCGGCTGTTTCATGTGCTTCCGGTACAGTGTCCATGTCTCACAACCGCACAGGAGCGAGCTGAGGACCCTGCGTTGTACACTTTGAGCTTCGTCGCAGTGCTTACACCGCTGTGTTGGAGGACTTTGGAGTGCAGCCGCCCGAGTGCCTGGCTGGCCTTTTGGATCCTCGCATTGATCTCATGGTCTAGGGACCCGTCGTTGGCGATGGTGCTGCCCAGGTACTTGAAAGTGTTGACGTTAGAAAGCTGTATGACGTCGCCTGTAATGCATGGCTGGTTCGTTGGCCTCCCTGGTGCAGGTTGGAACAGCACCTCTGTTTTGCTGAGGCTGATCGTCAGGCCAAACAGTTTTGTTGCTGTAGAGAATCCATCCACAATGGTTTGGAGATGATTTTCTTGGTGGGCCATGAGAGCACAGTCATCTGCGAAGAGAGCTTCCAGGACGAGTCTCTCTGTTGTCTTTGTTTTTGCAGTCAGGCGGCGAAGGTCAAATAGTGAGCCATCCAGTCGGTATTTGAGGTAGACACCCAGGTCTAGATCCATCACAGCATGTCGTAATACTTGGGTGAAAAATAGGTTGAATAGTACCGGAGTGAGGACACAGCCTTGTTTCACGCCATTGGAGATGATGAAGCGATCGGAAGTCTCTCCACCAGATAGGACTTCCCCTGTCATGTCGACATGAAAGAGCTGGATCAGTTTGACAAATTTTGCTGGGCAACTGAGCTTGCTGAGGATCACCCACAATGCATCCCTGTTCACTGTGTCGAACACCTTTGTCAGGTCTATGAAGACAATGTAGAGACTCAGGTTCTGCTCAAGGCATTTTTCCTGCATTTGCCTCACCGTGAAGACCATGTTGATGGTGCTGCGATCTGGTCGGAAGCCACATTGTGATTCAGGCAGGTTCTGCTCTGAAACAGATGACAGGAGTCTGTTGAGTATAACACGGGCGAGGATCTTTCCGGCAGTGGAGAGTAGTGAGATGCCTCTGTAGTTGTCACAGGCTGCTCGTGAGCCTTTGTTCTTGTATAGGGCTACGATGGAGGCATCTCTGAGTTCTGGGGACATGTCTTCCTCTTCCCATATGCTGGTCAGCACTATGTGGAATGCCTGGAGCACCTTTCCATTTAAGGCCTTGTACACCTCGGTTGGGATCCCGTCTTTACCGGGTGCCTTGCCTGCACTCATTTGTTTAATGGCTTTTTGGACTTCTTCTATTGAAGGAGGGACATCAAGTTGTTCAATGGTGGGGTTTTGGGGGATCTGGTCAAGGGTGCTTTGGTCAACTGAAGAGGGTCGGTTGAGAAGCTGACTAAAGTGTTCTTTCCACCTGTTGCTGATGCCTTTTTTATCTTTTATGAGAGTGTCACCGTCAGAGTATAGCAAGAGAGTGGTGGTGGGTTTTGAAGGCCCATAGACAGTCTTGAGGGCACTGAAAAATTGTTTGTAGTTTTTTGTATCTGCAAAATGCTGGATTTCTTCTGCCTTTTTTCCCCCACCATCAGTCTTGCATCTTCCTGATCTCACGCTGCGCCGTGGCTTGGAGAGACTTGAATCTGTCCTTTTTAGGAGCAGAGTTTGGGTTATTTTGCGACTCCATAAAGGCTTTGTTCTTTTTGCTCAATAGGTCTTCAATAGCAGTGTTGTTCTAGTCGAACCAGTCCTGGTGGTTGCGTTGTTTGGGGCCTAGGACTGCCTTTGATGTTTCCTTCACTGCATCTCTGAACTGGTTCCATTTCTCGGTTGAGCTTCCAGTGAGTGGTCCCTTGGCAGACAGCTTGTTGTCCAGGCAGGACTGGAATGTTTGCAAATAAGATGGATCTCTAAGACGACTCATGTTGTAAAATGCGCGAATTGTCTGGACGCATTTTGGATGGCGAGGCGCAATGCGCATTTGAAGAGTCACTCTAACCAATCGGTGGTCTGTCCAGCATTCAGCTCCTCTTATGGCTCTGGTGATCTTTACATCCTGGATATCTCACCGGCGTACAATGATATAGTCAAAGAGATGCCACTGTTTTGATTGTGGGTGCATCCACGTTGTTTTATAGTTGTTCGCCATTCTGAACACAGTGTTCATGATGGTGAGTTCGCACTCTGAGCATTTGCTGAGTAGCAGTAGGCCGTTGTTGTTCATTTTGCCCACGCTGTTGTGCTGAGCACTCCTTTTCATCTTTCATGGTCCTGGCCAACGTGGGCGTTGACGTCTCCCAGTAGTATCAGCTTGTCATTGGTGGGCACTGAGTGCAGGATGGCACTCAGGTCAGAGTAGAACTGCTCGATGGTCTCCTCTGTGCTGGTCAGTGTTGGGGCATATGCGCTGATGATTGTGGCATACCAGTCTTTGCTGAGAGGCAAACGGATCTTCATGAGCCTCTCTCTGATGCCCACAGGCAAGTCTGGCAGCTGTTTGAGCAAACTGGTCTTGATGGCCAGGCCAACACCGTGGATTCTGTCTTCATTTGAGGCTCTACCTTTCCAGAAGAAGGTGTATCCAGTGGTGGGTTCGCTGAGTGATCCCTCTTCTGGTAAGCGTGTTTCGCTTAAGGCTGCGATGTCGATGTTATATCGCTCTAGTTCTTTACCGATTAGAGCTGTTCTTCTTGGTCTTGGGGTATTCTCTCTATCAAGTAATGTTCTGATGTTCCATGCTCCTAGTAGGAGTTTCTTTGTATTTTTTCTTTGATTTCGACCGCTTAAAGGAATGACCCGCCAGCTGTGGTGTGCTGACCAGGTGTTTGTAGGGCAGGCAATGTTTGGGACACCTTTTCTAGTCCCCTCCCTTGATTAGGGTGAGCAGTACTGTCCTAAAAAGGGCTGCTCAGTTGCCCAGGATGCTGCTGAATGTCCCTGCTGACCATAGGGCTGAGCGACCACTGGTCCATGGGCCACCTACATGCAGGATCATGACTACAACTGCCAGTGGTCACCTCCACCTGTTGCGTCACCACTCCCCCATCGCCGCAGGTCTTGAAGAGGGTGGACGGGGTCAGGATAGATGAGTGTGCACAAAGACACTTGTGCGTGAAAGAAATTTAAGTGGAAAAGTTGGTGCACAGAGACAGTCCCACTCTCTCGGCGTTGGAAGCCTGGGTCCAGTGGCATGAAAAGTCGTTACACCTGGAAACTTCCTCAGCTGCATTGGATGGCCGTGTTGTCCTTTGTCCTCCAACATGCTCTAAGCACTCCACAGTGCTTTGCTGCGTCGCCCTCTCAGTCGTTGAACCTTCTTATTGGTTTCTTCTGTCTGTTCAGCCGAAGCAGTCTTCACATGCTGGGTGAGCAAAGCCCTGGTTCACCAGGGGTCAATGACCCGATGGCTACCTCACAAGGTTTGGCCGGCCTGTTGAAGCCGTTGCCCGGGGTGTGGCCGCTGCCACATGCTAGCAGCTACTGGGAGCCACAAGTGAGAGCTGGGTGTCAGGTGGGGGTCAGAGGCTGGAGAGCTGCCCTAGGAGGGCACGACAAGCCCTCCATACCAGAGATACTACCCCTCCCTGAGTACCCCATACAGCCCATGAGAAGGGAAGTATCCTTTAAAAAGTATTGTAGTATTTTTTCATTGACCTGGGAGCTCTTGAACTTGGCTATAATTTTCTTGGGAGTTGTTAGTTGGGGATTTAATGCAGGAGGTGATTTGTGGATCCTTTCACTGTCTATTTTGTCCTCTTGTTCAAGAATTCCAGGGAAATTTTCTTGGATAATTTC
Source organism: Monodelphis domestica (assembly GCF_027887165.1). Classification (NCBI taxonomy): domain Eukaryota; kingdom Metazoa; phylum Chordata; class Mammalia; order Didelphimorphia; family Didelphidae; genus Monodelphis; species Monodelphis domestica. The sequence continues at coordinate 16,587,835 of NC_077230.1, read as the reverse complement.
CTGTAGTATGATGCCTGGGCTATTTTTTTTTTTTAGTCATGACTTTTGAGTACTCCAACAACTCTTCTCTTAATTGTCACTCCTGGATTTATTTTCCAGGTCAGTTGTTTTTTTCAATGAGCTATTTTATATTTTCTTCTATTTTTTCATTCTTTTGATTTTGTTTTATTGTTTCTTGATGTCTCATAAAGACATTAGTTTCTAATTGTCCGATTCTGATTTTTAAAGACTGAATTTCTTCCTTGACCTTTTGATCCTCCTTTTTCAATTGGTCCATTTTTCTTTTCAATTCATTTTTTTTCATTCTTTGACTTTTTTGCCTTGTTTTCCAGTTGGCTAGTTCTGGCTTTTAGAACACTGTTTTCTTGTTTTAATTTATGTACCTCTGTTTCCTGATAACCTATTTTACTTTTTAAGCCATTTTCCTTTTCCCATTTTTCTTCAACCTGTCTCATTTGCTTTTTGAATTTTTTTGAGCTCTTCTAGAGTCCAAGTCCAATTCTCCAGATTTTTTGAGGTTTTGCCTGAAGTTCCTTGGATCCCATTGTTCTCTGTTGGTCCTATTCTTTGGTCTTTCTCCCCATAAAAGTTTTCAATCATTATCTCCCTTTTTTAACTCCTTTTTTCCTCTTCTGTGGATTGTAAACGGGCTCTTCTGCTGGTTTACTGGACCAGGGTGTTTGAGCTGCTCTACTGTGAAGGGAATCTTCAGTCTTATCTCCTTTTGCTGGTATACTAGATTAGAAAGATTGAGCTGATCTGCTGTGCTAATCTGCCCTGAGGCCAAATCTTCACTGTAGCCAGTGGAGGCCAAGAGTGCCCAAGCAGCTGCCCTGTCCCCCTTCCCCCCAAGCCAAGTTCCTCCCTTGGATCTTGTATGGCAGATCTGAGGTGTTCTGTCATGGTTGCAGATCCAGCCCAGGAATACCATAGTCAAAACTTATCTAATTGCAGCTCTCAGTGCAGTAGGTGGGGAAACAGGGTCAGGAAGCCCAGTCTTAATTCTGAGCTCTGCCTTATACTGTGGAAACCACCTCTCCCTGCCTACCTGTCAAGTTTTGTTCACCAGGAGAGTCCTGTGGCTCTGTCTTGTTGACGAGTTTGGATTTCTGTTGTTTTTTGAAGTGCTTTTTGAAGATTGGAATGGAAGGATAGTCAGAGAGGTTTCAGCTTTTGCTGCTCCTAAACCACCCTCCTAAAAAGCACTTTAAAAATTCATTGTCATAAAATCATAGAATGTATAATTGTAAAAGACTTTCAAAATTATGGTCCTTTTCATTTTATAGATGGGGAAACTTCCCCAGAGAAGGGAGTTGCTCATAGCCACATGGGTATTATGGGCACAGTTGTGATTTAATATCTTCTGGCTTTAAACTCAATGTTCTTCTTACTATATCTCATCTACGAAATCAAATACTAAAGTCATTCATAATTTGATAAATTTCAGCTAAATCTAGTTTAAATCTATAATGCTAATGGTATAAGGACATTAGTGGACAAATGAATTATAATAAAATATTGAGTTAAAAATTTCATGTTAATAACAATGAATGTTTAGGAATACTACCTTACTGTCTGCTATCAAATGATATCTAGCTAGCTAAAGTATGGTGGGGGGATTCAATGCTTTGTTTTTTATTTTCCTTAGTTTACATATTTGCTTAATGTCCTTTGCCAAAAGCTACGATCTCATTTGTTTCCATGTAGATTACTGCAAGGGTTGCTTCTACGTGAGACAGCAATATTAATGTTTTATTATAATAGTAAAGCCTGGAGCATTCAGAATCAGAGTCCTCAATTAACTATACCATGATTTATTTTCTGTGCTTAAATTTTAGGGAAAATTAGGTAAATGGAAAGAGTAGAAGCTCTGGTCAGGAATAAATCTGTTCAACCAAACAAGATAAAGGAAGGTATCTTTTTTTGGAACATCCATTAATATCTTACCTGGGTCTTTGATAACATCACCTTGAGCAGGGTAAGGAGTACCCTCAAAAACCCATTGAAGCTAATAGATAGGATTATAGCATTTTAGGATTATTTGATTGATTCCAGGCTATTGTAAACTGTTGTAGATTTAATGTTCCTTCCCCAACTCAGGGATTCACTCTTTCAACTCACAGCACCAGTGTGGCAAGGTTGGACTTCTTGGGGGTGATCTTTACTGCTCCCAGGCTTCTAGGGGTACACCTTTGGCTGGCTGTCCTTCTAAACATTAACTCATAAGGCCCTTCCTCTGTCCTTCCTTTTAATTAGTTGAGACTGTTTTTTAGCAAAGGCATTTATTCAAATATCATAGCAAAAATAGTTGCACAGTATTTCCCCCCATTAACAAGTATGCATGATCCCTCAAATCCTCCCTGAATCTAGAAAGTGGAAAGAGAGAATATGAAACTAGTATAATGATGGTGAAGGAGATCTGTTGGGAACACATGTGGCCAAGGCAATTCACATCTCCAGAACTGCTGGTCTTCCATGCCCTTTCTCTTTCCAAGGGCCTTCCTGAAATCTGCTACAAGCTATCCTGGTGTTTTTCTGGGCTAATTCTTTAAGTGGAACTGTATGTACTGGACCAGCATCTTACCTGGGTTTGTTCCTCTTATGGTACAGTATCTCAGTTGGATGGGCCAATGTACTGCTGAGCTGGGCTGTACTCTAAGCTGGGCATTTAGTGACAATATAGTCTTCTCACTAGGTTCCACTCTTGCTGGACTGGGCCAGGAAGCTGTGGGACGGTGGCTGCCAGACTGAGCTGGACAGGTCACTAGACTCTGGCTGCTGGATAGGGCCAGTCAAAGCTCTCTACCACCAGTTAGCTAGTGCCAGGCTGAGCTAAGCAGGTTATTCATCAACTGTATCTCAGAGCATACCATTTCTCCTGGGGAGGTTCTTCTGCTGGTCTCCTGGGCTTGCCCTTGTTGAATGCAGCCATAGAACATTGGCTGAGCTTGCTGCTGACCATCAGCTGATCATGGTCTGGGAGCCACACGTTGCCTGAGGGTGGAATGTGCCACTTCCTGACTCCCCAGCTGATGTAAAACCATTAAAGCAATTCAAGGCTCCTAACTGTATTTAAACTCTGTTCTCCTAATCCCTTATGGATACCCCAATGGTTGGTTGTCATCAAAGAGGACCAAAATTGCATCACTGGTGATGTCTTTTGGCTTGAGCATAAATTGGATTTAAGTGAGGGAGAGTTACACAAAGTCCTCAGCCTCACTATCTCTTCCAGGGCCATTGAAGTCCAGTGGCAAGACAAAAATCAAGATGGCTGATGATGGCTAAGGATGCAGTGGATGACCCTGGTATCTTTGATGTCTGTCCAACCTCTAAGGACCCCACAGTGCCTGCCTTCTCTGCCTTCAGGGGATGTCTTCAAATGTCTGAGATAGACACTGCCAGCCTCCACCAACTCACAGACAAGTTTGTTTGATTAGTTACCCTCAGTCTGGGTTAGCTGCCTGCTGATATGGTTTACTGGTTTGTGACCATTAGGCACGCTAGAGCTTCTTGGAGACACTGATAAGAGCTGGGTGGTAGTTGGACCACAGAGGAAGAAATCTTGAAAAGGGCTTGACAAGTCCTTTCATCAGAGGCTTTCCCTGAACATCCTGTGTACCCCTAGTACTGGGGGCTGTGAGGGGCCCCAGATTAGAATCTTCTTGCCTCATTTAAGGACCCTTTATTATTACTACCTTTGTATTTTTCAGGTTGAAAGTCTTCTTTGGATGACTGCTGTCTTTTCTCAACTTGCAGCCAGTGGCTCAGTTGGGAGGACTGGGGGACATTGTGTTCTTTTCATCTGGAGTGCTATAAAGCTAGGACAAGAATTCGTAGTTAAGAATTAGAAGAAGCTACTTCCTGGGTTTGTCTCCTCCAGGCAGGTGATGAGAGAAGGTATGGCTCTCCTTTTGACAAAAATTAAAGTCTCCAAAGGCCCTTCCCTTCCAAGTCACGCCATGGGACTTCACATTTAAGCCATTTTCAAATGGAGCTTAAATTGAAAATTAATTTCAGGATGAATGTAACAAAATGATAAAGATCAACTCTAACTTGAATGAAGACATCTGAGAAGTTACCCCCATTCCACTCTTTCATGGCAGAGGGAGGTGCATAGGTGTTACACGCTGGACATATACTTGGACTTTTTCTATGTTATCAATCAATTGTGTTGATTCTTTTTCCTTTTTTAAAAGAAAAACTATTTGTTCTATGGAATGGCTTTCAGGAGAGGGTTGGAGATGGGGAGAGGGACTGGAGAACTCTAAAGAGGGGAAGGACAGAAGATATCAATAAAAACTTATTTAAAAAAAATTTAAGAAAGATCATTCAGGCCAGTTATTTTCACCTCCCAAGCTCCTCAGTCATCTCATGTAAATGAGCAGCTAGGAACCACTGGGTGAATGCAATCTACTTCCTGGAGGCACATGCACTCTTCAGTGTATCTTCAGGATAGACTCGTCATATGCGATTAAAGTATTCATATTTTTCACCCCTTCTAGAGGATCAAATATCTGTTTTGCTTAGATGGCAATTTTACCTTTCAGTGACTTTCCTTTAGCCCAAGCAGATTTCCAACTTGTATCGGTCTCATGGGGCCCACATAGCCTTCTCCCTTCCAAAGAGATGAGCCTCTTTCTTGAATTTAAACAAATAAAGGTGGAAAAATCTACGAGAAATGGAAAGGCTGCTAAGCATGGACAGAAGTCAGAGACCTCTTCAGTTCTCCTCAGAGGCTTAATCTGTTCCCTCCTCCTTCCTTTTCAGAGAAACCTGTCATCCCCACAGATGCTATCTATAGAGAATCAACAGTAGCACCTGTCGGAGCCAAGGGTACAAGCCATAGAAAGAGGAACAGAGCAAAGGATGGAAACACGGGGTCTCAGAGAGGAGATAAGCTAGAAGCAGTGGCTTGAAATTGTAAAGTCTTAGACCCAGGATTCTGAAGAGAAGGAAGAGCTCTGAGGGAGTTTCTGAATCTAGCCCATTTCAGAGAAAAGTGTAGCAACCATGTATTCCCCACAATTTGAAGTCAGAACTTTAGCATGGAGGAGTCACCTAATGTTTTCCTCTACTACTACTAGAGCAGGAATTTGTATGGGGTGTTTAGGGAGGTCAAGCCTCTCGGGTGAGGACTCCCTGAGCCCCTTTCAGAGATTCTCTTCCACCTTTGGGGTCCACCTTTCACTCAATTCTCACCTGTGGTTCCAAGAGCAGCCACTATCCCCAGCCACACATGAATTACATGGAGCAAGAGTAAGCACTCTGTCTGCTTCATGTGGGAGCTCTGGAAGGCTGGCTTCTGGATGTGGAGAGTGTCCTCATGGATGGTTTGAGAGCATGTGTGAATCATTACTGAAAATGTCCTAATTGGTTGCAGAGAGGGAAAAACTGATGAATTGGGGGACCCTTTAAAAGCAATACCAAGGGGGAGCGAGGTGGCTTAATAGATAGAGAGCCAGGCCTGGAGGTGGGAGGTCCTGGATTCAAATATGCCCTCAGGTACTTCCTGGACCTGTGATCCTGGCAAGTCACTTAACCCCAAGTGCCTAACTGCACTTCTGCCTTGAAAAAGGAAGAAAAGAAAGGGAGGGGAGAGAGAGAGAGAGAGAGAGAGAGAGAGAGAGAGAGAGAGAGAGAGAGAGAGAGAGAGAGAGAGAGAGAGAGAGAGAGAGAGAGAGAGAGAGAGAGAGAGAGAGAGAGAGAGAGAGAGAGAGAGAGAGAGAGATTACAAGGGATCACTCCAGTAAGGGTAGCATCTCTATCCTGGTGTTTTAGAGATTTCACTAATAGGGTAACCAGTGCTAGAGGTAATCAGGTAAGCCTGCTCCTGACTTATCTTTGTGTCTCCTTTTTTTGAGCAATAATAACTACCACTTACATTAGTTTCAGGCATGTTATTTCATTTGAACCTTACAACAGTCTTGTAAGGTAGATGCTCTTATTATCCTCATTTTACAGATGAAGAGACTGAGGCTAGGAAAGGTTAAGGTAACTGCTCAGGGTGACAAAGCTAGTAAGAGAGAGGATTTGAGCTCGGGATTTCATGAGTCAAAGTCTGGCCCTTTGTCCACTATGCTACCTGCTTAACCTTCTAGGAACTGAATAGTGCACAAGTGGGCAATTGCAACGCACACCATCTCCTGGTAAAATGGCAGCAGCAGTATCCACTAACATTGTAGAAGAAGCATCTACACCAGAGAGAGACCACCCCATAGAGGACCAGCCAGGCATCCAGATTGCTATTAATCATCTGCTCCATAGCCCAAGGGTTCAAACAAATAATCCTTTTACCAAAAAAATCATTTCTCAGTACCTCAGAAGCAGTTCTTCAGGGCTGTTAAAAAGTACTTCAGGAAGATAATGATTAGTGGCAAGGAGGTTAAAAGGAATTGGGAAGGAAATTCCCTGAGGTCTCATGAGCTCTGGGCAAAAATTCTAAAATCTGCTTTTATACTCTTCATGCCTAAAGGGCCAGCAGCTGGGTCCCAGATCAATTCACCTAGAAGGCAAAATGAATTCCAAGTTCCTCCAGTCTACACCAAACATTCCTGGCTCCCAAGAACTCCAGCTAGTGCTGTGGGAGCCTGGGAAATGCACCCTTAGGGTCCCAGGTTCACTAATATCCTGGCCCACAATAATTGGATTGAGCATTTTGCTATAGGCTTATACCAGGAGTTGATCATACAATGTACAAGAAAGGTGAACTATAAAATGACTAATAATTATTATTATTATTGAAAAACTTCTCTAGGTATCACAAAGTCCTATTATAGTAGCTTCTCAACTATAACTACAGTGGTAAATTGTTATTGAATTTTATTAATCCTGTTCGAATCATTCTGTGGTACATACTGTGATTCTTGATGTTTACTATGTATCTCTAAATAGGAATAGACGACCTCTCTTCTATTTGATTCATATTGAGCACCTCCCCCCCTCCCCCCCTATTATTTCTCCTTTTTTGAAGAGGACTCATAGTTGTAATATTGTTCCTAGAACATCAGAGAAAGCATTTGTTAGTGAGCTTAAAAAGGTTGGGCTTCCCCTGGAGTGGATTTGGCACAAAATACAATGATTAGGTTTAAGGTACAGACTGACAACCCCAGGGAGTCGCCACCTTAACTGTGCTGAACTCCATGAATTAATCAGACTGTGGAAGTCTTATGGGAAAGGGGTTGCCTTTCTGGCAAATATTTCTCTTTTGCAGAAATCTCAATCAAAAGGTGGCTATTTGTCTCTCTCCCCCTGGGAGGTCTGTGAGATTCACAGGAGGAAAAGGGGATGCCTTGCATCTACAGAACCTTCTTTGAATACTTTGCATATTTTGTATTGTCTGTGGGGCTGTAAATGTTGAAATAAAAGCTGTTTTGTATTTGATACAAATTGACATTCTTATAAATATAAATATAATTATATAAATAATAATATACACATATAATAATAAAAATATAATCACCAAACACTTAAAAAATAAAGAATGATTAATAATTAAGTAAATATTTATTGCTCATAGATAGGGCAGACAAATAAAATTAAAAAGGTAATAACTAAATTTATATACTCAATATTATAATAATCAAACTACTAAGGGACACTGTAAAGAAGTAAATAACAAAAGTATTTGGTACTGGTTAAAAATAGAAAAGTAGATCTGTGGAAGACACTAAGTAAGAAAAAGGAGAAAAAATTGAACAGTGTTTGCAAAACTCAGGAACACAAACTTTGGGTGAAGGATACCCAATTTTAAATGATGAAAAAAAATATAATACTATTTGGTAGGAATTAAGTTTATTCCAGAATTGGTACTATATGCAGAATAATATTTAAAATCAGATCTGGCATAAGAAGTAGTATTGAAATGAACAAAAAAAATTAAAATAGAAGAAAATAATGTTCAAATATATAGTTTTAGGGGATTTTAAAAATCAAATGGGGGATAAAGGTTATTACAAATGAGAAAATAGACCATTCTAATTATTTAAAATTAAAAGGCTTTTGATTGAAAAAATCAATTTAAGTATAATAAGAAGTAAAACATTTGATTGGGGGAAATGTTTACATTAATTATCTTACATAGCTCTGACAGTTATATCACAGGGAGTATCACCTTAACTGTGCCAGACAAGGTCTTATGGGAAAGGCAAATATTTCTTTTTTGTAGAAATCTTAATCACAAGGTGTGCCACAATTCCAACTAGTGATGGATGAATGGATGGGTGGATGGATCCATTTATGGCTCATGATGATGATTATGTGAAAAGGATCTATAATGCCCATTATCTTGTATGTTGTATATGCTACTAGATTTATACCAAGGATGCTTTCATTGAGCCTACAAAAGAGTTTACATTTCAATGTTTTTTACCTACAAAAAAGCAGTTATTTCATACCTTCTATACGATATTGCACAGAACATTAGATACAAGTGAAAAATAACACGATACCAAATTGTCTTTGGAACATTTTTATCTGAACTCCATTGAACAAAGTGCAAAGAATGATTTTTTATGATGACTAAGAGTAAAAACAGCCATTAAAACAAAAACTAAAATGCATTGCTCTACTTGAAAAATACATTAATTGGCTTTTTTTCTCATAGAAATTTTTTCCAATGACACAAAAATGCCATTTCAACTCAATAAGTATGACTCTCAATGTATACCAGGGAATAATAAAATGTATGTTAGGGAGTAATGGAAGCTAATGGTTTTGACCATGAAGCAGGAGGCTAAATAGAACCAGTGGACAAACAGGATACAACCATCTTTGACTTTTTCACTTTGAGTTCTCAAGGAGAAAATGATGACTGTATATCTGAAGACTCACTGATATTTTGTTGTCAAAGATCAATGGAATATATTCAGATAAATTAATATTTTCTTAGAATACAAAATGGATGACAATACATTGATTTGTAAAGTATCCCAAAAAGTCTTACACAACAAATAAAATATGGGTCCCACTACCAAAAGACAGCTACATTAAGATGAATACTTCATCAAAAAAGGAGGAAAAGGATTTTTAGACATTCTCAGACTACATGATAAATAGGTTAAAATGTTTTAGAAACATATCCTGAAGAGATCCTATACAGAGGGATAATAAAGGCTAATAATTACACACACACATACTGGCATATATATATATATATATATATATATATATATACACACACACACACACACACACACACACATATATATATATATGTATGTGTGCATTTCCTATTGGACCTATCTCATTATGGAGCCTATGAAAAGGCTAAAATAAAAGAAGGGGATCAAAAGTTCTTCTATGTTGAAAAAGAGTAACTGAACAAAAGAGTTGACTCAATCATTTGTTTATGGATCTTATTTATGGGGGTTTTGTGTTAGTGATGATGAAGCCAAGTCATTACTATAAGAAACTACAGCAAGTTCATTCTTAAGGAACCCAGCCATTGATTTGGGCAGAATTTATAAGAAAATGGCAAATTATTACCAAAAAATGTGTAGCTTCTGACTCCCCAGAAAGATACAACCCAGTAGTTAGAATTCTCCAATAGAAACTCACTATTCTTCATAAACCAACAGAAGATCTATTTCCATATTACAAATGCAAGCACTTGAGTGTCTTTGGGTACGCAACAGATAAGTTGTAATAGGAATGGAGCATCACTACAGACAAAACTTGTTACTTACAGCCTTCCAGACCCAGGATCTTAGGAATTGGAAGGGATCATGCAGCATTAAGCCACAAAAATGGAAGGACGATGTTTTACCAGATATTAGAACAAAACTCAAATCTATAACTTGTGTAAAATGAAAAGCTCTCAAAATGGAAAGAACCAACCAAAAAAATATGGAAGTAAGCAGATGGTGTGAGAGATTTCTTTGGAATATGAACTTGTATCCCAACAATAATTTTTACACATGCATAATAGTCTATTTCATATTAAACATACAACATAAAGATCTCAGCTTGTCCCAGGATCATTTCTTTATGAACTTCACTAAACACAAAAGCTGAGAAGAGTGAAATAATAATAATAATAATGAATAATGAATAATTATATAACATTTTATAGTTTGCCAAGAGTATTATATATATATTATCTTATTTGAAAGTAGTCCCCCTCTGGACAAATGAGGAAACTGAGGCAGAGAGGTGAAATGACTTGCCTTGGATCACACAGATTGTATGTGTCTGAGACTGGTTTTAAACTCAAGTCTTATACTATACCACTTGACTGCATCTAGGCAAATGTTATTTAGGACATATTTGGTAAATTTATCTATATTACTTGAACTAAATACTCTATTCACTCTATCCATCCATATCATATAAGCACACATATGTGGACAGACAGACAGACAGGAGAGAGAAAAAGCACTTTTGTAAATCCTAAAGCCCTATAGAAATATTAGGTAGTATTAGTTGTTCTTGTCCAACAACCATCATGCAAGCAGTTTGATATTAGAGACTTTTTTGTTCTCTGATTTTTTTGTTTGTTTGTTTTCTGAATGTCTTAGCAGTGCAGGACTTATTATAGGCACTCTATAAATACTTTCTGAATTGAATTTACTTTCTGTTTGGAAAATTACAAATTGCCTAATTGGGTCAGGAATTTCGGGTCATTGCATATTCTTCAATTGCTTCCTTTCCTCCAGTTGGAGGCGGACATGACTAAACTCACTTTTCCCTCCAGGTTTGAAATATTTCTGACATTTTTGTGGGGCTGCTGGTAGGTAATCACACAGCTCTTCCCTTCTTGCCTGAGCTGCTAACTGTCATGAACATCCAAAGCCTCAGGTCCAGCAACTTTTCTGTCTACTGGCTCTATCAGTGGCGACAATTGCTAGCAGATAAAAGCTTAAATCACTTCCAGTTTTCTTCCACGTTGCTGAAAGGTAAGGTAGGGCTTTCTCATGACCCATAATTGCTCTCCTTCTGGTTGCCATGTGTTATTTGTGAAAGAGAAAAAAGAAGAGACGACTACTTGGACAAAAACCAAACTACAATCTTTATAGCAATTAACCACATGACTCCTTTGGTCTAAATTTCTTCAGTATGAACTAATTCATAAAGGGCCAATCCTTCCGCAGACCTGGCCTTGCCTAAGATGTTTAGGAATATATCTTCACCACTTAGGTGAAGAGAAAGAAAAAAAAGATGGTGGCGATCATCAGGACCAACACTTTTTGGCTAAGAAAGAAATGGAAACTGGGCAATCTAAGTGATCCTCTGGGGAAATTCTAGCCCCCTCCCTAAATAGAAGAAACAAAATATCCTAAATATTACTGTCTTTCCCCCCAAGTGAACATGAGATCCAGAATTAAATAGAATAAATTAACCATCTTCCAAAATGACCCACTATGGAACTTAGTCAGCAAGAGTTTGAGTAAGAAAAACTACCATACATGGAGAAGAAGCATTAGGGAGCCACTTCCTAGAAAACTTGCCTTATAATGTGCTTTTGAAAAGTACTAAGTCTGGAAAGTGGGCCCCCAAGCTCAGATATAGTTTGATCATTTCTACTTCTCGGGGAGATTTTTTTTTTTGCTTCATATAGATAGATGTTTATTATCTCTTAATATTGATCTTAAAAAACATGGTGGCAAAACAGTAAAACATCAGATCAGAACAATTTGTTTTCTTTAATATGGAAATTACAAGGGGGCAGCTGGGTAGCTCAGTGGATTGAGAGCTAGCCCTAGAGACGGGAGGTCCTAGGTTAAAATCTGGCCTCAGACACTTCCCAGCTGTGTGACCCTGGGCAAGTCACTTGACCCCCATTGCCTAGCCCTTACCACTCTTCTGCCTTGGAGCCAATACACAGTATTGACTCCAAGACGGAAGGTAAGGGTTTTTTAAAAAAAATATGGAAATTACAAGTCTAGTTCTCATATCAACTGATGCTTAAACACACACCCACAAACAAACAAAACAAAAAACCTTCTGTAATAGAGTCAACCTTACTTTGTCACAAGAAAGTACAATTCAGCAAAACAAACGGACACACTGACTACAATAGGACCTTATTTTACATGGACACAACACATGGGAATTCAGGTAGGAGCTATTTCAGTATATCAGGTTGACAACTGAAAAACAAAAAAAGGCAGAAAAATGAGTTAAATAAAAAATTTTAATTAGAAACTCAAGTTTATACCATTTTACCAGATCGAATAAACTCCCCCCAGCATCTCATCCAGTTATGCTCACTCTTACATGGAGAAAGAAGCATTAGAGAGTCATTACTCTATTTTGGATCAAATATCAGCTCTCCCTTCAGTCTTTGTTCTGAGTTTTTGCTCGCTTGGAACAAGTGGTTTATCTGCTAAAGCTGTGCTTCTCTGCTTCTCGCTGACCCATTTCTGTTTAATTTGCTTTATTCACGAGTGTGTTTGTCTTCTTGGTTAAAAAGAACATGATAAGTATGTTCATAATAGAAGTATAGTGATCATTTCACAGGGCATCTTTATTATGGTTTTGATATATTTCATATTATAATAAGAAATTAAATGGGATTTTTGTGAGTTTTGCAAAAGCCACAGATGACACATGAAGCCCAGCAGATAACACAGAAAAAGTTTAGAAACTCAGAAATGCATAATACATATGTAATATTCTATAATATCAACATAGTATATTTTCATTAAATTAAACAAAATTTCTTTTTAAAGTAAAAAGTCAGCAGAGGACACCCAAAGAAAGGCTAGAAATGTTAATATTGACCTATATATATAGCCTGTGAACAAATACTTAACTCAGGTTTTACAATAAGGGTCCTGTAAACATCCCATAAAAGAAAAAGAAAAAATTCAGACTTCTTCTCTGGTATGGAGGGCCAAAAATTGTTATGTACATTTTCCGGATCTTAGAGGCATCGCCGTACCCTTAACCCCTGCAATGTAGAAGGGATTAAATAATGGGGCTCACGACTATGAGCAATTTTCATTTTACAGGATGGGTCTTAGAATGTATTGGTTGAGTGAAAATAATTGTTCAAGAATCTACCATGTTACCAAGAGCATATTCCTCATTCCCCAAGTCACAGTCTCTCCTCTCTCTATGGAAGAGGTATGATTTATAATCACATTCTAGAATCAAGACTGGTCATTGAATTGCCCTGAATGCTTTTAGCATTGCCTTTATTGTGTTACTGTGTACATTGCTCACCAGGTTCCATTTCCATTTTGTTTTCCTCTCCTTTTCATTTGTGCCTGACTCTTCATGATCCCACTTGGGATTTTCTTGGCAGACACTGGAATGGTTTGCCATGTCCTTCTTAAGCTAATTTTCCAGATGAGGAAAATGAGGGAAATGAGGAAAGTAGAATTAAGTGACTTGTCCAGGACCACAGCTAATGTCTTAAGGCTAGATTTGAACTCTGGAAAATAAGTCTTCTCTGACTCCCAGCCTGGCACTCTACCCATTATGCCATCTAACTTCCCACTTTCATTTTACGTCATTTGTACAAGTGCTATGATTAACATTCTCTGGAGACTGAATATAAATTTATAATTATTTATTGGTTAGGAATCAAGAGAGAAAGATTGCATGTTCATCTGGTTCCTCATCCTTAATCTGTTCTCTATGCTACCGAGCTCCAGAACCACACTCGCTCTGCCCTTTCTTGAAAGACCAGTGACATCACTCCTGTGTCTCCAGTGGCTCACTTTGTCCTTTCTTGAAAGACCAGTGACATCACTCCTTCTGTCTCTCCAGTGGCTCACTCTGTCCTTTCTTGAAAGACCAGTGACATCACTCCTTCTGTCTCTCCAGTGGCTCACTCTGTCCTTTCTTGAAAGACCAGTGACATCACTCCTTCTGTGTCTCTCCAGTGGCTCACTCTGTCCTTTCTTGAAAGACCAGTGACATCACGTCTGTGTCTCTTTGGTGGCTCGCTCTGTCCTTTCTTGGAAGACCAGTGACATCACTCCTTCTGTGTCTCCAGTGGCTCACTCTGTCCTTACTTGAAAAACCAGTGACATCACTCCTTCTGTCTCTCCAGTGGCTCACTCTGTCCTTTCTTGAAAGACCAGTGACATCACTCCTTCTGTCTCTCCAGTGGCTCACTCTGTCCTTTCTTGAAAGACCAGTGACATCACGTCTGTGTCTCTTTGGTGGCTCGCTCTGTCCTTTCTTGGAAGACCAGTGACATCACTCCTTCTGTGTCTCCAGTGGCTCACTCTGTCCTTTCTTGGAAGACCAGTGACATCACTCCTTCTGTCTCTCCAGTGGCTCACTCTGTCCTTTCTTGGAAGACCAGTGACATCACTCCTTCTGTGTCTCTCCAGTGGCTCACTCTGTCCTTTCTTGGAAGACCAGTGACATCACTCCTTCTGTCTCTCCAGTGGCTCACTCTGTCCTTTCTTGAAAGACCAGTGACATCACTCCTTCTGTGTCTCTCCAGTGGCTCACTCTGTCCTTTCTTGAAAGACCAGTGACATCACGTCTGTGTCTCTTTGGTGGCTCGCTCTGTCCTTTCTTGGAAGACCAGTGACATCACTCCTTCTGTGTCTCCAGTGGCTCACTCTGTCCTTTCTTGAAAGACCAGTGACATCACTCCTTCTGTGTCTCTCCAGTGGCTCACTCTGTCCTTTCTTGAAAGACCAGTGACATCACGTCTGTGTCTCTTTGGTGGCTCGCTTTGTCCTTTCTAGGAAGACCAGTGACATCACTCCTTCTGTGTCTCCAGTGGCTCACTCTGTCCTTTCTTGGAAGACCAGTGACATCACTCCTTCTGTCTCTCCAGTGGCTCACTCTGTCCTTTCTTGAAAGACCAGTGACATCATGTCTGTGTCTCTTTGGTGGCTCGCTCTGTCCTTTCTTGGAAGACCAGTGACATCACTCCTTCTGTGTCTCCAGTGGCTCACTCTGTCCTTTCTTGAAAGACCAGTGACATCACTTCTTCTGTCTCTCCAGTGGCTCACTCTGTCCTTTCTTGAAAGACCAGTGACATCACTCCTTCTGTGTCTATCCAGTGCCTCACTCTGTCCTTTCTTGAAAGACCAGTGACATCACTCCTTCTGTCTCTCTAGTGGCTCACTCTGTCCTTTCATGAAAGACCAGTGACATCACTCCTGTGTCTCCAGTGGCTCACTTTGTCCTTTCTTGAAAGACCAGTGACATCACTCCTTCTGTCTCTCCAGTGGCTCACTCTGTCCTTTCTTGAAAGACCAGTGACATCACTCCTTCTGTCTCTCCAGTGGCTCACTTTGTCCTTTCTTGAAAGACCAGTGACATCACTCCTTCTGTGTCTCTCCAGTGGCTCACTCTGTCCTTTCTTGAAAGACCAGTGACATCACGTCTGTGTCTCTTTGGTGGCTCGCTCTGTCCTTTCTTGGAAGACCAGTGACATCACTCCTTCTGTGTCTCCAGTGGCTCACTCTGTCCTTACTTGAAAAACCAGTGACATCACTCCTTCTGTCTCTCCAGTGGCTCACTCTGTCCTTTCTTGAAAGACCAGTGACATCACTCCTTCTGTCTCTCCAGTGGCTCACTCTGTCCTTTCTTGAAAGACCAGTGACATCACGTCTGTGTCTCTTTGGTGGCTCGCTCTGTCCTTTCTTGGAAGACCAGTGACATCACTCCTTCTGTGTCTCCAGTGGCTCACTCTGTCCTTTCTTGGAAGACCAGTGACATCACTCCTTCTGTCTCTCCAGTGGCTCACTCTGTCCTTTCTTGGAAGACCAGTGACATCACTCCTTCTGTGTCTCTCCAGTGGCTCACTCTGTCCTTTCTTGGAAGACCAGTGACATCACTCCTTCTGTCTCTCCAGTGGCTCACTCTGTCCTTTCTTGAAAGACCAGTGACATCACTCCTTCTGTGTCTCTCCAGTGGCTCACTCTGTCCTTTCTTGAAAGACCAGTGACATCACGTCTGTGTCTCTTTGGTGGCTCGCTCTGTCCTTTCTTGGAAGACCAGTGACATCACTCCTTCTGTGTCTCCAGTGGCTCACTCTGTCCTTTCTTGAAAGACCAGTGACATCACTCCTTCTGTGTCTCTCCAGTGGCTCACTCTGTCCTTTCTTGAAAGACCAGTGACATCACGTCTGTGTCTCTTTGGTGGCTCGCTTTGTCCTTTCTAGGAAGACCAGTGACATCACTCCTTCTGTGTCTCCAGTGGCTCACTCTGTCCTTTCTTGGAAGACCAGTGACATCACTCCTTCTGTCTCTCCAGTGGCTCACTCTGTCCTTTCTTGAAAGACCAGTGACATCATGTCTGTGTCTCTTTGGTGGCTCGCTCTGTCCTTTCTTGGAAGACCAGTGACATCACTCCTTCTGTGTCTCCAGTGGCTCACTCTGTCCTTTCTTGAAAGACCAGTGACATCACTTCTTCTGTCTCTCCAGTGGCTCACTCTGTCCTTTCTTGAAAGACCAGTGACATCACTCCTTCTGTGTCTCTCCAGTGCCTCACTCTGTCCTTTCTTGAAAGACCAGTGACATCACTCCTTCTGTCTCTCTAGTGGCTCACTCTGTCCTTTCATGAAAGACCAGTGACATCACTCTTTCTGTCTCTCCAGTGGCTCACTCTGTCCTTTCTTGAAAGACCAGTGACATCACTTCTTCTGTCTCTCCAGTGGCTCACTCTGTCCTTTCTTGGAAGACCAGTGACATCACTCCTTCTGTCTCTCCAGTGGCTCACTCTGTCCTTTCTTGAAAGACCAGTGACATCACTTCTTCTGTCTCTCCAGTGGCTCACTCTGTCCTTTCTTGAAAGACCAGTGACATCACTCCTTCTGTGTCTCTCCAGTGGCTCACTCTGTCCTTTCTTGAAAGACCAGTGACATCACTCCTTCTGTCTCTCTAGTGGCTCACTCTGTCCTTTCTTGGAAGACCAGTGACATCACTCCTTCTGTCTCTCCAGTGGCTCACTCTGTCCTTTCTTGGAAGACCAGTGACATCACTCCTTCTGTCTCTCCAGTGGCTCACTCTGTCCTTTCTTGAAAGACCAGTGACATCACTTCTTCGGTCTCTCCAGTGGCTCACTCTGTCCTTTCTTGAAAGACCAGTGACATCACTCCTTCTGTGTCCCTCCAGTGGCTCACTCTGTCCTTTCTTGAAAGACCAGTGACATCACGTCTGTGTCTCTTTGGTGGCTCGCTCTGTCCTTCCTTGGAAGACCAGTGACATCACTCCTTCTGTGTCTCCAGTGGCTCACTCTGTCCTTTCTTGAGAGACCAGTGACATCACGTCTGTGTCTCTTTGGTGGCTCGCTCTGTCCTTTCTTGGAAGACCAGTGACATCACTCCTTCTGTCTCTCCAGTGGCTCACTCTGTCCTTTCTTGGAAGACCAGTGACATCACTCCTTTTGTGTCTCCAGTGGCTCACTCTGTCCTTTCTTGGAAGACCAGTGACATCACTCCTTCTGTCTCTCCAGGGGCTCACTCTGTCCTTTCTTGAAAGACCGGTGACATCACTTCTTCTGTCTCTCCAGTGGCTCACTCTGTCCTTTCTTGGAAGACCAGTGACATCACTCCTTCTGTCTCTCCAGTGGCTCACTCTGTCCTTTCTTGGAAGACCAGTGACATCACTCCTTCTGTCTCTCCAGTGGCTCACTCTGTCCTTTCTTGAAAGACCAGTGACATCACTTCTTCTGTCTCTCCAGTGGCTCACTCTGTCCTTTCTTGAAAGACCAGTGACATCACTCCTTCTGTGTCTCTCCAGTGGCTCACTCTGTCCTTTCTTGAAAGACCAGTGACATCACGTCTGTGTCTCTTTGGTGGCTCGCTCTGTCCTTTCTTGGAAGACCAGGGACATCACTCCTTTTGTGTCTCCAGTGGCTCACTCTGTCCTTTCTTGAAAGACCAGTGACATCACTCCTTCTGTGTCTCTCCAGTGGCTCACTTTGTCCTTTCTTGAAAGACCAGTGACATCACGTCTGTGTATCTTTGGTGGCTCGCTCTGTCCTTTCATGGAAGACCAGTGACATCACTCCTTCTGTGTCTCCAGTGGCTCACTCTGTCCTTTCTTGGAAGACCAGTGACATCACTCCTTCTGTCTCTCCAGTGGCTCACTCTGTCCTTTCATGAAAGACCAGTGACATCACTTCTTCTGTCTCTCCAGTGGCTCACTCTGTCCTTTCTTGAAAGACCAGTGACATCATTCCTTCTGTGTCTCTCCAGTGGCTCACTCTGTCCTTTCTTGAAAGACCAGTGACATCACGTCTGTGTCTCTTTGGTGGCTCGCTCTGTCCTTTCATGGAAGACCAGTGACATCACTCCTTCTGTGTCTCCAGTGGCTCACTCTGTCCTTTCTTGAAAGACCAGTGACATCACTCCTTCTGTGTCTCTCCAGTGGCTCACTCTGTCCTTTCTTGAAAGACCAGTGACATCACGTCTGTGTCTCTTTGGTGGCTCGCTCTGTCCTTTCTTGGAAGACCAGTGACATCACTCCTTCTGTGTCTCCAGTGGCTCACTCTGTCCTTTCTTGGAAGACCAGTGACATCACTCCTTCTGTGTCTCCAGTGGCTCACTCTGTCCTTTCTTGGAAGACCAGTGACATCACTCCTTCTGTCTCTCCAGTGGCTCACTCTGTCCTTTCTTGAAAGACCAGTGACATCACTTCTTCTGTCTCTCCAGTGGCTCACTCTGTCCTTTCTTGAAAGACCAGTGACATCACTCCTTCTGTGTCTCTCCAGTGGCTCACTCTGTCCTTTCTTGAAAGACCAGTGACATCATGTCTGTGTCTCTTTGGTGGCTCGCTCTGTCCTTTCTTGGAAGACCAGTGACATCACTCCTTCTGTGTCTCCAGTGGCTCACTCTGTCCTTTCTTGAAAGACCAGTGACATCACTCCTTCTGTGTCTCTCCAGTGGCTCACTCTGTCCTTTCTTGAAAGACCAGTGACATCACGTCTGTGTCTCTTTGGTGGCTCGATCTGTCCTTTCTTGGAAGACCAGTGACATCACTCCTTCTGTGTCTCCAGTGGCTCACTCTGTCCTTTCTTGGAAGACCAGTGACATCACTCCTTCTGTCTCTCCAGTGGCTCACTCTGTCCTTTCTTGAAAGACCAGTGACATCACTTCTTCTGTCTCTCCAGTGGCTCACCCTGTCCTTTCTTGGAAGACCAGTGACATCACTCCTTCTGTCTCTCCAGTGGTTCACTCTGTCCTTTCTTGGAAGACCAGTGACATTACTCCTTCTGTCTCTCCAGTGGCTCACTCTGTCCTTTCCTGAAAGACCAGTGACATCACTCCTTCTGTGTCTCTCCAGTGGCTCACTCTGTCCTTTCTTGAAAGACCAGTGACATCACTCCTTCTGTCTCTCTAGTGGCTCACTCTGTCCTTTCTTGAAAGACCAGTGACATCACTTCTTCTGTCTCTCCAGTGGCTCACTCTGTCCTTTCTTGAAAGACCAGTGACATCACTCCTTCTGTGTCTCTCCAGTGGCTCACTCTGTCCTTTCTTGAAAGACCAGTGACATCACTCCTTCTGTCTCTCCAGTGGCTCACTCTGTCCTTTCTTGGAAGACCAGTGACATCACTCCTTCTGTCTCTCCAGTGGCTCACTCTGTCCTTTCTTGAAAGACCAGTGACATCACTTCTTCTGTCTCTCCAGTGGCTCACTCTGTCCTTTCTTGAAAGACCAGTGACATCACTCCTTCTGTGTCTCTCCAGTGGCTCACTCTGTCCTTTCTTGAAAGACCAGTGACATCACGTCTGTGTCTCTTTGGTGGCTCGCTCTGTCCATTCTTGGAAGACCAGTGACATCACTCCTTCTGTGTCTCCAGTGGCTCACTCTGTCCTTTCTTGAGAGACCAGTGACATCACGTCTGTGTCTCTTTGGTGGCTCGCTCTGTCCTTTCTTGGAAGACCAGTGACATCACTCCTTCTGTCTCTCCAGTGGCTCACTCTGTCCTTTCTTGGAAGACCAGTGACATCACTCCTTCTGTGTCTCCAGTGGCTCACTCTGTCCTTTCTTGGAAGACCAGTGACATCACTCCTTCTGTCTCTCCAGTGGCTCACTATGTCCTTTCTTGAAAGACCAGTGACATCATTTCTTCTGTCTCTCCAGTGGATCACTCTGTCCTTTCTTGGAAGACCAGTGACATCACTCCTTCTGTCTCTCCAGTGGCTCACTCTGTCATTTCTTGGAAGACCAGTGACATCACTCCTTCTGTCTCTCCAGTGGCTCACTCTGTCCTTTCTTGAAAGACCAGTGACATCACTTCTTCTGTCTCTCCAGTGGCTCACTCTGTCCTTTCTTGAAAGACCAGTGACATCACTCCTTCTGTGTCTCTCCAGTGGCTCACTCTGTCCTTTCTTGAAAGACCAGTGACATCACGTCTGTGTCTCTTTGGTGGCTCGCTCTGTCCTTTCTTGGAAGACCAGTGACATCACTCCTTCTGTGTCTCCAGTGGCTCACTCTGTCCTTTCTTGAAAGACCAGTGACATCACTCCTTCTGTGTCTCTCCAGTGGCTCACTTTGTCCTTTCTTGAAAGACCAGTGACATCACGTCTGTGTATCTTTGGTGGCTCGCTCTGTCCTTTCTTGGAAGACCAGTGACATCACTCCTTCTGTGTCTCCAGTGGCTCACTCTGTCCTTTCTTGGAAGACCAGTGACATCACTCCTACTGTCTCTCCAGTGGCTCACTCTGTCCTTTCATGAAAGACCAGTGACATCACTTCTTCTGTCTCTCCAGTGGCTCACTCTGTCCTTTTTTAAAGACCAGTGACATCATTCCTTTTGTGTCTCTCCAGTGGCTCACTCTGTCCTTTCTTGAAAGACCAGTGACATCACGTCTGTGTCCCTTTGGTGGCTCGCTCTGTCCTTTCTTGGAAGACCAGTGACATCACTCCTTCTGTGTCTCCAGTGGCTCACTCTGTCCTTTCTTGAAAGACCAGTGACATCACTCCTTCTGTGTCTCTCCAGTGGCTCACTTTGTCCTTTCTTGAAAGACCAGTGACATCACGTCTGTGTATCTTTGGTGGCTCGCTCTGTCCTTTCTTGGAAGACCAGTGACATCACTCCTTCTGTGTCTCCAGTGGCTCACTCTGTCCTTTCTTGGAAGACCAGTGACATCACTCCTTCTGTCTCTCCAGTGGCTCACTCTGTCCTTTCATGAAAGACCAGTGACATCACTTCTTCTGTCTCTCCAGTGGCTCACTCTGTCCTTTCTTGAAAGACCAGTGACATCACTCCTTCTGTGTCTCTCCAGTGGCTCACTCTGTCCTTTCTTGAAAGACCAGTGACATCACGTCTGTGTATCTTTGGTGGCTCGCTCTGTCCTTTCTTGGAAGACCAGTGACATCACTCCTTCTGTGTCTCCAGTGGCTCACTCTGTCCTTTCTTGAAAGACCAGTGACATCACTCCTTCTGTGTCTCTCCAGTGGCTCACTTTGTCCTTTCTTGAAAGACCAGTGACATCACGTCTGTGTATCTTTGGTGGCTCGCTCTGTCCTTTCTTGGAAGACCAGTGACATCACTCCTTCTGTGTCTCCAGTGGCTCACTCTGTCCTTTCTTGGAAGACCAGTGACATCACTCCTTCTGTGTCTCTCCAGTGGCTCACTCTGTCCTTTCTTGAAAGACCAGTGACATCACTTCTTCTGTCTCTCCAGTGGCTCACCCTGTCCTTTCTTGGAAGACCAGTGACATCACTCCTTCTGTCTCTCCAGTGGTTCACTCTGTCCTTTCTTGGAAGACCAGTGACATTACTCCTTCTGTCTCTCCAGTGGATCACTCTGTCCTTTCTTGAAAGACCAGTGACATCACTCCTTCTGTCTCTCTAGTGGCTCACTCTGTCCTTTCTTGAAAGACCAGTGACATCACTTCTTCTGTCTCTCCAGTGGCTCACTCTGTCCTTTCTTGAAAGACCAGTGACATCACTCCTTCTGTGTCTCTCCAGTGGCTCACTCTGTCCTTTCTTGAAAGACCAGTGACATCACTCCTTCTGTCTCTCCAGTGGCTCACTCTGTCCTTTCTTGGAAGACCAGTGACATCACTCCTTCTGTCTCTCCAGTGGCTCACTCTGTCCTTTCTTGAAAGACCAGTGACATCACTTCTTCTGTCTCTCCAGTGGCTCACTCTGTCCTTTCTTGAAAGACCAGTGACATCACTCCTTCTGTGTCTCTCCAGTGGCTCACTCTGTCCTTTCTTGAAAGACCAGTGACATCACGTCTGTGTCTCTTTGGTGGCTCGCTCTGTCCATTCTTGGAAGACCAGTGACATCACTCCTTCTGTGTCTCCAGTGGCTCACTCTGTCCTTTCTTGAGAGACCAGTGACATCACGTCTGTGTCTCTTTGGTGGCTCGCTCTGTCCTTTCTTGGAAGACCAGTGACATCACTCCTTCTGTCTCTCCAGTGGCTCACTCTGTCCTTTCTTGGAAGACCAGTGACATCACTCCTTCTGTGTCTCCAGTGGCTCACTCTGTCCTTTCTTGGAAGACCAGTGACATCACTCCTTCTGTCTCTCCAGTGGCTCACTATGTCCTTTCTTGAAAGACCAGTGACATCATTTCTTCTGTCTCTCCAGTGGCTCACTCTGTCCTTTCTTGGAAGACCAGTGACATCACTCCTTCTGTCTCTCCAGTGGCTCACTCTGTCCTTTCTTGGAAGACCAGTGACATCACTCCTTCTGTCTCTCCAGTGGCTCACTCTGTCCTTTCTTGAAAGACCAGTGACATCACTTCTTCTGTCTCTCCAGTGGCTCACTCTGTCCTTTCTTGAAAGACCAGTGACATCACTCCTTCTGTGTCTCTCCAGTGGCTCACTCTGTCCTTTCTTGAAAGACCAGTGACATCACGTCTGTGTCTCTTTGGTGGCTCGCTCTGTCCTTTCTTGGAAGACCAGTGACATCACTCCTTCTGTGTCTCCAGTGGCTCACTCTGTCCTTTCTTGAAAGACCAGTGACATCACTCCTTCTGTGTCTCTCCAGTGGCTCACTTTGTCCTTTCTTGAAAGACCAGTGACATCACGTCTGTGTATCTTTGGTGGCTCGCTCTGTCCTTTCTTGGAAGACCAGTGACATCACTCCTTCTGTGTCTCCAGTGGCTCACTCTGTCCTTTCTTGGAAGACCAGTGACATCACTCCTACTGTCTCTCCAGTGGCTCACTCTGTCCTTTCATGAAAGACCAGTGACATCACTTCTTCTGTCTCTCCAGTGGCTCACTCTGTCCTTTTTTAAAGACCAGTGACATCATTCCTTTTGTGTCTCTCCAGTGGCTCACTCTGTCCTTTCTTGAAAGACCAGTGACATCACGTCTGTGTCCCTTTGGTGGCTCGCTCTGTCCTTTCTTGGAAGACCAGTGACATCACTCCTTCTGTGTCTCCAGTGGCTCACTCTGTCCTTTCTTGAAAGACCAGTGACATCACTCCTTCTGTGTCTCTCCAGTGGCTCACTTTGTCCTTTCTTGAAAGACCAGTGACATCACGTCTGTGTATCTTTGGTGGCTCGCTCTGTCCTTTCTTGGAAGACCAGTGACATCACTCCTTCTGTGTCTCCAGTGGCTCACTCTGTCCTTTCTTGGAAGACCAGTGACATCACTCCTTCTGTCTCTCCAGTGGCTCACTCTGTCCTTTCATGAAAGACCAGTGACATCACTTCTTCTGTCTCTCCAGTGGCTCACTCTGTCCTTTCTTGAAAGACCAGTGACATCACTCCTTCTGTGTCTCTCCAGTGGCTCACTCTGTCCTTTCTTGAAAGACCAGTGACATCACGTCTGTGTATCTTTGGTGGCTCGCTCTGTCCTTTCTTGGAAGACCAGTGACATCACTCCTTCTGTGTCTCCAGTGGCTCACTCTGTCCTTTCTTGAAAGACCAGTGACATCACTCCTTCTGTGTCTCTCCAGTGGCTCACTTTGTCCTTTCTTGAAAGACCAGTGACATCACGTCTGTGTATCTTTGGTGGCTCGCTCTGTCCTTTCTTGGAAGACCAGTGACATCACTCCTTCTGTGTCTCCAGTGGCTCACTCTGTCCTTTCTTGGAAGACCAGTGACATCACTCCTTCTGTGTCTCTCCAGTGGCTCACTCTGTCCTTTCTTGAAAGACCAGTGACATCACTTCTTCTGTCTCTCCAGTGGCTCACCCTGTCCTTTCTTGGAAGACCAGTGACATCACTCCTTCTGTCTCTCCAGTGGTTCACTCTGTCCTTTCTTGGAAGACCAGTGACATTACTCCTTCTGTCTCTCCAGTGGCTCACTCTGTCCTTTCTTGAAAGACCAGTGACATCACTCCTTCTGTCTCTCTAGTGGCTCACTCTGTCCTTTCTTGAAAGACCAGTGACATCACTTCTTCTGTCTCTCCAGTGGCTCACTCTGTCCTTTCTTGAAAGACCAGTGACATCACTCCTTCTGTGTCTCTCCAGTGGCTCACTCTGTCCTTTCTTGAAAGACCAGTGACATCACTCCTTCTGTCTCTCCAGTGGCTCACTCTGTCCTTTCTTGGAAGACCAGTGACATCACTCCTTCTGTCTCTCCAGTGGCTCACTCTGTCCTTTCTTGAAAGACCAGTGACATCACTTCTTCTGTCTCTCCAGTGGCTCACTCTGTCCTTTCTTGAAAGACCAGTGACATCACTCCTTCTGTGTCTCTCCAGTGGCTCACTCTGTCCTTTCTTGAAAGACCAGTGACATCACGTCTGTGTCTCTTTGGTGGCTCGCTCTGTCCATTCTTGGAAGACCAGTGACATCACTCCTTCTGTGTCTCCAGTGGCTCACTCTGTCCTTTCTTGAGAGACCAGTGACATCACGTCTGTGTCTCTTTGGTGGCTCGCTCTGTCCTTTCTTGGAAGACCAGTGACATCACTCCTTCTGTCTCTCCAGTGGCTCACTCTGTCCTTTCTTGGAAGACCAGTGACATCACTCCTTCTGTGTCTCCAGTGGCTCACTCTGTCCTTTCTTGGAAGACCAGTGACATCACTCCTTCTGTCTCTCCAGTGGCTCACTATGTCCTTTCTTGAAAGACCAGTGACATCATTTCTTCTGTCTCTCCAGTGGCTCACTCTGTCCTTTCTTGGAAGACCAGTGACATCACTCCTTCTGTCTCTCCAGTGGCTCACTCTGTCCTTTCTTGGAAGACCAGTGACATCACTCCTTCTGTCTCTCCAGTGGCTCACTCTGTCCTTTCTTGAAAGACCAGTGACATCACTTCTTCTGTCTCTCCAGTGGCTCACTCTGTCCTTTCTTGAAAGACCAGTGACATCACTCCTTCTGTGTCTCTCCAGTGGCTCACTCTGTCCTTTCTTGAAAGACCAGTGACATCACGTCTGTGTCTCTTTGGTGGCTCGCTCTGTCCTTTCTTGGAAGACCAGTGACATCACTCCTTCTGTGTCTCCAGTGGCTCACTCTGTCCTTTCTTGAAAGACCAGTGACATCACTCCTTCTGTGTCTCTCCAGTGGCTCAATTTGTCCTTTCTTGAAAGACCAGTGACATCACGTCTGTGTATCTTTGGTGGCTCGCTCTGTCCTTTCTTGGAAGACCAGTGACATCACTCCTTCTGTGTCTCCAGTGGCTCACTCTGTCCTTTCTTGGAAGACCAGTGACATCACTCCTACTGTCTCTCCAGTGGCTCACTCTGTCCTTTCATGAAAGACCAGTGACATCACTTCTTCTGTCTCTCCAGTGGCTCACTCTGTCCTTTTTTAAAGACCAGTGACATCATTCCTTTTGTGTCTCTCCAGTGGCTCACTCTGTCCTTTCTTGAAAGACCAGTGACATCACGTCTGTGTCCCTTTGGTGGCTCGCTCTGTCCTTTCTTGGAAGACCAGTGACATCACTCCTTCTGTGTCTCCAGTGGCTCACTCTGTCCTTTCTTGAAAGACCAGTGACATCACTCCTTCTGTGTCTCTCCAGTGGCTCACTTTGTCCTTTCTTGAAAGACCAGTGACATCACGTCTGTGTATCTTTGGTGGCTCGCTCTGTCCTTTCTTGGAAGACCAGTGACATCACTCCTTCTGTGTCTCCAGTGGCTCACTCTGTCCTTTCTTGGAAGACCAGTGACATCACTCCTTCTGTCTCTCCAGTGGCTCACTCTGTCCTTTCATGAAAGACCAGTGACATCACTTCTTCTGTCTCTCCAGTGGCTCACTCTGTCCTTTCTTGAAAGACCAGTGACATCACTCCTTCTGTGTCTCTCCAGTGGCTCACTCTGTCCTTTCTTGAAAGACCAGTGACATCACGTCTGTGTATCTTTGGTGGCTCGCTCTGTCCTTTCTTGGAAGACCAGTGACATCACTCCTTCTGTGTCTCCAGTGGCTCACTCTGTCCTTTCTTGAAAGACCAGTGACATCACTCCTTCTGTGTCTCTCCAGTGGCTCACTTTGTCCTTTCTTGAAAGACCAGTGACATCACGTCTGTGTATCTTTGGTGGCTCGCTCTGTCCTTTCTTGGAAGACCAGTGACATCACTCCTTCTGTCTCTCCAGTGGCTCACTCTGTCCTTTCTTGAAAGACCAGTGACATCACTCCTTCTGTCTCTCTAGTGGCTCACTCTGTCCTTTCTTGAAAGACCAGTGACATCACTTCTTCTGTCTCTCCAGTGGCTCACTCTGTCCTTTCTTGAAAGACCAGTGACATCACTCCTTCTGTGTCTCTCCAGTGGCTCACTCTGTCCTTTCTTGAAAGACCAGTGACATCACTCCTTCTGTCTCTCCAGTGGCTCACTCTGTCCTTTCTTGGAAGACCAGTGACATCACTCCTTCTGTCTCTCCAGTGGCTCACTCTGTCCTTTCTTGAAAGACCAGTGACATCACTTCTTCTGTCTCTCCAGTGGCTCACTCTGTCCTTTCTTGAAAGACCAGTGACATCACTCCTTCTGTGTCTCTCCAGTGGCTCACTCTGTCCTTTCTTGAAAGACCAGTGACATCACGTCTGTGTCTCTTTGGTGGCTCGCTCTGTCCATTCTTGGAAGACCAGTGACATCACTCCTTCTGTGTCTCCAGTGGCTCACTCTGTCCTTTCTTGAGAGACCAGTGACATCACGTCTGTGTCTCTTTGGTGGCTCGCTCTGTCCTTTCTTGGAAGACCAGTGACATCACTCCTTCTGTCTCTCCAGTGGCTCACTCTGTCCTTTCTTGGAAGACCAGTGACATCACTCCTTCTGTGTCTCCAGTGGCTCACTCTGTCCTTTCTTGGAAGACCAGTGACATCACTCCTTCTGTCTCTCCAGTGGCTCACTATGTCCTTTCTTGAAAGACCAGTGACATCATTTCTTCTGTCTCTCCAGTGGCTCACTCTGTCCTTTCTTGGAAGACCAGTGACATCACTCCTTCTGTCTCTCCAGTGGCTCACTCTGTCCTTTCTTGGAAGACCAGTGACATCACTCCTTCTGTCTCTCCAGTGGCTCACTCTGTCCTTTCTTGAAAGACCAGTGACATCACTTCTTCTGTCTCTCCAGTGGCTCACTCTGTCCTTTCTTGAAAGACCAGTGACATCACTCCTTCTGTGTCTCTCCAGTGGCTCACTCTGTCCTTTCTTGAAAGACCAGTGACATCACGTCTGTGTCTCTTTGGTGGCTCGCTCTGTCCTTTCTTGGAAGACCAGTGACATCACTCCTTCTGTGTCTCCAGTGGCTCACTCTGTCCTTTCTTGAAAGACCAGTGACATCACTCCTTCTGTGTCTCTCCAGTGGCTCAATTTGTCCTTTCTTGAAAGACCAGTGACATCACGTCTGTGTATCTTTGGTGGCTCGCTCTGTCCTTTCTTGGAAGACCAGTGACATCACTCCTTCTGTGTCTCCAGTGGCTCACTCTGTCCTTTCTTGGAAGACCAGTGACATCACTCCTACTGTCTCTCCAGTGGCTCACTCTGTCCTTTCATGAAAGACCAGTGACATCACTTCTTCTGTCTCTCCAGTGGCTCACTCTGTCCTTTTTTAAAGACCAGTGACATCATTCCTTTTGTGTCTCTCCAGTGGCTCACTCTGTCCTTTCTTGAAAGACCAGTGACATCACGTCTGTGTCCCTTTGGTGGCTCGCTCTGTCCTTTCTTGGAAGACCAGTGACATCACTCCTTCTGTGTCTCCAGTGGCTCACTCTGTCCTTTCTTGAAAGACCAGTGACATCACTCCTTCTGTGTCTCTCCAGTGGCTCACTTTGTCCTTTCTTGAAAGACCAGTGACATCACGTCTGTGTATCTTTGGTGGCTCGCTCTGTCCTTTCTTGGAAGACCAGTGACATCACTCCTTCTGTGTCTCCAGTGGCTCACTCTGTCCTTTCTTGGAAGACCAGTGACATCACTCCTTCTGTCTCTCCAGTGGCTCACTCTGTCCTTTCATGAAAGACCAGTGACATCACTTCTTCTGTCTCTCCAGTGGCTCACTCTGTCCTTTCTTGAAAGACCAGTGACATCACTCCTTCTGTGTCTCTCCAGTGGCTCACTCTGTCCTTTCTTGAAAGACCAGTGACATCACGTCTGTGTATCTTTGGTGGCTCGCTCTGTCCTTTCTTGGAAGACCAGTGACATCACTCCTTCTGTGTCTCCAGTGGCTCACTCTGTCCTTTCTTGAAAGACCAGTGACATCACTCCTTCTGTGTCTCTCCAGTGGCTCACTTTGTCCTTTCTTGAAAGACCAGTGACATCACGTCTGTGTATCTTTGGTGGCTCGCTCTGTCCTTTCTTGGAAGACCAGTGACATCACTCCTTCTGTGTCTCCAGTGGCTCACTCTGTCCTTTCTTGGAAGACCAGTGACATCACTCCTTCTGTGTCTCTCCAGTGGCTCACTCTGTCCTTTCTTGAAAGACCAGTGACATCACTTCTTCTGTCTCTCCAGTGGCTCACCCTGTCCTTTCTTGGAAGACCAGTGACATCACTCCTTCTGTCTCTCCAGTGGTTCACTCTGTCCTTTCTTGGAAGACCAGTGACATTACTCCTTCTGTCTCTCCAGTGGCTCACTCTGTCCTTTCTTGAAAGACCAGTGACATCACTCCTTCTGTGTCTCTCCAGTGGCTCACTCTGTCCTTTCTTGAAAGACCAGTGACATCACTCCTTCTGTCTCTCTAGTGGCTCACTCTGTCCTTTCTTGAAAGACCAGTGACATCACTTCTTCTGTCTCTCCAGTGGCTCACTCTGTCCTTTCTTGAAAGACCAGTGACATCACTCCTTCTGTGTCTCTCCAGTGGCTCACTCTGTCCTTTCTTGAAAGACCAGTGACATCACTCCTTCTGTCTCTCCAGTGGCTCACTCTGTCCTTTCTTGGAAGACCAGTGACATCACTCCTTCTGTCTCTCCAGTGGCTCACTCTGTCCTTTCTTGAAAGACCAGTGACATCACTTCTTCTGTCTCTCCAGTGGCTCACTCTGTCCTTTCTTGAAAGACCAGTGACATCACTCCTTCTGTGTCTCTCCAGTGGCTCACTCTGTCCTTTCTTGAAAGACCAGTGACATCACGTCTGTGTCTCTTTGGTGGCTCGCTCTGTCCATTCTTGGAAGACCAGTGACATCACTCCTTCTGTGTCTCCAGTGGCTCACTCTGTCCTTTCTTGAGAGACCAGTGACATCACGTCTGTGTCTCTTTGGTGGCTCGCTCTGTCCTTTCTTGGAAGACCAGTGACATCACTCCTTCTGTCTCTCCAGTGGCTCACTCTGTCCTTTCTTGGAAGACCAGTGACATCACTCCTTCTGTGTCTCCAGTGGCTCACTCTGTCCTTTCTTGGAAGACCAGTGACATCACTCCTTCTGTCTCTCCAGTGGCTCACTCTGTCCTTTCTTGAAAGACCAGTGACATCATTTCTTCTGTCTCTCCAGTGGCTCACTCTGTCCTTTCTTGGAAGACCAGTGACATCACTCCTTCTGTCTCTCCAGTGGCTCACTCTGTCCTTTCTTGGAAGACCAGTGACATCACTCCTTCTGTCTCTCCAGTGGCTCACTCTGTCCTTTCTTGAAAGACCAGTGACATCACTTCTTCTGTCTCTCCAGTGGCTCACTCTGTCCTTTCTTGAAAGACCAGTGACATCACTCCTTCTGTGTCTCTCCAGTGGCTCACTCTGTCCTTTCTTGAAAGACCAGTGACATCACGTCTGTGTCTCTTTGGTGGCTCGCTCTGTCCTTTCTTGGAAGACCAGTGACATCACTCCTTCTGTGTCTCCAGTGGCTCACTCTGTCCTTTCTTGAAAGACCAGTGACATCACTCCTTCTGTGTCTCTCCAGTGGCTCACTTTGTCCTTTCTTGAAAGACCAGTGACATCACGTCTGTGTATCTTTGGTGGCTCGCTCTGTCCTTTCTTGGAAGACCAGTGACATCACTCCTTCTGTGTCTCCAGTGGCTCACTCTGTCCTTTCTTGGAAGACCAGTGACATCACTCCTTCTGTCTCTCCAGTGGCTCACTCTGTCCTTTCATGAAAGACCAGTGACATCACTTCTTCTGTCTCTCCAGTGGCTCACTCTGTCCTTTTTTAAAGACCAGTGACATCATTCCTTTTGTGTCTCTCCAGTGGCTCACTCTGTCCTTTCTTGAAAGACCAGTGACATCACGTCTGTGTCCCTTTGGTGGCTCGCTCTGTCCTTTCTTGGAAGACCAGTGACATCACTCCTTCTGTGTCTCCAGTGGCTCACTCTGTCCTTTCTTGAAAGACCAGTGACATCACTCCTTCTGTGTCTCTCCAGTGGCTCACTCTGTCCTTTCTTGAAAGACCAGTGACATCACGTCTGTGTCTCTTTGGTGGCTCGCTCTGTCCTTTCTTGGAAGACCAGTGACATCACTCCTTCTGTGTCTCCAGTGGCTCACTCTGTCCTTTCTTGGAAGACCAGTGACATCACTCCTTCTGTCTCTCCAGTGGCTCACTCTGTCCTTTCTTGAAAGACCAGTGACATCACTTCTTCTGTCTCTCCAGTGGCTCACTCTGTCCTTTCTTGGAAGACCAGTGACATCACTCCTTCTGTCTCTCCAGTGGTTCACTCTGTCCTTTCTTGGAAGACCAGTGACATTACTCCTTCTGTCTCTCCAGTGGCTCACTCTGTCCTTTCTTGAAAGACCAGTGACATCACTCCTTCTGTGTCTCTCCAGTGGCTCACTCTGTCCTTTCTTGAAAGACCAGTGACATCACTCCTTCTGTCTCTCTAGTGGCTCACTCTGTCCTTTCTTGAAAGACCAGTGACATCACTTCTTCTGTCTCTCCAGTGGCTCACTCTGTCCTTTCTTGAAAGACCAGTGACATCACTCCTTCTGTGTCTCTCCAGTGGCTCACTCTGTCCTTTCTTGAAAGACCAGTGACATCACTCCTTCTGTGTCTCTCCAGTGGCTCACTCTGTCCTTTCTTGAAAGACCAGTGACATCACTCCTTCTGTCTCTCCAGTGGCTCACTCTGTCCTTTCTTGAAAGACCAGTGACATCACTTCTTCTGTCTCTCCAGTGGCTCACTCTGTCCTTTCTTGAAAGACCAGTGACATCACTCCTTCTGTGTCTCTCCAGTGGCTCACTCTGTCCTTTCTTGAAAGACCAGTGACATCACGTCTGTGTCTCTTTGGTGGCTCGCTCTGTCCTTTCTTGGAAGACCAGTGACATCACTCCTTCTGTGTCTCCAGTGGCTCACTCTGTCCTTTCTTGAGAGACCAGTGATATCACGTCTGTGTCTCTTTGGTGGCTCGCTCTGTCCTTTCTTGGAAGACCAGTGACATCACTCCTTCTGTCTCTCCAGTGGCTCACTCTGTCCTTTCTTGGAAGACCAGTGACATCACTCCTTCTGTGTCTCCAGTGGCTCACTCTGTCCTTTCTTGGAAGACCAGTGACATCACTCCTTCTGTCTCTCCAGTGGCTCACTCTGTCCTTTCTTGTAAGACCAGTGACATCATTTCTTCTGTCTCTCCAGTGGCTCACTCTGTCCTTTCTTGGAAGACCAGTGACATCACTCCTTCTGTCTCTCCAGTGGCTCACTCTGTCCTTTCTTGGAAGACCAGTGACATCACTCCTTCTGTCTCTCCAGTGGCTCACTCTGTCCTTTCTTGAAAGACCAGTGACATCACTTCTTCTGTCTCTCCAGTGGCTCACTCTGTCCTTTCTTGAAAGACCAGTGACATCACTCCTTCTGTGTCTCTCCAGTGGCTCACTCTGTCCTTTCTTGAAAGACCAGTGACATCACGTCTGTGTCTCTTTGGTGGCTCGCTCTGTCCTTTCTTGGAAGACCAGTGACATCACTCCTTCTGTGTCTCCAGTGGCTCACTCTGTCCTTTCTTGAAAGACCAGTGACATCACTCCTTCTGTGTCTCTCCAGTGGCTCACTTTGTCCTTTCTTGAAAGACCAGTGACATCACGTCTGTGTATCTTTGGTGGCTCGCTCTGTCCTTTCTTGGAAGACCAGTGACATCACTCCTTCTGTGTCTCCAGTGGCTCACTCTGTCCTTTCTTGGAAGACCAGTGACATCACTCCTTCTGTGTCTCCAGTGGCTCACTCTGTCCTTTCTTGGAAGACCAGTGACATCACTCCTTCTGTCTCTCCAGTGGCTCACTCTGTCCTTTCTTGAAAGACCAGTGACATCATTTCTTCTGTCTCTCCAGTGGCTCACTCTGTCCTTTCTTGGAAGACCAGTGACATCACTCCTTCTGTCTCTCCAGTGGCTCACTCTGTCCTTTCTTGGAAGACCAGTGACATCACTCCTTCTGTCTCTCCAGTGGCTCACTCTGTCCTTTCTTGAAAGACCAGTGACATCACTTCTTCTGTCTCTCCAGTGGCTCACTCTGTCCTTTCTTGAAAGACCAGTGACATCACTCCTTCTGTGTCTCTCCAGTGGCTCACTCTGTCCTTTCTTGAAAGACCAGTGACATCACGTCTGTGTCTCTTTGGTGGCTCGCTCTGTCCTTTCTTTGAAGACCAGTGACATCACTCCTTCTGTGTCTCCAGTGGCTCACTCTGTCCTTTCTTGAAAGACCAGTGACATCACTCCTTCTGTGTCTCTCCAGTGGCTCACTTTGTCCTTTCTTGAAAGACCAGTGACATCACGTCTGTGTATCTTTGGTGGCTCGCTCTGTCCTTTCTTGGAAGACCAGTGACATCACTCCTTCTGTGTCCACAGTGGCTCACTCTGTCCTTTCTTGGAAGACCAGTGACATCACTCCTTCTGTCTCTCCAGTGGCTCACTCTGTCCTTTCATGAAAGACCAGTGACATCACTTCTTCTGTCTCTCCAGTGGCTCACTCTGTCCTTTTTTAAAGACCAGTGACATCATTCCTTCTGTGTCTCCCCAGTGGCTCACTCTGTCCTTTCTTGAAAGACCAGTGACATCACGTCTGTGTCCCTTTGGTGGCTCGCTCTGTCCTTTCTTGGAAGACCAGTGACATCACTCCTTCTGTGTCTCCAGTGGCTCACTCTGTCCTTTCTTGAAAGACCAGTGACATCACTCCTTCTGTGTCTCTCCAGTGGCTCACTTTGTCCTTTCTTGAAAGACCAGTGACATCACGTCTGTGTATCTTTGGTGGCTCGCTCTGTCCTTTCTTGGAAGACCAGTGACATCACTCCTTCTGTGTCTCCAGTGGCTCGCTCTGTCCTTTCTTGGAAGACCAGTGACATCACTCCTTCTGTGTCTCCAGTGGCTCACTCTGTCCTTTCTTGGAAGACCAGTGACATCACTCCTTCTGTGTCTCCAGTGGCTCACTCTGTCCTTTCTTGGAAGACACTCCTTCTGTCTCTCCAGTGGCTCACTCTGTCCTTTCTTGAAAGACCAGTGACATCACTTCTTCTGTCTCTCCTGTGGCTCACTCTGTCCTTTCTTGAAAGACCAGTGACATCACTCCTTCTGTGTCTCTCCAGTGGCTCACTCTGTCCTTTCTTGAAAGACCAGTGACATCATGTCTGTGTCTCTTTGGTGGCTCGCTCTGTCCTTTCTTGGAAGACCAGTGACATCACTCCTTCTGTGTCTCCAGTGGCTCACTCTGTCCTTTCTTGAAAGACCATTGACATCACTCCTTCTGTGTCTCTCCAGTGGCTCACTCTGTCCTTTCTTGAAAGACCAGTGACATCACGTCTGTGTCTCTTTGGTGGCTCGCTCTGTCCTTTCTTGGAAGACCAGTGACATCACTCCTTCTGTGTCTCCAGTGGCTCACTCTGTCCTTTCTTGGAAGACCAGTGACATCACTCCTTCTGTCTCTCCAGTGGCTCACTCTGTCCTTTCTTGAAAGACCAGTGACATCACTTCTTCTGTCTCTCCAGTGGCTCACTCTGTCCTTTCTTGGAAGACCAGTGACATCACTCCTTCTGT
Organism: Monodelphis domestica; assembly: GCF_027887165.1. Taxonomy (NCBI): domain Eukaryota; kingdom Metazoa; phylum Chordata; class Mammalia; order Didelphimorphia; family Didelphidae; genus Monodelphis; species Monodelphis domestica. Next base: position 16,553,720 of record NC_077230.1, on the reverse strand, counting down.
CTCTCCAGTGGTTCACTCTGTCCTTTCTTGGAAGACCAGTGACATTACTCCTTCTGTCTCTCCAGTGGCTCACTCTGTCCTTTCTTGAAAGACCAGTGACATCACTCCTTCTGTGTCTCTCCAGTGGCTCACTCTGTCCTTTCTTGAAAGACCAGTGACATCACTCCTTCTGTCTCTCTAGTGGCTCACTCTGTCCTTTCTAGAAAGACCAGTGACATCACTTCTTCTGTCTCTCCAGTGGCTCACTCTGTCCTTTCTTGAAAGACCAGTGACATCACTCCTTCTGTGTCTCTCCAGTGGCTCACTCTGTCCTTTCTTGAAAGACCAGTGACATCACTCCTTCTGTCTCTCCAGTGGCTCACTCTGTCCTTTCTTGGAAGACCAGTGACATCACTCCTTCTGTCTCTCCAGTGGCTCACTCTGTCCTTTCTTGAAAGACCAGTGACATCACTTCTTCTGTCTCTCCAGTGGCTCACTCTGTCCTTTCTTGAAAGACCAGTGACATCACTCCTTCTGTGTCTCTCCAGTGGCTCACTCTGTCCTTTCTTGAAAGACCAGTGACATCACGTCTGTGTCTCTTTGGTGGCTCGCTCTGTCCTTTCTTGGAAGACCAGTGACATCACTCCTTCTGTGTCTCCAGTGGCTCACTCTGTCCTTTCTTGAGAGACCAGTGACATCACGTCTGTGTCTCTTTGGTGGCTCGCTCTGTCCTTTCTTGGAAGACCAGTGACATCACTCCTTCTGTCTCTCCAGTGGCTCACTCTGTCCTTTCTTGGAAGACCAGTGACATCACTCCTTCTGTGTCTCCAGTGGCTCACTCTGTCCTTTCTTGGAAGACCAGTGACATCACTCCTTCTGTCTCTCCAGTGGCTCACTCTGTCCTTTCTTGAAAGACCAGTGACATCATTTCTTCTGTCTCTCCAGTGGCTCACTCTGTCCTTTCTTGGAAGACCAGTGACATCACTCCTTCTGTCTCTCCAGTGGCTCACTCTGTCCTTTCTTGGAAGACCAGTGACATCACTCCTTCTGTCTCTCCAGTGGCTCACTCTGTCCTTTCTTGAAAGACCAGTGACATCACTTCTTCTGTCTCTCCAGTGGCTCACTCTGTCCTTTCTTGAAAGACCAGTGACATCACTCCTTCTGTGTCTTTCCAGTGGCTCACTCTGTCCTTTCTTGAAAGACCAGTGACATCACGTCTGTGTCTCTTTGGTGGCTCGCTCTGTCCTTTCTTGGAAGACCAGTGACATCACTCCTTCTGTGTCTCCAGTGGCTCACTCTGTCCTTTCTTGAAAGACCAGTGACATCACTCCTTCTGTGTCTCTCCAGTGGCTCACTTTGTCCTTTCTTGAAAGACCAGTGACATCACGTCTGTGTATCTTTGGTGGCTCGCTCTGTCCTTTCTTGGAAGACCAGTGACATCACTCCTTCTGTGTCTCCAGTGGCTCACTCTGTCCTTTCATGAAAGACCAGTGACATCACTTCTTCTGTCTCTCCAGTGGCTCACTCTGTCCTTTTTTAAAGACCAGTGACATCATTCCTTCTGTGTCTCTCCAGTGGCTCACGCTGTCCTTTCTTGAAAGACCAGTGACATCACGTCTGTGTCCCTTTGGTGGCTCGCTCTGTCCTTTCTTGGAAGACCAGTGACATCACTCCTTCTGTGTCTCCAGTGGCTCACTCTGTCCTTTCTTGAAAGACCAGTGACATCATGTCTGTGTCTCTTTGGTGGCTCGCTCTGTCCTTTCTTGGAAGACCAGTGACATCACTCCTTCTGTGTCTCCAGTGGCTCACTCTGTCCTTTCTTGAAAGACCAGTGACATCACTCCTTCTGTGTCTCTCCAGTGGCTCACTCTGTCCTTTCTTGAAAGACCAGTGACATCACGTCTGTGTCTCTTTGGTGGCTCGCTCTGTCCTTTCTTGGAAGACCAGTGACATCACTCCTTCTGTGTCTCCAGTGGCTCACTCTGTCCTTTCTTGGAAGACCAGTGACATCACTCCTTCTGTCTCTCCAGTGGCTCACTCTGTCCTTTCTTGAAAGACCAGTGACATCACTTCTTCTGTCTCTCCAGTGGCTCACTCTGTCCTTTCTTGGAAGACCAGTGACATCACTCCTTCTGTCTCTCCAGTGGTTCACTCTGTCCTTTCTTGGAAGACCAGTGACATTACTCCTTCTGTCTCTCCAGTGGCTCACTCTGTCCTTTCTTGAAAGACCAGTGACATCACTCCTTCTGTGTCTCTCCAGTGGCTCACTCTGTCCTTTCTTGAAAGACCAGTGACATCACTCCTTCTGTCTCTCTAGTGGCTCACTCTGTCCTTTCTTGAAAGACCAGTGACATCACTTCTTCTGTCTCTCCAGTGGCTCACTCTGTCCTTTCTTGAAAGACCAGTGACATCACTCCTTCTGTGTCTCTCCAGTGGCTCACTCTGTCCTTTCTTGAAAGACCAGTGACATCACTCCTTCTGTGTCTCTCCAGTGGCTCACTCTGTCCTTTCTTGAAAGACCAGTGACATCACTCCTTCTGTCTCTCCAGTGGCTCACTCTGTCCTTTCTTGAAAGACCAGTGACATCACTTCTTCTGTCTCTCCAGTGGCTCACTCTGTCCTTTCTTGAAAGACCAGTGACATCACTCCTTCTGTGTCTCTCCAGTGGCTCACTCTGTCCTTTCTTGAAAGACCAGTGACATCACGTCTGTGTCTCTTTGGTGGCTCGCTCTGTCCTTTCTTGGAAGACCAGTGACATCACTCCTTCTGTGTCTCCAGTGGCTCACTCTGTCCTTTCTTGAGAGACCAGTGACATCACGTCTGTGTCTCTTTGGTGGCTCGCTCTGTCCTTTCTTGGAAGACCAGTGACATCACTCCTTCTGTCTCTCCAGTGGCTCACTCTGTCCTTTCTTGGAAGACCAGTGACATCACTCCTTCTGTGTCTCCAGTGGCTCACTCTGTCCTTTCTTGGAAGACCAGTGACATCACTTCTTCTGTCTCTCCAGTGGCTCACTCTGTCCTTTCTTGAAAGACCAGTGACATCATTTCTTCTGTCTCTCCAGTGGCTCACTCTGTCCTTTCTTGGAAGACCAGTGACATCACTCCTTCTGTCTCTCCAGTGGCTCACTCTGTCCTTTCTTGGAAGACCAGTGACATCACTCCTTCTGTCTCTCCAGTGGCTCACTCTGTCCTTTCTTGAAAGACCAGTGACATCACTTCTTCTGTCTCTCCAGTGGCTCACTCTGTCCTTTCTTGAAAGTCCAGTGACATCACTCCTTCTGTGTCTCTCCAGTGGCTCACTCTGTCCTTTCTTGAAAGACCAGTGACATCACGTCTGTGTCTCTTTGGTGGCTCGCTCTGTCTATTCTTGGAAGACCAGTGACATCACTCCTTCTGTGTCTCCAGTGGCTCACTCTGTCCTTTCTTGAAAGACCAGTGACATCACTCCTTCTGTGTCTCTCCAGTGGCTCACTTTGTCCTTTCTTGAAAGACCAGTGACATCACGTCTGTGTATCTTTGGTGGCTCGCTCTGTCCTTTCTTGGAAGACCAGTGACATCACTCCTTCTGTGTCTCCAGTGGCTCACTCTGTCCTTTCTTGGAAGACCAGTGACATCACTCCTTCTGTGTCTCCAGTGGCTCACTCTGTCCTTTCTTGGAAGACCAGTGACATCACTCCTTCTGTCTCTCCAGTGGCTCACTCTGTCCTTTCATGAAAGACCAGTGACATCACTTCTTCTGTCTCTCCAGTGGCTCACTCTGTCCTTTCTTGAAAGACCAGTGACATCACTCCTTCTGTGTCTCTCCAGTGGCTCACTCTGTCCTTTCTTGAAAGACCAGTGACATCATGTCTGTGTCTCTTTGGTGGCTCGCTCTGTCCTTTCTTGGAAGACCAGTGACATCACTCCTTCTGTGTCTCCAGTGGCTCACTCTGTCCTTTCTTGAAAGACCAGTGACATCACTCCTTCTGTGTCTCTCCAGTGGCTCACTCTGTCCTTTCTTGAAAGACCAGTGACATCACGTCTGTGTCTCTTTGGTGGCTCGCTCTGTCCTTTCTTGGAAGACCAGTGACATCACTCCTTCTGTGTCTCCAGTGGCTCACTCTGTCCTTTCTTGGAAGACCAGTGACATCACTCCTTCTGTCTCTCCAGTGGCTCACTCTGTCCTTTCTTGAAAGACCAGTGACATCACTTCTTCTGTCTCTCCAGTGGCTCACTCTGTCCTTTCTTGGAAGACCAGTGACATCACTCCTTCTGTCTCTCTAGTGGCTCACTCTGTCCTTTCTTGAAAGACCAGTGACATCACTTCTTCTGTCTCTCCAGTGGCTCACTCTGTCCTTTCTTGAAAGACCAGTGACATCACTCCTTCTGTGTCTCTCCAGTGGCTCACTCTGTCCTTTCTTGAAAGACCAGTGACATCACTCCTTCTGTGTCTCTCCAGTGGCTCACTCTGTCCTTTCTTGAAAGACCAGTGACATCACTCCTTCTGTCTCTCCAGTGGCTCACTCTGTCCTTTCTTGAAAGACCAGTGACATCACTTCTTCTGTCTCTCCAGTGGCTCACTCTGTCCTTTCTTGAAAGACCAGTGACATCACTCCTTCTGTGTCTCTCCAGTGGCTCACTCTGTCCTTTCTTGAAAGACCAGTGACATCACGTCTGTGTCTCTTTGGTGGCTCGCTCTGTCCTTTCTTGGAAGACCAGTGACATCACTCCTTCTGTGTCTCCAGTGGCTCACTCTGTCCTTTCTTGAGAGACCAGTGATATCACGTCTGTGTCTCTTTGGTGGCTCGCTCTGTCCTTTCTTGGAAGACCAGTGACATCACTCCTTCTGTCTCTCCAGTGGCTCACTCTGTCCTTTCTTGGAAGACCAGTGACATCACTCCTTCTGTGTCTCCAGTGGCTCACTCTGTCCTTTCTTGGAAGACCAGTGACATCACTCCTTCTGTCTCTCCAGTGGCTCACTCTGTCCTTTCTTGTAAGACCAGTGACATCATTTCTTCTGTCTCTCCAGTGGCTCACTCTGTCCTTTCTTGGAAGACCAGTGACATCACTCCTTCTGTCTCTCCAGTGGCTCACTCTGTCCTTTCTTGGAAGACCAGTGACATCACTCCTTCTGTCTCTCCAGTGGCTCACTCTGTCCTTTCTTGAAAGACCAGTGACATCACTTCTTCTGTCTCTCCAGTGGCTCACTCTGTCCTTTCTTGAAAGACCAGTGACATCACTCCTTCTGTGTCTCTCCAGTGGCTCACTCTGTCCTTTCTTGAAAGACCAGTGACATCACGTCTGTGTCTCTTTGGTGGCTCGCTCTGTCTATTCTTGGAAGACCATTGACATCACTCCTTCTGTGTCTCCAGTGGCTCACTCTGTCCTTTCTTGAAAGACCAGTGACATCACTCCTTCCGTGTCTCTCCAGTGGCTCACTTTGTCCTTTCTTGAAAGACCAGTGACATCACGTCTGTGTATCTTTGGTGGCTCGCTCTGTCCTTTCTTGGAAGACCAGTGACATCACTCCTTCTGTGTCTCCAGTGGCTCACTCTGTCCTTTCTTGGAAGACCAGTGACATCACTCCTTCTGTGTCTCCAGTGGCTCACTCTGTCCTTTCTTGGAAGACCAGTGACATCACTCCTTCTGTCTCTCCAGTGGCTCACTCTGTCCTTTCTTGAAAGACCAGTGACATCACTTCTTCTGTCTCTCCAGTGGCTCACTCTGTCCTTTCTTGAAAGACCAGTGACATCACTCCTTCTGTGTCTCTCCAGTGGCTCACTCTGTCCTTTCTTGAAAGACCAGTGACATCACGTCTGTGTCTCTTTGGTGGCTCGCTCTGTCCTTTCTTGGAAGACCAGTGACATCACTCCTTCTGTGTCTCCAGTGGCTCACTCTGTCCTCTCTTGAAAGACCAGTGACATCACTCCTTCTGTGTCTCTCCAGTGGCTCACTTTGTCCTTTCTTGAAAGACCAGTGACATCACTCCTTCTGTGTCTCCAGTGGCTCACTCTGTCCTTTCTTGGAAGACCAGTGACATCACTCCTTCTGTCTCTCCAGTGGCTCACTCTGTCCTTTCTTGAAAGACCAGTGACATCACTTCTTCTGTCTCTCCAGTGGCTCACTCTGTCCTTTCTTGAAAGACCAGTGACATCACTCCTTCTGTGTCTCTCCAGTGGCTCACTCTGTCCTTTCTTGAAAGACCAGTGACATCACTCCTTCTGTGTCTCCAGTGGCTCACTCTGTCCTTTCTTGGAAGACCAGTGACATCACTCCTTCTGTGTCTCCAGTGGCTCACTCTGTCCTTTCTTGGAAGACCAGTGACATCACTCCTTCTGTCTCTCCAGTGGCTCACTCTGTCCTTTCTTGAAAGACCAGTGACATCACTTCTTCTGTCTCTCCAGTGGCTCACTCTGTCCTTTCTTGAAAGACCAGTGACATCACTCCTTCTGTGTCTCTCCAGTGGCTCACTTTGTCCTTTCTTGAAAGACCAGTGACATCACGTCTGTGTATCTTTGGTGGCTCGCTCTGTCCTTTCTTGGAAGACCAGTGACATCACTCCTTCTGTGTCCACAGTGGCTCACTCTGTCCTTTCTTGGAAGACCAGTGACATCACTCCTTCTGTCTCTCCAGTGGCTCACTCTGTCCTTTCATGAAAGACCAGTGACATCACTTCTTCTGTCTCTCCAGTGGCTCACTCTGTCCTTTTTTAAAGACCAGTGACATCATTCCTTCTGTGTCTCTCCAGTGGCTCACTCTGTCCTTTCTTGAAAGACCAGTGACATCACGTCTGTGTCCCTTTGGTGGCTCGCTCTGTCCTTTCTTGGAAGACCAGTGACATCACTCCTTCTGTGTCTCCAGTGGCTCACTCTGTCCTTTCTTGAAAGACCAGTGACATCACTCCTTCTGTGTCTCTCCAGTGGCTCACTTTGTCCTTTCTTGAAAGACCAGTGACATCACGTCTGTGTATCTTTGGTGGCTCGCTCTGTCCTTTCTTGGAAGACCAGTGACATCACTCCTTCTGTGTCTCCAGTGGCTCACTCTGTCCTTTCTTGGAAGACCAGTGACATCACTCCTTCTGTCTCTCCAGTGGCTCACTCTGTCCTTTCTTGGAAGACCAGTGACATCACTCCTTCTGTGTCTCCAGTGGCTCACTCTGTCCTTTCTTGGAAGACACTCCTTCTGTCTCTCCAGTGGCTCACTCTGTCCTTTCTTGAAAGACCAGTGACATCACTCCTTCTGTCTCTCCAGTGGCTCACTCTGTCCTTTCTTGAAAGACCAGTGACATCACTCCTTCTGTGTCTCTCCAGTGGCTCACTCTGTCCTTTCTTGAAAGACCAGTGACATCATGTCTGTGTCTCTTTGGTGGCTCGCTCTGTCCTTTCTTGGAAGACCAGTGACATCACTCCTTCTGTGTCTCCAGTGGCTCACTCTGTCCTTTCTTGAAAGACCATTGACATCACTCCTTCTGTGTCTCTCCAGTGGCTCACTCTGTCCTTTCTTGAAAGACCAGTGACATCACGTCTGTGTCTCTTTGGTGGCTCGCTCTGTCCTTTCTTGGAAGACCAGTGACATCACTCCTTCTGTGTCTCCAGTGGCTCACTCTGTCCTTTCTTGGAAGACCAGTGACATCACTCCTTCTGTCTCTCCAGTGGCTCACTCTGTCCTTTCTTGAAAGACCAGTGACATCACTTCTTCTGTCTCTCCAGTGGCTCACTCTGTCCTTTCTTGGAAGACCAGTGACATCACTCCTTCTGTCTCTCCAGTGGTTCACTCTGTCCTTTCTTGGAAGACCAGTGACATTACTCCTTCTGTCTCTCCAGTGGCTCACTCTGTCCTTTCTTGAAAGACCAGTGACATCACTCCTTCTGTGTCTCTCCAGTGGCTCACTCTGTCCTTTCTTGAAAGACCAGTGACATCACTCCTTCTGTCTCTCTAGTGGCTCACTCTGTCCTTTCTAGAAAGACCAGTGACATCACTTCTTCTGTCTCTCCAGTGGCTCACTCTGTCCTTTCTTGAAAGACCAGTGACATCACTCCTTCTGTGTCTCTCCAGTGGCTCACTCTGTCCTTTCTTGAAAGACCAGTGACATCACTCCTTCTGTGTCTCTCCAGTGGCTCACTCTGTCCTTTCTTGGAAGACCAGTGACATCACTCCTTCTGTCTCTCCAGTGGCTCACTCTGTCCTTTCTTGAAAGACCAGTGACATCACTTCTTCTGTCTCTCCAGTGGCTCACTCTGTCCTTTCTTGAAAGACCAGTGACATCACTCCTTCTGTGTCTCTCCAGTGGCTCACTCTGTCCTTTCTTGAAAGACCAGTGACATCACGTCTGTGTCTCTCCAGTGGCTCACTTTGTCCTTTCTTGAAAGACCAGTGACATCACGTCTGTGTATCTTTGGTGGCTCGCTCTGTCCTTTCTTGGAAGACCAGTGACATCACTCCTTCTGTGTCTCCAGTGGCTCACTCTGTCCTTTCTTGGAAGACCAGTGACATCACTCCTTCTGTCTCTCCAGTGGCTCACTCTGTCCTTTCTTGGAAGACCAGTGACATCACTCCTTCTGTGTCTCCAGTGGCTCACTCTGTCCTTTCTTGGAAGACACTCCTTCTGTCTCTCCAGTGGCTCACTCTGTCCTTTCTTGAAAGACCAGTGACATCACTCCTTCTGTCTCTCCAGTGGCTCACTCTGTCCTTTCTTGAAAGACCAGTGACATCACTCCTTCTGAGTCTCTCCAGTGGCTCACTCTGTCCTTTCTTGAAAGACCAGTGACATCATGTCTGTGTCTCTTTGGTGGCTCGCTCTGTCCTTTCTTGGAAGACCAGTGACATCACTCCTTCTGTGTCTCCAGTGGCTCACTCTGTCCTTTCTTGAAAGACCATTGACATCACTCCTTCTGTGTCTCTCCAGTGGCTCACTCTGTCCTTTCTTGAAAGACCAGTGACATCACGTCTGTGTCTCTTTGGTGGCTCGCTCTGTCCTTTCTTGGAAGACCAGTGACATCACTCCTTCTGTGTCTCCAGTGGCTCACTCTGTCCTTTCTTGGAAGACCAGTGACATCACTCCTTCTTTCTCTCCAGTGGCTCACTCTGTCCTTTCTTGAAAGACCAGTGACATCACTTCTTCTGTCTCTCCAGTGGCTCACTCTGTCCTTTCTTGGAAGACCAGTGACATCACTCCTTCTGTCTCTCCAGTGGCTCACTCTGTCCTTTCTTGGAAGACCAGTGACATTACTCCTTCTGTCTCTCCAGTGGCTCACTCTGTCCTTTCTTGAAAGACCAGTGACATCACTCCTTCTGTGTCTCTCCAGTGGCTCACTCTGTCCTTTCTTGAAAGACCAGTGACATCACTCCTTCTGTCTCTCTAGTGGCTCACTCTGTCCTTTCTAGAAAGACCAGTGACATCACTTCTTCTGTCTCTCCAGTGGCTCACTCTGTCCTTTCTTGAAAGACCAGTGACATCACTCCTTCTGTGTCTCTCCAGTGGCTCACTCTGTCCTTTCTTGAAAGACCAGTGACATCACTCCTTCTGTCTCTCCAGTGGCTCACTCTGTCCTTTCTTGGAAGACCAGTGACATCACTCCTTCTGTCTCTCCAGTGGCTCACTCTGTCCTTTCTTGGAAGACCAGTGACATCACTCCTTCTGTGTCTCCAGTGGCTCACTCTGTCCTTTCTTGGAAGACCAGTGACATCACTCCTTCTGTCTCTCCAGTGGCTCACTCTGTCCTTTCTTGAAAGACCAGTGACATCATTTCTTCTGTCTCTCCAGTGGCTCACTCTGTCCTTTCTTGGAAGACCAGTGACATCACTCCTTCTGTCTCTCCAGTGGCTCACTCTGTCCTTTCTTGGAAGACCAGTGACATCACTCCTTCTGTCTCTCCAGTGGCTCACTCTGTCCTTTCTTGAAAGACCAGTGACATCACTTCTTCTGTCTCTCCAGTGGCTCACTCTGTCCTTTCTTGAAAGACCAGTGACATCACTCCTTCTGTGTCTTTCCAGTGGCTCACTCTGTCCTTTCTTGAAAGACCAGTGACATCACGTCTGTGTCTCTTTGGTGGCTCACTCTGTCCTTTCTTGGAAGACCAGTGACATCACTCCTTCTGTCTCTCCAGTGGCTCACTCTGTCCTTTCTTGGAAGACCAGTGACATTACTCCTTCTGTCTCTCCAGTGGCTCACTCTGTCCTTTCTTGAAAGACCAGTGACATCACTCCTTCTGTGTCTCTCCAGTGGCTCACTCTGTCCTTTCTTGAAAGACCAGTGACATCACTCCTTCTGTCTCTCTAGTGGCTCACTCTGTCCTTTCTAGAAAGACCAGTGACATCACTTCTTCTGTCTCTCCAGTGGCTCACTCTGTCCTTTCTTGAAAGACCAGTGACATCACTCCTTCTGTGTCTCTCCAGTGGCTCACTCTGTCCTTTCTTGAAAGACCAGTGACATCACTTCTTCTGTCTCTCCAGTGGCTCACTTTGTCCTTTCTTGAAAGACCAGTGACATCACGTCTGTGTATCTTTGGTGGCTCGCTCTGTCCTTTCTTGGAAGACCAGTGACATCACTCCTTCTGTGTCTCCAGTGGCTCACTCTGTCCTTTCTTGGAAGACCAGTGACATCACTCCTTCTGTGTCTCCAGTGGCTCACTCTGTCCTTTCTTGGAAGACCAGTGACATCACTCCTTCTGTGTCTCCAGTGGCTCACTCTGTCCTTTCTTGGAAGACCAGTGACATCACTCCTTCTGTCTCTCCAGTGGCTCACTCTGTCCTTTCTTGAAAGACCAGTGACATCATTTCTTCTGTCTCTCCAGTGGCTCACTCTGTCCTTTCTTGGAAGACCAGTGACATCACTCCTTCTGTCTCTCCAGTGGCTCACTCTGTCCTTTCTTGGAAGACCAGTGACATCACTCCTTCTGTCTCTCCAGTGGCTCACTCTGTCCTTTCTTGAAAGACCAGTGACATCACTTCTTCTGTCTCTCCAGTGGCTCACTCTGTCCTTTCTTGAAAGACCAGTGACATCACTCCTTCTGTGTCTCTCCAGTGGCTCACTCTGTCCTTTCTTGAAAGACCAGTGACATCACGTCTGTGTCTCTTTGGTGGCTCGCTCTGTCCTTTCTTGGAAGACCAGTGACATCACTCCTTCTGTGTCTCCAGTGGCTCACTCTGTCCTTTCTTGAAAGACCAGTGACATCACTCCTTCTGTGTCTCTCCAGTGGCTCACTTTGTCCTTTCTTGAAAGACCAGTGACATCACGTCTGTGTATCTTTGGTGGCTCGCTCTGTCCTTTCTTGGAAGACCAGTGACATCACTCCTTCTGTGTCCACAGTGGCTCACTCTGTCCTTTCTTGGAAGACCAGTGACATCACTCCTTCTGTCTCTCCAGTGGCTCACTCTGTCCTTTCATGAAAGACCAGTGACATCACTTCTTCTGTCTCTCCAGTGGCTCACTCTGTCCTTTTTTAAAGACCAGTGACATCATTCCTTCTGTGTCTCTCCAGTGGCTCACTCTGTCCTTTCTTGAAAGACCAGTGACATCACGTCTGTGTCCCTTTGGTGGCTCGCTCTGTCCTTTCTTGGAAGACCAGTGACATCACTCCTTCTGTGTCTCCAGTGGCTCACTCTGTCCTTTCTTGAAAGACCAGTGACATCACTCCTTCTGTGTCTCTCCAGTGGCTCACTTTGTCCTTTCTTGAAAGACCAGTGACATCACGTCTGTGTATCTTTGGTGGCTCGCTCTGTCCTTTCTTGGAAGACCAGTGACATCACTCCTTCTGTGTCTCCAGTGGCTCGCTCTGTCCTTTCTTGGAAGACCAGTGACATCACTCCTTCTGTGTCTCCAGTGGCTCACTCTGTCCTTTCTTGGAAGACCAGTGACATCACTCCTTCTGTGTCTCCAGTGGCTCACTCTGTCCTTTCTTGGAAGACACTCCTTCTGTCTCTCCAGTGGCTCACTCTGTCCTTTCTTGAAAGACCAGTGACATCACTTCTTCTGTCTCTCCTGTGGCTCACTCTGTCCTTTCTTGAAAGACCAGTGACATCACTCCTTCTGTGTCTCTCCAGTGGCTCACTCTGTCCTTTCTTGGAAGACCAGTGACATCATGTCTGTGTCTCTTTGGTGGCTCGCTCTGTCCTTTCTTGGAAGACCAGTGACATCACTCCTTCTGTGTCTCCAGTGGCTCACTCTGTCCTTTCTTGAAAGACCATTGACATCACTCCTTCTGTGTCTCTCCAGTGGCTCACTCTGTCCTTTCTTGAAAGACCAGTGACATCACGTCTGTGTCTCTTTGGTGGCTCGCTCTGTCCTTTCTTGGAAGACCAGTGACATCACTCCTTCTGTGTCTCCAGTGGCTCACTCTGTCCTTTCTTGGAAGACCAGTGACATCACTCCTTCTGTCTCTCCAGTGGCTCACTCTGTCCTTTCTTGAAAGACCAGTGACATCACTTCTTCTGTCTCTCCAGTGGCTCACTCTGTCCTTTCTTGGAAGACCAGTGACATCACTCCTTCTGTCTCTCCAGTGGTTCACTCTGTCCTTTCTTGGAAGACCAGTGACATTACTCCTTCTGTCTCTCCAGTGGCTCACTCTGTCCTTTCTTGAAAGACCAGTGACATCACTCCTTCTGTGTCTCTCCAGTGGCTCACTCTGTCCTTTCTTGAAAGACCAGTGACATCACTCCTTCTGTCTCTCTAGTGGCTCACTCTGTCCTTTCTAGAAAGACCAGTGACATCACTTCTTCTGTCTCTCCAGTGGCTCACTCTGTCCTTTCTTGAAAGACCAGTGACATCACTCCTTCTGTGTCTCTCCAGTGGCTCACTCTGTCCTTTCTTGAAAGACCAGTGACATCACTCCTTCTGTCTCTCCAGTGGCTCACTCTGTCCTTTCTTGGAAGACCAGTGACATCACTCCTTCTGTGTCTCTCCAGTGGCTCACTCTGTCCTTTCTTGAAAGACCAGTGACATCACGTCTGTGTCTCTTTGGTGGCTCGCTCTGTCCTTTCTTGGAAGACCAGTGACATCACTCCTTCTGTGTCTCCAGTGGCTCACTCTGTCCTTTCTTGAGAGACCAGTGACATCACGTCTGTGTCTCTTTGGTGGCTCGCTCTGTCCTTTCTTGGAAGACCAGTGACATCACTCCTTCTGTCTCTCCAGTGGCTCACTCTGTCCTTTCTTGGAAGACCAGTGACATCACTCCTTCTGTGTCTCCAGTGGCTCACTCTGTCCTTTCTTGGAAGACCAGTGACATCACTCCTTCTGTCTCTCCAGTGGCTCACTCTGTCCTTTCTTGAAAGACCAGTGACATCATTTCTTCTGTCTCTCCAGTGGCTCACTCTGTCCTTTCTTGGAAGACCAGTGACATCACTCCTTCTGTCTCTCCAGTGGCTCACTCTGTCCTTTCTTGGAAGACCAGTGACATCACTCCTTCTGTCTCTCCAGTGGCTCACTCTGTCCTTTCTTGAAAGACCAGTGACATCACTTCTTCTGTCTCTCCAGTGGCTCACTCTGTCCTTTCTTGAAAGACCAGTGACATCACTCCTTCTGTGTCTCTCCAGTGGCTCACTCTGTCCTTTCTTGAAAGACCAGTGACATCACGTCTGTGTCTCTTTGGTGGCTCGCTCTGTCCTTTCTTGGAAGACCAGTGACATCACTCCTTCTGTGTCTCCAGTGGCTCACTCTGTCCTTTCTTGAAAGACCAGTGACATCACTCCTTCTGTGTCTCTCCAGTGGCTCACTTTGTCCTTTCTTGAAAGACCAGTGACATCACGTCTGTGTATCTTTGGTGGCTCGCTCTGTCCTTTCTTGGAAGACCAGTGACATCACTCCTTCTGTGTCCACAGTGGCTCACTCTGTCCTTTCTTGGAAGACCAGTGACATCACTCCTTCTGTCTCTCCAGTGGCTCACTCTGTCCTTTCATGAAAGACCAGTGACATCACTTCTTCTGTCTCTCCAGTGGCTCACTCTGTCCTTTTTTAAAGACCAGTGACATCATTCCTTCTGTGTCTCTCCAGTGGCTCACTCTGTCCTTTCTTGAAAGACCAGTGACATCACGTCTGTGTCCCTTTGGTGGCTCGCTCTGTCCTTTCTTGGAAGACCAGTGACATCACTCCTTCTGTGTCTCCAGTGGCTCACTCTGTCCTTTCTTGAAAGACCAGTGACATCACTCCTTCTGTGTCTCTCCAGTGGCTCACTTTGTCCTTTCTTGAAAGACCAGTGACATCACGTCTGTGTATCTTTGGTGGCTCGCTCTGTCCTTTCTTGGAAGACCAGTGACATCACTCCTTCTGTGTCTCCAGTGGCTCGCTCTGTCCTTTCTTGGAAGACCAGTGACATCACTCCTTCTGTGTCTCCAGTGGCTCACTCTGTCCTTTCTTGGAAGACCAGTGACATCACTCCTTCTGTGTCTCCAGTGGCTCACTCTGTCCTTTCTTGGAAGACACTCCTTCTGTCTCTCCAGTGGCTCACTCTGTCCTTTCTTGAAAGACCAGTGACATCACTTCTTCTGTCTCTCCTGTGGCTCACTCTGTCCTTTCTTGAAAGACCAGTGACATCACTCCTTCTGTGTCTCTCCAGTGGCTCACTCTGTCCTTTCTTGGAAGACCAGTGACATCATGTCTGTGTCTCTTTGGTGGCTCGCTCTGTCCTTTCTTGGAAGACCAGTGACATCACTCCTTCTGTGTCTCCAGTGGCTCACTCTGTCCTTTCTTGAAAGACCATTGACATCACTCCTTCTGTGTCTCTCCAGTGGCTCACTCTGTCCTTTCTTGAAAGACCAGTGACATCACGTCTGTGTCTCTTTGGTGGCTCGCTCTGTCCTTTCTTGGAAGACCAGTGACATCACTCCTTCTGTGTCTCCAGTGGCTCACTCTGTCCTTTCTTGGAAGACCAGTGACATCACTCCTTCTGTCTCTCCAGTGGCTCACTCTGTCCTTTCTTGAAAGACCAGTGACATCACTTCTTCTGTCTCTCCAGTGGCTCACTCTGTCCTTTCTTGGAAGACCAGTGACATCACTCCTTCTGTCTCTCCAGTGGTTCACTCTGTCCTTTCTTGGAAGACCAGTGACATTACTCCTTCTGTCTCTCCAGTGGCTCACTCTGTCCTTTCTTGAAAGACCAGTGACATCACTCCTTCTGTGTCTCTCCAGTGGCTCACTCTGTCCTTTCTTGAAAGACCAGTGACATCACTCCTTCTGTCTCTCTAGTGGCTCACTCTGTCCTTTCTAGAAAGACCAGTGACATCACTTCTTCTGTCTCTCCAGTGGCTCACTCTGTCCTTTCTTGAAAGACCAGTGACATCACTCCTTCTGTGTCTCTCCAGTGGCTCACTCTGTCCTTTCTTGAAAGACCAGTGACATCACTCCTTCTGTCTCTCCAGTGGCTCACTCTGTCCTTTCTTGGAAGACCAGTGACATCACTCCTTCTGTGTCTCTCCAGTGGCTCACTCTGTCCTTTCTTGAAAGACCAGTGACATCACGTCTGTGTCTCTTTGGTGGCTCGCTCTGTCCTTTCTTGGAAGACCAGTGACATCACTCCTTCTGTGTCTCCAGTGGCTCACTCTGTCCTTTCTTGAGAGACCAGTGACATCACGTCTGTGTCTCTTTGGTGGCTCGCTCTGTCCTTTCTTGGAAGACCAGTGACATCACTCCTTCTGTCTCTCCAGTGGCTCACTCTGTCCTTTCTTGGAAGACCAGTGACATCACTCCTTCTGTGTCTCCAGTGGCTCACTCTGTCCTTTCTTGGAAGACCAGTGACATCACTCCTTCTGTCTCTCCAGTGGCTCACTCTGTCCTTTCTTGAAAGACCAGTGACATCATTTCTTCTGTCTCTCCAGTGGCTCACTCTGTCCTTTCTTGGAAGACCAGTGACATCACTCCTTCTGTCTCTCCAGTGGCTCACTCTGTCCTTTCTTGGAAGACCAGTGACATCACTCCTTCTGTCTCTCCAGTGGCTCACTCTGTCCTTTCTTGAAAGACCAGTGACATCACTTCTTCTGTCTCTCCAGTGGCTCACTCTGTCCTTTCTTGAAAGACCAGTGACATCACTCCTTCTGTGTCTTTCCAGTGGCTCACTCTGTCCTTTCTTGAAAGACCAGTGACATCACGTCTGTGTCTCTTTGGTGGCTCGCTCTGTCCTTTCTTGGAAGACCAGTGACATCACTCCTTCTGTGTCTCCAGTGGCTCACTCTGTCCTTTCTTGAAAGACCAGTGACATCACTCCTTCTGTGTCTCTCCAGTGGCTCACTTTGTCCTTTCTTGAAAGACCAGTGACATCACGTCTGTGTATCTTTGGTGGCTCGCTCTGTCCTTTCTTGGAAGACCAGTGACATCACTCCTTCTGTGTCTCCAGTGGCTCACTCTGTCCTTTCATGAAAGACCAGTGACATCACTTCTTCTGTCTCTCCAGTGGCTGACTCTGTCCTTTTTTAAAGACCAGTGACATCATTCCTTCTGTGTCTCTCCAGTGGCTCACTCTGTCCTTTCTTGAAAGACCAGTGACATCACGTCTGTGTCCCTTTGGTGGCTCGCTCTGTCCTTTCTTGGAAGACCAGTGACATCACTCCTTCTGTGTCTCCAGTGGCTCACTCTGTCCTTTCTTGAAAGACCAGTGACATCATGTCTGTGTCTCTTTGGTGGCTCGCTCTGTCCTTTCTTGGAAGACCAGTGACATCACTCCTTCTGTGTCTCCAGTGGCTCACTCTGTCCTTTCTTGAAAGACCAGTGACATCACTCCTTCTGTGTCTCTCCAGTGGCTCACTCTGTCCTTTCTTGAAAGACCAGTGACATCACGTCTGTGTCTCTTTGGTGGCTCGCTCTGTCCTTTCTTGGAAGACCAGTGACATCACTCCTTCTGTGTCTCCAGTGGCTCACTCTGTCCTTTCTTGGAAGACCAGTGACATCACTCCTTCTGTCTCTCCAGTGGCTCACTCTGTCCTTTCTTGAAAGACCAGTGACATCACTTCTTCTGTCTCTCCAGTGGCTCACTCTGTCCTTTCTTGGAAGACCAGTGACATCACTCCTTCTGTCTCTCCAGTGGTTCACTCTGTCCTTTCTTGGAAGACCAGTGACATTACTCCTTCTGTCTCTCCAGTGGCTCACTCTGTCCTTTCTTGAAAGACCAGTGACATCACTCCTTCTGTGTCTCTCCAGTGGCTCACTCTGTCCTTTCTTGAAAGACCAGTGACATCACTCCTTCTGTCTCTCTAGTGGCTCACTCTGTCCTTTCTTGAAAGACCAGTGACATCACTCCTTCTGTCTCTCCAGTGGCTCACTCTGTCCTTTCTTGAAAGACCAGTGACATCACTTCTTCTGTCTCTCCAGTGGCTCACTCTGTCCTTTCTTGAAAGACCAGTGACATCACTCCTTCTGTGTCTCTCCAGTGGCTCACTCTGTCCTTTCTTGAAAGACCAGTGACATCACGTCTGTGTCTCTTTGGTGGCTCGCTCTGTCCTTTCTTGGAAGACCAGTGACATCACTCCTTCTGTGTCTCCAGTGGCTCACTCTGTCCTTTCTTGAGAGACCAGTGACATCACGTCTGTGTCTCTTTGGTGGCTCGCTCTGTCCTTTCTTGGAAGACCAGTGACATCACTCCTTCTGTCTCTCCAGTGGCTCACTCTGTCCTTTCTTGGAAGACCAGTGACATCACTCCTTCTGTGTCTCCAGTGGCTCACTCTGTCCTTTCTTGGAAGACCAGTGACATCACTCCTTCTGTCTCTCCAGTGGCTCACTCTGTCCTTTCTTGGAAGACCAGTGACATCACTCCTTCTGTGTCTCTCCAGTGGCTCACTCTGTCCTTTCTTGAAAGTCCAGTGACATCACTCCTTCTGTGTCTCTCCAGTGGCTCACTCTGTCCTTTCTTGAAAGACCAGTGACATCACGTCTGTGTCTCTTTGGTGGCTCGCTCTGTCTATTCTTGGAAGACCAGTGACATCACTCCTTCTGTGTCTCCAGTGGCTCACTCTGTCCTTTCTTGAAACACCAGTGACATCACTCCTTCTGTGTCTCTCCAGTGGCTCACTTTGTCCTTTCTTGAAAGACCAGTGACATCACGTCTGTGTATCTTTGGTGGCTCGCTCTGTCCTTTCTTGGAAGACCAGTGACATCACCCCTTCTGTGTCTCCAGTGGCTCACTCTGTCCTTTCTTGGAAGACCAGTGACATCACTCCTTCTGTGTCTCCAGTGGCTCACTCTGTCCTTTCTTGGAAGACCAGTGACATCACTCCTTCTGTCTCTCCAGTGGCTCACTCTGTCCTTTCATGAAAGACCAGTGACATCACTTCTTCTGTCTCTCCAGTGGCTCACTCTGTCCTTTCTTGAAAGACCAGTGACATCACTCCTTCTGTGTCTCTCCAGTGGCTCACTCTGTCCTTTCTTGAAAGACCAGTGACATCATGTCTGTGTCTCTTTGGTGGCTCGCTCTGTCCTTTCTTGGAAGACCAGTGACATCACTCCTTCTGTGTCTCCAGTGGCTCACTCTGTCCTTTCTTGAAAGACCAGTGACATCACTCCTTCTGTGTCTCTCCAGTGGCTCACTCTGTCCTTTCTTGAAAGACCAGTGACATCACGTCTGTGTCTCTTTGGTGGCTCGCTCTGTCCTTTCTTGGAAGACCAGTGACATCACTCCTTCTGTGTCTCCAGTGGCTCACTCTGTCCTTTCTTGGAAGACCAGTGACATCACTCCTTCTGTCTCTCCAGTGGCTCACTCTGTCCTTTCTTGAAAGACCAGTGACATCACTTCTTCTGTCTCTCCAGTGGCTCACTCTGTCCTTTCTTGGAAGACCAGTGACATCACTCCTTCTGTCTCTCCAGTGGTTCACTCTGTCCTTTCTTGGAAGACCAGTGACATTACTCCTTCTGTCTCTCCAGTGGCTCACTCTGTCCTTTCTTGAAAGACCAGTGACATCACTCCTTCTGTGTCTCTCCAGTGGCTCACTCTGTCCTTTCTTGAAAGACCAGTGACATCACTCCTTCTGTCTCTCTAGTGGCTCACTCTGTCCTTTCTTGAAAGACCAGTGACATCACTTCTTCTGTCTCTCCAGTGGCTCACTCTGTCCTTTCTTGAAAGACCAGTGACATCACTCCTTCTGTGTCTCTCCAGTGGCTCACTCTGTCCTTTCTTGAAAGACCAGTGACATCACTCCTTCTGTGTCTCTCCAGTGGCTCACTCTGTCCTTTCTTGAAAGACCAGTGACATCACTCCTTCTGTCTCTCCAGTGGCTCACTCTGTCCTTTCTTGAAAGACCAGTGACATCACTTCTTCTGTCTCTCCAGTGGCTCACTCTGTCCTTTCTTGAAAGACCAGTGACATCACTCCTTCTGTGTCTCTCCAGTGGCTCACTCTGTCCTTTCTTGAAAGACCAGTGACATCACGTCTGTGTCTCTTTGGTGGCTCGCTCTGTCCTTTCTTGGAAGACCAGTGACATCACTCCTTCTGTGTCTCCAGTGGCTCACTCTGTCCTTTCTTGAGAGACCAGTGATATCACGTCTGTGTCTCTTTGGTGGCTCGCTCTGTCCTTTCTTGGAAGACCAGTGACATCACTCCTTCTGTCTCTCCAGTGGCTCACTCTGTCCTTTCTTGGAAGACCAGTGACATCACTCCTTCTGTGTCTCCAGTGGCTCACTCTGTCCTTTCTTGGAAGACCAGTGACATCACTCCTTCTGTCTCTCCAGTGGCTCACTCTGTCCTTTCTTGTAAGACCAGTGACATCATTTCTTCTGTCTCTCCAGTGGCTCACTCTGTCCTTTCTTGGAAGACCAGTGACATCACTCCTTCTGTCTCTCCAGTGGCTCACTCTGTCCTTTCTTGGAAGACCAGTGACATCACTCCTTCTGTCTCTCCAGTGGCTCACTCTGTCCTTTCTTGAAAGACCAGTGACATCACTTCTTCTGTCTCTCCAGTGGCTCACTCTGTCCTTTCTTGAAAGACCAGTGACATCACTCCTTCTGTGTCTCTCCAGTGGCTCACTCTGTCCTTTCTTGAAAGACCAGTGACATCACGTCTGTGTCTCTTTGGTGGCTCGCTCTGTCTATTCTTGGAAGACCATTGACATCACTCCTTCTGTGTCTCCAGTGGCTCACTCTGTCCTTTCTTGAAAGACCAGTGACATCACTCCTTCTGTGTCTCTCCAGTGGCTCACTTTGTCCTTTCTTGAAAGACCAGTGACATCACGTCTGTGTATCTTTGGTGGCTCGCTCTGTCCTTTCTTGGAAGACCAGTGACATCACTCCTTCTGTGTCTCCAGTGGCTCACTCTGTCCTTTCTTGGAAGACCAGTGACATCACTCCTTCTGTGTCTCCAGTGGCTCACTCTGTCCTTTCTTGGAAGACCAGTGACATCACTCCTTCTGTCTCTCCAGTGGCTCACTCTGTCCTTTCTTGAAAGACCAGTGACATCATTTCTTCTGTCTCTCCAGTGGCTCACTCTGTCCTTTCTTGGAAGACCAGTGACATCACTCCTTCTGTCTCTCCAGTGGCTCACTCTGTCCTTTCTTGGAAGACCAGTGACATCACTCCTTCTGTCTCTCCAGTGGCTCACTCTGTCCTTTCTTGAAAGACCAGTGACAGCACTTCTTCTGTCTCTCCAGTGGCTCACTCTGTCCTTTCTTGAAAGACCAGTGACATCACTCCTTCTGTGTCTCTCCAGTGGCTCACTCTGTCCTTTCTTGAAAGACCAGTGACATCACGTCTGTGTCTCTTTGGTGGCTCGCTCTGTCCTTTCTTGGAAGACCAGTGACATCACTCCTTCTGTGTCTCCAGTGGCTCACTCTGTCCTTTCTTGAAAGACCAGTGACATCACTCCTTCTGTGTCTCTCCAGTGGCTCACTTTGTCCTTTCTTGAAAGACCAGTGACATCACGTCTGTGTATCTTTGGTGGCTCGCTCTGTCCTTTCTTGGAAGACCAGTGACATCACTCCTTCTGTGTCCACAGTGGCTCACTCTGTCCTTTCTTGGAAGACCAGTGACATCACTCCTTCTGTCTCTCCAGTGGCTCACTCTGTCCTTTCATGAAAGACCAGTGACATCACTTCTTCTGTCTCTCCAGTGGCTCACTCTGTCCTTTTTTAAAGACCAGTGACATCATTCCTTCTGTGTCTCTCCAGTGGCTCACTCTGTCCTTTCTTGAAAGACCAGTGACATCACGTCTGTGTCCCTTTGGTGGCTCGCTCTGTCCTTTCTTGGAAGACCAGTGACATCACTCCTTCTGTGTCTCCAGTGGCTCACTCTGTCCTTTCTTGAAAGACCAGTGACATCACTCCTTCTGTGTCTCTCCAGTGGCTCACTTTGTCCTTTCTTGAAAGACCAGTGACATCACGTCTGTGTATCTTTGGTGGCTCGCTCTGTCCTTTCTTGGAAGACCAGTGACATCACTCCTTCTGTGTCTCCAGTGGCTCACTCTGTCCTTTCTTGGAAGACCAGTGACATCACTCCTTCTCTCTCTCCAGTGGCTCACTCTGTCCTTTCTTGGAAGACCAGTGACATCACTCCTTCTGTGTCTCCAGTGGCTCACTCTGTCCTTTCTTGGAAGACACTCCTTCTGTCTCTCCAGTGGCTCACTCTGTCCTTTCTTGAAAGACCAGTGACATCACTCCTTCTGTCTCTCCAGTGGCTCACTCTGTCCTTTCTTGAAAGACCAGTGACATCACTCCTTCTGTGTCTCTCCAGTGGCTCACTCTGTCCTTTCTTGAAAGACCAGTGACATCATGTCTGTGTCTCTTTGGTGGCTCGCTCTGTCCTTTCTTGGAAGACCAGTGACATCACTCCTTCTGTGTCTCCAGTGGCTCACTCTGTCCTTTCTTGAAAGACCATTGACATCACTCCTTCTGTGTCTCTCCAGTGGCTCACTCTGTCCTTTCTTGAAAGACCAGTGACATCACGTCTGTGTCTCTTTGGTGGCTCGCTCTGTCCTTTCTTGGAAGACCAGTGACATCACTCCTTCTGTGTCTCCAGTGGCTCACTCTGTCCTTTCTTGGAAGACCAGTGACATCACTCCTTCTGTCTCTCCAGTGGCTCACTCTGTCCTTTCTTGAAAGACCAGTGACATCACTTCTTCTGTCTCTCCAGTGGCTCACTCTGTCCTTTCTTGGAAGACCAGTGACATCACTCCTTCTGTCTCTCCAGTGGTTCACTCTGTCCTTTCTTGGAACACCAGTGACATCACTCCTTCTGTCTCTCCAGTGGCTCACTCTGTCCTTTCTTGAAAGACCAGTGACATCACTCCTTCTGTGTCTCTCCAGTGGCTCACTCTGTCCTTTCTTGAAAGACCAGTGACATCACTCCTTCTGTCTCTCTAGTGGCTCACTCTGTCCTTTCTAGAAAGACCAGTGACATCACTTCTTCTGTCTCTCCAGTGGCTCACTCTGTCCTTTCTTGAAAGACCAGTGACATCACTCCTTCTGTGTCTCTCCAGTGGCTCACTCTGTCCTTTCTTGAAAGACCAGTGACATCACTCCTTCTGTGTCTCTCCAGTGGCTCACTCTGTCCTTTCTTGGAAGACCAGTGACATCACTCCTTCTGTCTCTCCAGTGGCTCACTCTGTCCTTTCTTGAAAGACCAGTGACATCACTTCTTCTGTCTCTCCAGTGGCTCACTCTGTCCTTTCTTGAAAGACCAGTGACATCACTCCTTCTGTGTCTCTCCAGTGGCTCACTCTGTCCTTTCTTGAAAGACCAGTGACATCACGTCTGTGTCTCTTTGGTGGCTCGCTCTGTCTATTCTTGGAAGACCATTGACATCACTCCTTCTGTGTCTCCAGTGGCTCACTCTGTCCTTTCTTGAAAGACCAGTGACATCACTCCTTCTGTGTCTCTCCAGTGGCTCACTTTGTCCTTTCTTGAAAGACCAGTGACATCACGTCTGTGTATCTTTGGTGGCTCGCTCTGTCCTTTCTTGGAAGACCAGTGACATCACTCCTTCTGTGTCTCCAGTGGCTCACTCTGTCCTTTCTTGGAAGACCAGTGACATCACTCCTTCTGTGTCTCCAGTGGCTCACTCTGTCCTTTCTTGGAAGACCAGTGACATCACTCCTTCTGTCTCTCCAGTGGCTCACTCTGTCCTTTCTTGAAAGACCAGTGACATCATTTCTTCTGTCTCTCCAGTGGCTCACTCTGTCCTTTCTTGGAAGACCAGTGACATCACTCCTTCTGTCTCTCCAGTGGCTCACTCTGTCCTTTCTTGGAAGACCAGTGACATCACTCCTTCTGTCTCTCCAGTGGCTCACTCTGTCCTTTCTTGAAAGACCAGTGACAGCACTTCTTCTGTCTCTCCAGTGGCTCACTCTGTCCTTTCTTGAAAGACCAGTGACATCACGTCTGTGTCTCTTTGGTGGCTCGCTCTGTCCTTTCTTGGAAGACCAGTGACATCACTCCTTCTGTGTCTCCAGTGGCTCACTCTGTCCTTTCTTGAAAGACCAGTGACATCACTCCTTCTGTGTCTCTCCAGTGGCTCACTTTGTCCTTTCTTGAAAGACCAGTGACATCACGTCTGTGTATCTTTGGTGGCTCGCTCTGTCCTTTCTTGGAAGACCAGTGACATCACTCCTTCTGTGTCCACAGTGGCTCACTCTGTCCTTTCTTGGAAGACCAGTGACATCACTCCTTCTGTCTCTCCAGTGGCTCACTCTGTCCTTTCATGAAAGACCAGTGACATCACTTCTTCTGTCTCTCCAGTGGCTCACTCTGTCCTTTTTTAAAGACCAGTGACATCATTCCTTCTGTGTCTCTCCAGTGGCTCACTCTGTCCTTTCTTGAAAGACCAGTGACATCACGTCTGTGTCCCTTTGGTGGCTCGCTCTGTCCTTTCTTGGAAGACCAGTGACATCACTCCTTCTGTGTCTCCAGTGGCTCACTCTGTCCTTTCTTGAAAGACCAGTGACATCACTCCTTCTGTGTCTCTCCAGTGGCTCACTTTGTCCTTTCTTGAAAGACCAGTGACATCACGTCTGTGTATCTTTGGTGGCTCGCTCTGTCCTTTCTTGGAAGACCAGTGACATCACTCCTTCTGTGTCTCCAGTGGCTCACTCTGTCCTTTCTTGGAAGACCAGTGACATCACTCCTTCTCTCTCTCCAGTGGCTCACTCTGTCCTTTCTTGGAAGACCAGTGACATCACTCCTTCTGTGTCTCCAGTGGCTCACTCTGTCCTTTCTTGGAAGACACTCCTTCTGTCTCTCCAGTGGCTCACTCTGTCCTTTCTTGAAAGACCAGTGACATCACTCCTTCTGTCTCTCCAGTGGCTCACTCTGTCCTTTCTTGAAAGACCAGTGACATCACTCCTTCTGTGTCTCTCCAGTGGCTCACTCTGTCCTTTCTTGAAAGACCAGTGACATCATGTCTGTGTCTCTTTGGTGGCTCGCTCTGTCCTTTCTTGGAAGACCAGTGACATCACTCCTTCTGTGTCTCCAGTGGCTCACTCTGTCCTTTCTTGAAAGACCATTGACATCACTCCTTCTGTGTCTCTCCAGTGGCTCACTCTGTCCTTTCTTGAAAGACCAGTGACATCACGTCTGTGTCTCTTTGGTGGCTCGCTCTGTCCTTTCTTGGAAGACCAGTGACATCACTCCTTCTGTGTCTCCAGTGGCTCACTCTGTCCTTTCTTGGAAGACCAGTGACATCACTCCTTCTGTCTCTCCAGTGGCTCACTCTGTCCTTTCTTGAAAGACCAGTGACATCACTTCTTCTGTCTCTCCAGTGGCTCACTCTGTCCTTTCTTGGAAGACCAGTGACATCACTCCTTCTGTCTCTCCAGTGGTTCACTCTGTCCTTTCTTGGAACACCAGTGACATCACTCCTTCTGTCTCTCCAGTGGCTCACTCTGTCCTTTCTTGAAAGACCAGTGACATCACTCCTTCTGTGTCTCTCCAGTGGCTCACTCTGTCCTTTCTTGAAAGACCAGTGACATCACTCCTTCTGTCTCTCTAGTGGCTCACTCTGTCCTTTCTAGAAAGACCAGTGACATCACTTCTTCTGTCTCTCCAGTGGCTCACTCTGTCCTTTCTTGAAAGACCAGTGACATCACTCCTTCTGTGTCTCTCCAGTGGCTCACTCTGTCCTTTCTTGAAAGACCAGTGACATCACTCCTTCTGTGTCTCTCCAGTGGCTCACTCTGTCCTTTCTTGGAAGACCAGTGACATCACTCCTTCTGTCTCTCCAGTGGCTCACTCTGTCCTTTCTTGAAAGACCAGTGACATCACTTCTTCTGTCTCTCCAGTGGCTCACTCTGTCCTTTCTTGAAAGACCAGTGACATCACTCCTTCTGTGTCTCTCCAGTGGCTCACTCTGTCCTTTCTTGAAAGACCAGTGACATCACGTCTGTGTCTCTCCAGTGGCTCACTTTGTCCTTTCTTGAAAGACCAGTGACATCACGTCTGTGTATCTTTGGTGGCTCGCTCTGTCCTTTCTTGGAAGACCAGTGACATCACTCCTTCTGTGTCTCCAGTGGCTCACTCTGTCCTTTCTTGGAAGACCAGTGACATCACTCCTTCTGTCTCTCCAGTGGCTCACTCTGTCCTTTCTTGGAAGACCAGTGACATCACTCCTTCTGTGTCTCCAGTGGCTCACTCTGTCCTTTCTTGGAAGACACTCCTTCTGTCTCTCCAGTGGCTCACTCTGTCCTTTCTTGAAAGACCAGTGACATCACTCCTTCTGTCTCTCCAGTGGCTCACTCTGTCCTTTCTTGAAAGACCAGTGACATCACTCCTTCTGTGTCTCTCCAGTGGCTCACTCTGTCCTTTCTTGAAAGACCAGTGACATCATGTCTGTGTCTCTTTGGTGGCTCGCTCTGTCCTTTCTTGGAAGACCAGTGACATCACTCCTTCTGTGTCTCCAGTGGCTCACTCTGTCCTTTCTTGAAAGACCATTGACATCACTCCTTCTGTGTCTCTCCAGTGGCTCACTCTGTCCTTTCTTGAAAGACCAGTGACATCACGTCTGTGTCTCTTTGGTGGCTCGCTCTGTCCTTTCTTGGAAGACCAGTGACATCACTCCTTCTGTGTCTCCAGTGGCTCACTCTGTCCTTTCTTGGAAGACCAGTGACATCACTCCTTCTGTCTCTCCAGTGGCTCACTCTGTCCTTTCTTGAAAGACCAGTGACATCACTTCTTCTGTCTCTCCAGTGGCTCACTCTGTCCTTTCTTGGAAGACCAGTGACATCACTCCTTCTGTCTCTCCAGTGGCTCACTCTGTCCTTTCTTGGAAGACCAGTGACATTACTCCTTCTGTCTCTCCAGTGGCTCACTCTGTCCTTTCTTGAAAGACCAGTGACATCACTCCTTCTGTGTCTCTCCAGTGGCTCACTCTGTCCTTTCTTGAAAGACCAGTGACATCACTCCTTCTGTCTCTCTAGTGGCTCACTCTGTCCTTTCTTGAAAGACCAGTGACATCACTCCTTCTGTGTCTCTTTGGTGGCTCGCTCTGTCCTTTCTTGGAAGACCAGTGACATCACTCCTTCTGTGTCTCCAGTGGCTCACTCTGTCCTTTCTTGAAAGACCAGTGACATCACTCCTTCTGTGTCTCTCCAGTGGCTCACTTTGTCCTTTCTTGAAAGACCAGTGACATCACGTCTGTGTATCTTTGGTGGCTCGCTCTGTCCTTTCTTGGAAGACCAGTGACATCACTCCTTCTGTGTCCACAGTGGCTCACTCTGTCCTTTCTTGGAAGACCAGTGACATCACTCCTTCTGTCTCTCCAGTGGCTCACTCTGTCCTTTCATGAAAGACCAGTGACATCACTTCTTCTGTCTCTCCAGTGGCTCACTCTGTCCTTTTTTAAAGACCAGTGACATCATTCCTTCTGTGTCTCTCCAGTGGCTCACTCTGTCCTTTCTTGAAAGACCAGTGACATCACGTCTGTGTCCCTTTGGTGGCTCGCTCTGTCCTTTCTTGGAAGACCAGTGACATCACTCCTTCTGTGTCTCCAGTGGCTCACTCTGTCCTTTCTTGAAAGACCAGTGACATCACTCCTTCTGTGTCTCTCCAGTGGCTCACTTTGTCCTTTCTTGAAAGACCAGTGACATCACGTCTGTGTATCTTTGGTGGCTCGCTCTGTCCTTTCTTGGAAGACCAGTGACATCACTCCTTCTGTGTCTCCAGTGGCTCACTCTGTCCTTTCTTGGAAGACCAGTGACATCACTCCTTCTCTCTCTCCAGTGGCTCACTCTGTCCTTTCTTGGAAGACCAGTGACATCACTCCTTCTGTGTCTCCAGTGGCTCACTCTGTCCTTTCTTGGAAGACACTCCTTCTGTCTCTCCAGTGGCTCACTCTGTCCTTTCTTGAAAGACCAGTGACATCACTCCTTCTGTCTCTCCAGTGGCTCACTCTGTCCTTTCTTGAAAGACCAGTGACATCACTCCTTCTGTGTCTCTCCAGTGGCTCACTCTGTCCTTTCTTGAAAGACCAGTGACATCATGTCTGTGTCTCTTTGGTGGCTCGCTCTGTCCTTTCTTGGAAGACCAGTGACATCACTCCTTCTGTGTCTCCCGTGGCTCACTCTGTCCTTTCTTGAAAGACCATTGACATCACTCCTTCTGTGTCTCTCCAGTGGCTCACTCTGTCCTTTCTTGAAAGACCAGTGACATCACGTCTGTGTCTCTTTGGTGGCTCGCTCTGTCCTTTCTTGGAAGACCAGTGACATCACTCCTTCTGTGTCTCCAGTGGCTCACTCTGTCCTTTCTTGGAAGACCAGTGACATCACTCCTTCTGTCTCTCCAGTGGCTCACTCTGTCCTTTCTTGAAAGACCAGTGACATCACTTCTTCTGTCTCTCCAGTGGCTCACTCTGTCCTTTCTTGGAAGACCAGTGACATCACTCCTTCTGTCTCTCCAGTGGTTCACTCTGTCCTTTCTTGGAACACCAGTGACATCACTCCTTCTGTCTCTCCAGTGGCTCACTCTGTCCTTTCTTGAAAGACCAGTGACATCACTCCTTCTGTGTCTCTCCAGTGGCTCACTCTGTCCTTTCTTGAAAGACCAGTGACATCACTCCTTCTGTCTCTCTAGTGGCTCACTCTGTCCTTTCTAGAAAGACCAGTGACATCACTTCTTCTGTCTCTCCAGTGGCTCACTCTGTCCTTTCTTGAAAGACCAGTGACATCACTCCTTCTGTGTCTCTCCAGTGGCTCACTCTGTCCTTTCTTGAAAGACCAGTGACATCACTCCTTCTGTGTCTCTCCAGTGGCTCACTCTGTCCTTTCTTGGAAGACCAGTGACATCACTCCTTCTGTCTCTCCAGTGGCTCACTCTGTCCTTTCTTGAAAGACCAGTGACATCACTTCTTCTGTCTCTCCAGTGGCTCACTCTGTCCTTTCTTGAAAGACCAGTGACATCACTCCTTCTGTGTCTCTCCAGTGGCTCACTCTGTCCTTTCTTGAAAGACCAGTGACATCACGTCTGTGTCTCTTTGGTGGCTCGCTCTGTCTATTCTTGGAAGACCATTGACATCACTCCTTCTGTGTCTCCAGTGGCTCACTCTGTCCTTTCTTGAAAGACCAGTGACATCACTCCTTCTGTGTCTCTCCAGTGGCTCACTTTGTCCTTTCTTGAAAGACCAGTGACATCACGTCTGTGTATCTTTGGTGGCTCGCTCTGTCCTTTCTTGGAAGACCAGTGACATCACTCCTTCTGTGTCTCCAGTGGCTCACTCTGTCCTTTCTTGGAAGACCAGTGACATCACTCCTTCTGTGTCTCCAGTGGCTCACTCTGTCCTTTCTTGGAAGACCAGTGACATCACTCCTTCTGTCTCTCCAGTGGCTCACTCTGTCCTTTCTTGAAAGACCAGTGACATCATTTCTTCTGTCTCTCCAGTGGCTCACTCTGTCCTTTCTTGGAAGACCAGTGACATCACTCCTTCTGTCTCTCCAGTGGCTCACTCTGTCCTTTCTTGGAAGACCAGTGACATCACTCCTTCTGTCTCTCCAGTGGCTCACTCTGTCCTTTCTTGAAAGACCAGTGACAGCACTTCTTCTGTCTCTCCAGTGGCTCACTCTGTCCTTTCTTGAAAGACCAGTGACATCACTCCTTCTGTGTCTCTCCAGTGGCTCACTCTGTCCTTTCTTGAAAGACCAGTGACATCACGTCTGTGTCTCTTTGGTGGCTCGCTCTGTCCTTTCTTGGAAGACCAGTGACATCACTCCTTCTGTGTCTCCAGTGGCTCACTCTGTCCTTTCTTGAAAGACCAGTGACATCACTCCTTCTGTGTCTCTCCAGTGGCTCACTTTGTCCTTTCTTGAAAGACCAGTGACATCACGTCTGTGTATCTTTGGTGGCTCGCTCTGTCCTTTCTTGGAAGACCAGTGACATCACTCCTTCTGTGTCCACAGTGGCTCACTCTGTCCTTTCTTGGAAGACCAGTGACATCACTCCTTCTGTCTCTCCAGTGGCTCACTCTGTCCTTTCATGAAAGACCAGTGACATCACTTCTTCTGTCTCTCCAGTGGCTCACTCTGTCCTTTTTTAAAGACCAGTGACATCATTCCTTCTGTGTCTCTCCAGTGGCTCACTCTGTCCTTTCTTGAAAGACCAGTGACATCACGTCTGTGTCCCTTTGGTGGCTCGCTCTGTCCTTTCTTGGAAGACCAGTGACATCACTCCTTCTGTGTCTCCAGTGGCTCACTCTGTCCTTTCTTGAAAGACCAGTGACATCACTCCTTCTGTGTCTCTCCAGTGGCTCACTTTGTCCTTTCTTGAAAGACCAGTGACATCACGTCTGTGTATCTTTGGTGGCTCGCTCTGTCCTTTCTTGGAAGACCAGTGACATCACTCCTTCTGTGTCTCCAGTGGCTCACTCTGTCCTTTCTTGGAAGACCAGTGACATCACTCCTTCTCTCTCTCCAGTGGCTCACTCTGTCCTTTCTTGGAAGACCAGTGACATCACTCCTTCTGTGTCTCCAGTGGCTCACTCTGTCCTTTCTTGGAAGACACTCCTTCTGTCTCTCCAGTGGCTCACTCTGTCCTTTCTTGAAAGACCAGTGACATCACTCCTTCTGTCTCTCCAGTGGCTCACTCTGTCCTTTCTTGAAAGACCAGTGACATCACTCCTTCTGTGTCTCTCCAGTGGCTCACTCTGTCCTTTCTTGAAAGACCAGTGACATCATGTCTGTGTCTCTTTGGTGGCTCGCTCTGTCCTTTCTTGGAAGACCAGTGACATCACTCCTTCTGTGTCTCCAGTGGCTCACTCTGTCCTTTCTTGAAAGACCATTGACATCACTCCTTCTGTGTCTCTCCAGTGGCTCACTCTGTCCTTTCTTGAAAGACCAGTGACATCACGTCTGTGTCTCTTTGGTGGCTCGCTCTGTCCTTTCTTGGAAGACCAGTGACATCACTCCTTCTGTGTCTCCAGTGGCTCACTCTGTCCTTTCTTGGAAGACCAGTGACATCACTCCTTCTGTCTCTCCAGTGGCTCACTCTGTCCTTTCTTGAAAGACCAGTGACATCACTTCTTCTGTCTCTCCAGTGGCTCACTCTGTCCTTTCTTGGAAGACCAGTGACATCACTCCTTCTGTCTCTCCAGTGGTTCACTCTGTCCTTTCTTGGAACACCAGTGACATCACTCCTTCTGTCTCTCCAGTGGCTCACTCTGTCCTTTCTTGAAAGACCAGTGACATCACTCCTTCTGTGTCTCTCCAGTGGCTCACTCTGTCCTTTCTTGAAAGACCAGTGACATCACTCCTTCTGTCTCTCTAGTGGCTCACTCTGTCCTTTCTAGAAAGACCAGTGACATCACTTCTTCTGTCTCTCCAGTGGCTCACTCTGTCCTTTCTTGAAAGACCAGTGACATCACTCCTTCTGTGTCTCTCCAGTGGCTCACTCTGTCCTTTCTTGAAAGACCAGTGACATCACTCCTTCTGTGTCTCTCCAGTGGCTCACTCTGTCCTTTCTTGGAAGACCAGTGACATCACTCCTTCTGTCTCTCCAGTGGCTCACTCTGTCCTTTCTTGAAAGACCAGTGACATCACTTCTTCTGTCTCTCCAGTGGCTCACTCTGTCCTTTCTTGAAAGACCAGTGACATCACTCCTTCTGTGTCTCTCCAGTGGCTCACTCTGTCCTTTCTTGAAAGACCAGTGACATCACGTCTGTGTCTCTCCAGTGGCTCACTTTGTCCTTTCTTGAAAGACCAGTGACATCACGTCTGTGTATCTTTGGTGGCTCGCTCTGTCCTTTCTTGGAAGACCAGTGACATCACTCCTTCTGTGTCTCCAGTGGCTCACTCTGTCCTTTCTTGGAAGACCAGTGACATCACTCCTTCTGTCTCTCCAGTGGCTCACTCTGTCCTTTCTTGGAAGACCAGTGACATCACTCCTTCTGTGTCTCCAGTGGCTCACTCTGTCCTTTCTTGGAAGACACTCCTTCTGTCTCTCCAGTGGCTCACTCTGTCCTTTCTTGAAAGACCAGTGACATCACTCCTTCTGTCTCTCCAGTGGCTCACTCTGTCCTTTCTTGAAAGACCAGTGACATCACTCCTTCTGTGTCTCTCCAGTGGCTCACTCTGTCCTTTCTTGAAAGACCAGTGACATCATGTCTGTGTCTCTTTGGTGGCTCGCTCTGTCCTTTCTTGGAAGACCAGTGACATCACTCCTTCTGTGTCTCCAGTGGCTCACTCTGTCCTTTCTTGAAAGACCATTGACATCACTCCTTCTGTGTCTCTCCAGTGGCTCACTCTGTCCTTTCTTGAAAGACCAGTGACATCACGTCTGTGTCTCTTTGGTGGCTCGCTCTGTCCTTTCTTGGAAGACCAGTGACATCACTCCTTCTGTGTCTCCAGTGGCTCACTCTGTCCTTTCTTGGAAGACCAGTGACATCACTCCTTCTGTCTCTCCAGTGGCTCACTCTGTCCTTTCTTGAAAGACCAGTGACATCACTTCTTCTGTCTCTCCAGTGGCTCACTCTGTCCTTTCTTGGAAGACCAGTGACATCACTCCTTCTGTCTCTCCAGTGGCTCACTCTGTCCTTTCTTGGAAGACCAGTGACATTACTCCTTCTGTCTCTCCAGTGGCTCACTCTGTCATTTCTTGAAAGACCAGTGACATCACTCCTTCTGTGTCTCTCCAGTGGCTCACTCTGTCCTTTCTTGAAAGACCAGTGACATCACTCCTTCTGTCTCTCTAGTGGCTCACTCTGTCCTTTCTAGAAAGACCAGTGACATCACTTCTTCTGTCTCTCCAGTGGCTCACTCTGTCCTTTCTTGAAAGACCAGTGACATCACTCCTTCTGTGTCTCTCCAGTGGCTCACTCTGTCCTTTCTTGAAAGACCAGTGACATCACTCCTTCTGTCTCTCCAGTGGCTCACTCTGTCCTTTCTTGGAAGACCAGTGACATCACTCCTTCTGTCTCTCCAGTGGCTCACTCTGTCCTTTCTTGGAAGACCAGTGACATCACTCCTTCTGTGTCTCCAGTGGCTCACTCTGTCCTTTCTTGGAAGACCAGTGACATCACTCCTTCTGTCTCTCCAGTGGCTCACTCTGTCCTTTCTTGAAAGACCAGTGACATCATTTCTTCTGTCTCTCCAGTGGCTCACTCTGTCCTTTCTTGGAAGACCAGTGACATCACTCCTTCTGTCTCTCCAGTGGCTCACTCTGTCCTTTCTTGGAAGACCAGTGACATCACTCCTTCTGTCTCTCCAGTGGCTCACTCTGTCCTTTCTTGAAAGACCAGTGACATCACTTCTTCTGTCTCTCCTGTGGCTCACTCTGTCCTTTCTTGAAAGACCAGTGACATCACTCCTTCTGTGTCTTTCCAGTGGCTCACTCTGTCCTTTCTTGAAAGACCAGTGACATCACGTCTGTGTCTCTTTGGTGGCTCACTCTGTCCTTTCTTGGAAGACCAGTGACATCACTCCTTCTGTCTCTCCAGTGGCTCACTCTGTCCTTTCTTGGAAGACCAGTGACATTACTCCTTCTGTGTCTCTCCAGTGGCTCACTCTGTCCTTTCTTGAAAGACCAGTGACATCACTCCTTCTGTGTCTCTCCAGTGGCTCACTCTGTCCTTTCTTGAAAGACCAGTGACATCACTCCTTCTGTCTCTCTAGTGGCTCACTCTGTCCTTTCTAGAAAGACCAGTGACATCACTTCTTCTGTCTCTCCAGTGGCTCACTCTGTCCTTTCTTGAAAGACCAGTGACATCACTCCTTCTGTGTCTCTCCAGTGGCTCACTCTGTCCTTTCTTGAAAGACCAGTGACATCACTTCTTCTGTCTCTCCAGTGGCTCACTTTGTCCTTTCTTGAAAGACCAGTGACATCACGTCTGTGTATCTTTGGTGGCTCGCTCTGTCCTTTCTTGGAAGACCAGTGACATCACTCCTTCTGTGTCTCCAGTGGCTCACTTTGTCCTTTCTTGGAAGACCAGTGACATCACTCCTTCTGTGTCTCCAGTGGCTCACTCTGTCCTTTCTTGGAAGACCAGTGACATCACTCCTTCTGTGTCTCCAGTGGCTCACTCTGTCCTTTCTTGGAAGACACTCCTTCTGTCTCTCCAGTGGCTCACTCTGTCCTTTCTTGAAAGACCAGTGACATCACTCCTTCTGTGTCTCTCCAGTGGCTCACTCTGTCCTTTCTTGAAAGACCAGTGACATCACTCCTTCTGTGTCTCTCCAGTGGCTCACTCTGTCCTTTCTTGAAAGACCAGTGACATCATGTCTGTGTAGCTTTGGTGGCTCGCTCTGTCCTTTCTTGGAAGACCAGTGACATCACTCCTTCTGTGTCTCCAGTGGCTCACTCTGTCCTTTCTTGAAAGACCATTGACATCACTCCTTCTGTGTCTCTCCAGTGGCTCACTCTGTCCTTTCTTGAAAGACCAGTGACTTCACGTCTGTGTCTCTTTGGTGGCTCGCTCTGTCCTTTCTTGGAAGACCAGTGACATCACTCCTTCTGTGTCTCCAGTGGCTCACTCTGTCCTTTCTTGGAAGACCAGTGACATCACTCCTTCTGTCTCTCCAGTGGCTCACTCTGTCCTTTCTTGAAAGACCAGTGACATCATTTCTTCTGTCTCTCCAGTGGCTCACTCTGTCCTTTCTTGGAAGACCAGTGACATCACTCCTTCTGTCTCTCCAGTGGCTCACTCTGTCCTTTCTTGGAAGACCAGTGACATCACTCCTTCTGTCTCTCCAGTGGCTCACTCTGTCCTTTCTTGAAAGACCAGTGACATCACTTCTTCTGTCTCTCCAGTGGCTCACTCTGTCCTTTCTTGAAAGACCAGTGACATCACTCCTTCTGTGTCTTTCCAGTGGCTCACTCTGTCCTTTCTTGAAAGACCAGTGACATCACGTCTGTGTCTCTTTGGTGGCTCGCTCTGTCCTTTCTTGGAAGACCAGTGACATCACTCCTTCTGTGTCTCCAGTGGCTCACTCTGTCCTTTCTTGAAAGACCAGTGACATCACTCCTTCTGTGTCTCTCCAGTGGCTCACTTTGTCCTTTCTTGAAAGACCAGTGACATCACGTCTGTGTATCTTTGGTGGCTCGCTCTGTCCTTTCTTGGAAGACCAGTGACATCACTCCTTCTGTGTCTCCAGTGGCTCACTCTGTCCTTTCATGAAAGACCAGTGACATCACTTCTTCTGTCTCTCCAGTGGCTCACTCTGTCCTTTTTTAAAGACCAGTGACATCATTCCTTCTGTGTCTCTCCAGTGGCTCACTCTGTCCTTTCTTGAAAGACCAGTGACATCATGTCTGTGTCTCTTTGGTGGCTCGCTCTGTCCTTTCTTGGAAGACCAGTGACATCACTCCTTCTGTGTCTCCAGTGGCTCACTCTGTCCTTTCTTGAAAGACCAGTGACATCACTCCTTCTGTGTCTCTCCAGTGGCTCACTCTGTCCTTTCTTGAAAGACCAGTGACATCACGTCTGTGTCTCTTTGGTGGCTCGCTCTGTCCTTTCTTGGAAGACCAGTGACATCACTCCTTCTGTGTCTCCAGTGGCTCACTCTGTCCTTTCTTGGAAGACCAGTGACATCACTCCTTCTGTCTCTCCAGTGGCTCACTCTGTCCTTTCTTGAAAGACCAGTGACATCACTTCTTCTGTCTCTCCAGTGGCTCACTCTGTCCTTTCTTGGAAGACCAGTGACATCACTCCTTCTGTCTCTCCAGTGGTTCACTCTGTCCTTTCTTGGAAGACCAGTGACATTACTCCTTCTGTCTCTCCAGTGGCTCACTCTGTCCTTTCTTGAAAGACCAGTGACATCACTCCTTCTGTGTCTCTCCAGTGGCTCACTCTGTCCTTTCTTGAAAGACCAGTGACATCACTCCTTCTGTCTCTCTAGTGGCTCACTCTGTCCTTTCTTGAAAGACCAGTGACATCACTTCTTCTGTCTCTCCAGTGGCTCACTCTGTCCTTTCTTGAAAGACCAGTGACATCACTCCTTCTGTGTCTCTCCAGTGGCTCACTCTGTCCTTTCTTGAAAGACCAGTGACATCACTCCTTCTGTGTCTCTCCAGTGGCTCACTCTGTCCTTTCTTGAAAGACCAGTGACATCACTCCTTCTGTCTCTCCAGTGGCTCACTCTGTCCTTTCTTGAAAGACCAGTGACATCACTTCTTCTGTCTCTCCAGTGGCTCACTCTGTCCTTTCTTGAAAGACCAGTGACATCACTCCTTCTGTGTCTCTCCAGTGGCTCACTCTGTCCTTTCTTGAAAGACCAGTGACATCACGTCTGTGTCTCTTTGGTGGCTCGCTCTGTCCTTTCTTGGAAGACCAGTGACATCACTCCTTCTGTGTCTCCAGTGGCTCACTCTGTCCTTTCTTGAGAGACCAGTGACATCACGTCTGTGTCTCTTTGGTGGCTCGCTCTGTCCTTTCTTGGAAGACCAGTGACATCACTCCTTCTGTCTCTCCAGTGGCTCACTCTGTCCTTTCTTGGAAGACCAGTGACATCACTCCTTCTGTGTCTCCAGTGGCTCACTCTGTCCTTTCTTGGAAGACCAGTGCCATCACTCCTTCTGTCTCTCCAGTGGCTCACTCTGTCCTTTCTTGAAAGACCAGTGACATCATTTCTTCTGTCTCTCCAGTGGCTCACTCTGTCCTTTCTTGGAAGACCAGTGACATCACTCCTTCTGTGTCTCCAGTGGCTCACTCTGTCCTTTCTTGGAAGACCAGTGACATCACTCCTTCTGTCTCTCCAGTGGTTCACTCTGTCCTTTCTTGGAAGACCAGTGACATTACTCCTTCTGTCTCTCCAGTGGCTCACTCTGTCCTTTCTTGAAAGACCAGTGACATCACTCCTTCTGTGTCTCTCCAGTGGCTCACTCTGTCCTTTCTTGAAAGACCAGTGACATCACTTCTTCTGTCTCTCCAGTGGCTCACTCTGTCCTTTCTTGAAAGACCAGTGACATCACTCCTTCTGTGTCTCTCCAGTGGCTCACTCTGTCCTTTCTTGAAAGACCAGTGACATCACTCCTTCTGTGTCTCTCCAGTGGCTCACTCTGTCCTTTCTTGAAAGACCAGTGACATCACTCCTTCTGTCTCTCCAGTGGCTCACTCTGTCCTTTCTTGAAAGACCAGTGACATCACTCCTTCTGTCTCTCCAGTGGCTCACTCTGTCCTTTCTTGAAAGACCAGTGACATCACTCCTTCTGTGTCTCTCCAGTGGCTCACTCTGTCCTTTCTTGAAAGACCAGTGACATCACGTCTGTGTCTCTTTGGTGGCTCGCTCTGTCCTTTCTTGGAAGACCAGTGACATCACTCCTTCTGTGTCTCCAGTGGCTCACTCTGTCCTTTCTTGAGAGACCAGTGACATCACGTCTGTGTATCTTTGGTGGCTCGCTCTGTCCTTTCTTGGAAGACCAGTGACATCACTCCTTCTGTGTCTCCAGTGGCTCACTCTGTCCTTTCTTGGAAGACCAGTGACATCACTCCTTCTGTCTCTCCAGTGGCTCACTCTGTCCTTTCTTGGAAGACCAGTGACATCACTCCTTCTGTGTCTCCAGTGGCTCACTCTGTCCTTTCTTGGAAGACCAGTGACATCACTCCTTCTGTCTCTCCAGTGGCTCACTCTGTCCTTTCTTGAAAGACCAGTGACATCACTTCTTCTGTCTCTCCAGTGGCTCACTCTGTCCTTTCTTGGAAGACCAGTGACATCACTCCTTCTGTCTCTCCAGTGGTTCACTCTGTCCTTTCTTGGAAGACCAGTGACATTACTCCTTCTGTCTCTCCAGTGGCTCACTCTGTCCTTTCTTGAAAGACCAGTGACATCACTCCTTCTGTGTCTCTCCAGTGGCTCACTCTGTCCTTTCTTGAAAGACCAGTGACATCACTCCTTCTGTCTCTCTAGTGGCTCACTCTGTCCTTTCTTGAAAGACCAGTGACATCACTTCTTCTGTCTCTCCAGTGGCTCACTCTGTCCTTTCTTGAAAGACCAGTGACATCACTCCTTCTGTGTCTCTCCAGTGGCTCACTTTGTCCTTTCTTGAAAGACCAGTGACATCACGTCTGTGTATCTTTGGTGGCTCGCTCTGTCCTTTCTTGGAAGACCAGTGACATCACTCCTTCTGTGTCTCCAGTGGCTCACTCTGTCCTTTCTTGGAAGACCAGTGACATCACTCCTTCTGTCTCTCCAGTGGCTCACTCTGTCCTTTCTTGGAAGACCAGTGACATCACTCCTTCTGTGTCTCCAGTGGCTCACTCTGTCCTTTCTTGGAAGACACTCCTTCTGTCTCTCCAGTGGCTCACTCTGTCCTTTCTTGAAAGACCAGTGACATCACTCCTTCTGTCTCTCCAGTGGCTCACTCTGTCCTTTCTTGAAAGACCAGTGACATCACTCCTTCTGTGTCTCTCCAGTGGCTCACTCTGTCCTTTCTTGAAAGACCAGTGACATCATGTCTGTGTCTCTTTGGTGGCTCGCTCTGTCCTTTCTTGGAAGACCAGTGACATCACTCCTTCTGTGTCTCCAGTGGCTCACTCTGTCCTTTCTTGAAAGACCATTGACATCACTCCTTCTGTGTCTCTCCAGTGGCTCACTCTGTCCTTTCTTGAAAGACCAGTGACATCACGTCTGTGTCTCTTTGGTGGCTCGCTCTGTCCTTTCTTGGAAGACCAGTGACATCACTCCTTCTGTGTCTCCAGTGGCTCACTCTGTCCTTTCTTGGAAGACCAGTGACATCACTCCTTCTGTCTCTCCAGTGGCTCACTCTGTCCTTTCTTGAAAGACCAGTGACATCACTTCTTCTGTCTCTCCAGTGGCTCACTCTGTCCTTTCTTGGAAGACCAGTGACATCACTCCTTCTGTCTCTCCAGTGGCTCACTCTGTCCTTTCTTGGAAGACCAGTGACATTACTCCTTCTGTCTCTCCAGTGGCTCACTCTGTCCTTTCTAGAAAGACCAGTGACATCACTCCTTCTGTGTCTCTCCAGTGGCTCACTCTGTCCTTTCTTGAAAGACCAGTGACATCACTCCTTCTGTCTCTCTAGTGGCTCACTCTGTCCTTTCTAGAAAGACCAGTGACATCACTTCTTCTGTCTCTCCAGTGGCTCACTCTGTCCTTTCTTGAAAGACCAGTGACATCACTCCTTCTGTGTCTCTCCAGTGGCTCACTCTGTCCTTTCTTGAAAGACCAGTGACATCACTCCTTCTGTCTCTCCAGTGGCTCACTCTGTCCTTTCTTGGAAGACCAGTGACATCACTCCTTCTGTCTCTCCAGTGGCTCACTCTGTCCTTTCTTGAAAGACCAGTGACATCACTTCTTCTGTCTCTCCAGTGGCTCACTCTGTCCTTTCTTGAAAGACCAGTGACATCACTCCTTCTGTGTCTCTCCAGTGGCTCACTCTGTCCTTTCTTGAAAGACCAGTGACATCACGTCTGTGTCTCTTTGGTGGCTCGCTCTGTCCTTTCTTGGAAGACCAGTGACATCACTCCTTCTGTGTCTCCAGTGGCTCACTCTGTCCTTTCTTGAGAGACCAGTGACATCACGTCTGTGTCTCTTTGGTGGCTCGCTCTGTCCTTTCTTGGAAGACCAGTGACATCACTCCTTCTGTCTCTCCAGTGGCTCACTCTGTCCTTTCTTGGAAGACCAGTGACATCACTCCTTCTGTGTCTCCAGTGGCTCACTCTGTCCTTTCTTGGAAGACCAGTGACATCACTCCTTCTGTCTCTCCAGTGGCTCACTCTGTCCTTTCTTGAAAGACCAGTGACATCATTTCTTCTGTCTCTCCAGTGGCTCACTCTGTCCTTTCTTGGAAGACCAGTGACATCACTCCTTCTGTCTCTCCAGTGGCTCACTCTGTCCTTTCTTGGAAGACCAGTGACATCACTCCTTCTGTCTCTCCAGTGGCTCACTCTGTCCTTTCTTGAAAGACCAGTGACATCACTTCTTCTGTCTCTCCAGTGGCTCACTCTGTCCTTTCTTGAAAGACCAGTGACATCACTCCTTCTGTGTCTTTCCAGTGGCTCACTCTGTCCTTTCTTGAAAGACCAGTGACATCACGTCTGTGTCTCTTTGGTGGCTCGCTCTGTCCTTTCTTGGAAGACCAGTGACATCACTCCTTCTGTGTCTCCAGTGGCTCACTCTGTCCTTTCTTGAAAGACCAGTGACATCACTCCTTCTGTGTCTCTCCAGTGGCTCACTTTGTCCTTTCTTGAAAGACCAGTGACATCACGTCTGTGTATCTTTGGTGGCTCGCTCTGTCCTTTCTTGGAAGACCAGTGACATCACTCCTTCTGTGTCTCCAGTGGCTCACTCTGTCCTTTCATGAAAGACCAGTGACATCACTTCTTCTGTCTCTCCAGTGGCTCACTCTGTCCTTTTTTAAAGACCAGTGACATCATTCCTTCTGTGTCTCTCCAGTGGCTCACTCTGTCCTTTCTTGAAAGACCAGTGACATCACGTCTGTGTCCCTTTGGTGGCTCGCTCTGTCCTTTCTTGGAAGACCAGTGACATCAATCCTTCTGTGTCTCCAGTGGCTCACTCTGTCCTTTCTTGAAAGACCAGTGACATCATGTCTGTGTCTCTTTGGTGGCTCGCTCTGTCCTTTCTTGGAAGACCAGTGACATCACTCCTTCTGTGTCTCCAGTGGCTCACTCTGTCCTTTCTTGAAAGACCAGTGACATCACTCCTTCTGTGTCTCTCCAGTGGCTCACTCTGTCCTTTCTTGAAAGACCAGTGACATCACGTCTGTGTCTCTTTGGTGGCTCGCTCTGTCCTTTCTTGGAAGACCAGTGACATCACTCCTTCTGTGTCTCCAGTGGCTCACTCTGTCCTTTCTTGGAAGACCAGTGACATCACTCCTTCTGTCTCTCCAGTGGCTCACTCTGTCCTTTCTTGAAAGACCAGTGACATCACTTCTTCTGTCTCTCCAGTGGCTCACTCTGTCCTTTCTTGGAAGACCAGTGACATCACTCCTTCTGTCTCTCCAGTGGTTCACTCTGTCCTTTCTTGGAAGACCAGTGACATCACTTCTTCTGTCTCTCCAGTGGCTCACTCTGTCCTTTCTTGGAAGACCAGTGACATCACTCCTTC